>NC_133142.1:66589054-66903319 GCF_048418815.1 Hemitrygon akajei | reverse complement strand
GATAATAATTGGGATTAAGAAGCAAGACTCAGAGCCCAGAACACACTAGTTAATTCAGATAAGCTGAAATTAATTATAGAATATTTACTGTTAATTCTACTTCGTGCAGGAGGAATAAATCTGTAACATTTTGTCCCAGATGAATTTCACCAACAATTAAATGATTTATCACATGACCTCTGCCCTTTGTTACCTGTGCAGGAGTGAAGAATTTGCATGTTCAGCAAGCTTCCTCAAAACTCTTAAGCTTTGGCACTGGACACTCTCTCTTCGATGAGACATGCTTATAGCCACAGGATCAGTAAATTGGAGTAACTTGTCAAACAAGTAATTCTGAGATTGTTCTAAGCCAGCCGATGCCTGCGGCTTTGTTTGTTCTTCTTGAAGCTTCGACATTCCTGCTTCTTCTTCATCATGTTCACCTGGTGGTATGCTTTTGTTATGCATTTGGGTGGCCAAGTTAGAGTCACCTTCAGTGCCTTCTCTGGAGTTATGGACCAGTAAGAAATTTCCAACCTTTTGACTATGTGATACGAGGTGATACAGAACTCCAAGTGCTGTAAGTGCAAAGTCTTCACAATTATGCAAATGATCATCTATATTCGAGGCAGTAAACTCCCCAGAGCTGGATGAACAGCAAGTTCTGCTTTGAGAAGGACTTCTTCCCCCTTTTTCAGTTTGCAATGCTTGACAATATGTATCAAGGTAATATTCTATTAGTGGCAAAAGGTGAACTACACCAGGCATGTCATTATGTTTTCTAAGATAAATTTCTGCAGGGTCCAAGTTTTTTTCTGACAACTCTTGGTCCAAGATGAGCATGTTAATACCACACAAAGCTAACTGTTGAAGCTTATTTAGATTTGAAGACATTTCTTTTATCCTGACATCAGAAGATTTCTCAGTTGAGGAAGAGTCACTACAAAGATGAAAAATTATTATTATACCACATTTATATTGTCTGCCTTTTTAATTTTGCATAATCAGAACAGTCCAGGTGAACTTTCCTCTGTAATTACTATACGTATATTTACTGATTGAGTGATTCATTCTTCTATGAATCTGACTATTAATCATGCACATGTGGGGCCAATTCCAAATGTCACTGAAGATCACAATTACAAGTTAGCTCCAGTGGATGTAACAAAATCACTGTATTAGAGTTGTTAAGATACTACAGCAAGATATCTGTTCTTTAAAAAAAGCTGCTGCTTCAATTAACCATCTTTTTTAAGCATCTTTCAAAAAAAATTATAGCATTGTGAGAGCATCACAGATATTATTTGTTCTTTCCCGTCCTTTCCTTTATCTGCAATTTAAAATGTTATGCATTTCTCGTTCTATGGAAGGCAATTGTCCTGAAATATTAACTGCATCTCTCTCGATATGCTGCCTGACCTACTGCATACTTTTAGCATTTTCTGTTTTAGTTTGAGACAAAATGTTGTGCTAGTTAAATGAAAACTGGAGTATTATTGACTTCCATCAGTATAGAAAAATTTTTAAAATGAATTGGTATAATTAAGTTGCTGCTGTGAATAGAGAAATATTGTTCAAAATAAGGTAACAAGTATAGGCAAAATAAAACAAACAACATCATAATACTTGATGGAAAGAAATTTTACATAAGATTAGTTACATCAGACCAAATAGTTTGAAAATCAGAATGGCTTTTGAAATTTAAGGGCATGTCTGAAAGCAGTAAAAAAGAGAAGCAAAGATATCTACGAGAGACATTAGATCAAAAGAACCAATATGGAGTATTTATCTAGAAAAGCTTATTAAATGTAAGGACTGGACTGAGTGGTCTCAGAATATAAGAAAGCCTATTCTGGGCTTGGAATCAAATTCACTCACCTAGCAAAATTTGTAAATACTTTAGAATGAAAGCTGGCTGTAAATGTTGCTAGTTTTCCAAATCTATTCCAGGCTGAGGAGCATTTCAAGCTCCAAGTAGCTGTCCAGAATGAATATTATTCTCTGAACAAAACTCAGCAATGTAGGTTGACACTCAAGAAAATCTTGTTTAAATTCAGAGAAAAGATACTAAAAGGATAACTGCTGCAATGATCTGCCTAACCCTCAAAAGAAATTACTTCAGGAAAAAGCCCGATTACCTTATTTGAATTTTATTCATATTCCACAAGGAATCATCAAAACAGTATATTTACAGTCAGTTTTATCCTGAGAACCAGTTTTACCGTCTGGCAAAATAATCAGCAGATACAACACATGAATATCATTCAACTTTCAAATTAAACTAACAAATTATTTACTAAGATCTGCTTGCATTAATTCACCACAATAAAATTCAACAATTGAATTGACACTTTAAAACTACTACAATTTGTCAAGGCTTATGGAATTCCATTTGCATTTATAACAAACTATACTCACGTGCTGCAGCAACTATGGTATTGGACCAACCCAGTGAAAGCTTCACAACTGCAAGTGAGGAGATGTCTCAACCCCAGACTCCGAGGACCAGCTGGCTGGCTGAGCAGCATAGTCACCAGAACAGCACCTTAAAAAGCACAAAGTCCACAAAAAAAAAGTATATGTACTAAGTGTCTGTAATTAAGCAAAAGATGAAGGAAACTCTATAAAAGCTAACTAATTTATAAACTGCCCAATAAATGCATTTCTTATTCAATCTGTAGGATGTGTGGCTAGTTTTCATCCAAGTATTTCTAAACTTTTGAAGTTTGGAAATTCAAGCCAGAGTGGCAGAATTAGCTTACAATGGCAATTAAGACCATTAAGTTCTGAACATCAAAGGGGAATGTCAATGATTACATTTATTTTAGCTATGGATGATGAAATATTCTACTTAATGATACCAAATTGTAAGACTTGAAGATTTTGAAGCAGTTTGAAAAACATCTGCAAGATGGCGGTGCAACACACCGGCCACTTTGGAATGAATATCTGTAATCTGTCACCTAGGATGCCGTGTACAATCCTGATTTGATGGAGACGGACGTGTGGAGCACTGAGGAACATCTGGTGGAACTTTTGAAGTGCCTGTTTCGCTACCGCTGAGACTGTGCGATCGGAAAAATCTCCAGGAGGAAGGCCCCAAATCCTCGGCTTTGCCTGTTGCTTGGCGGTCGGTGCCGGGGTCGAACCGCTCGGCAGAGATGGTGCTCGGTGCTTGGTGTCAGAGGGCTGGTCGGAAGCTCGAAGTTTTCGGACGGATTCAGAGTTGGCTGTGGTCAGGGCTCCCAGAGT
The DNA here is from genome assembly GCF_048418815.1 of Hemitrygon akajei. NCBI lineage: Eukaryota > Metazoa > Chordata > Chondrichthyes > Myliobatiformes > Dasyatidae > Hemitrygon > Hemitrygon akajei. Next base: position 66,900,088 of record NC_133142.1, on the reverse strand, counting down.
GCTGTATCAGCAAGCTGCAGCGCTGGAGGTTCATGGCAGGAAGTTTTTCTTCCTTCTACTGTCTGCGTGAGATGATGGGCTGTTGGGACTTCGAGACCTTCTTTTAAGCCGTGCATGGACTGCTCTTTATCAGATTACGGTATTGCTTTGCACTGTTGAAACTATGTGTTATAATTACCGGTATGTGGTCTTTGGCAGTTAGTCTTTTATCAATTATGGTATTGTCTGCACTGTTGAAACTATATGTTAACTATAACTATATGGTTTTGTGTATGTCTTGTAGCTTTAGGTTTGTCTGATGGGTTTGTAGTTCCTTTCTGGGGAACATGCTAAGACAGTAGCGTGATATTGATACACAGCAGCCTCTCCAGACTCTGGATTGGGGATTACCAAACGTTATGTGGTTTTTCTTGTGTGGTCTGTTTTGTGCTTTTTCGTGATATCATTCCGGAGAACGTTGTCTCATTTTTAACTGCATTGTATTGGTGGTTTATAAATGACAATAAACTGAATCTGAATTAATCAATCACCTTCAACCCGTCTTTTGCACTTTCCAGATGCCATCTCAACATCAACTTTGGACCAGGATGCTTGCTTCCCCTCACCAGTGGAAATGGAATGTGTACTAGGAGAACCTAAAGAATAAAGGAAGGACAAAGAACACATTTACCAAGACAAATAAAACATCTTTAAACCATTTAAAATGTACTGAAATAAGTGTAAAATCTGTAGCTTAGACAACAATTTAAATTGTATCTAAATTCATATGAATGATCTCTCTATTGGGCAAAAAAGAGAAACTAAGTAAAAAGCCAAAACTGGAGTAAATTTACACCTTGTTTTCTTTATTACTGTTTTGGAACTGTACCATTTCAGAACCAAATTATTGATGAAAGATTATTGCTACCACCCAATTTAGGGATCTGCCTAAATTGCATATTTTTAGATGCTTCCTCATTGACTCATGGAGTAGCTCAATTTCCTAAAGGATGGTCAATGCCTCTACTGCTTCAGTAACCTACAAGAGTCCGCACAGAGCTGACTAGCATCTAAAAATTCCATTAAAAATATGGAAACTGATGACACTTGAACAATGCAACAACTTTACCTCATCATCTGTTTTTTTGTTACAGGCATTTACACAAGGAACCTAAAAAAAAGCTTGCCTAAAAAACTATGTGTATGTACCTCAGCAATCAAAAGTTTACAGAATAATACCAGGCTAAAATTAACATTTCTTCAATTAGACTACATAGACTTTGCAGAAATATGCAGGTGTAACAAAACACAGACATAAAAGAATTAGGGATTGTTGATTGAATGAAAAGGAACATGCCAGGTGACCAATTTTAAAATTAATTAAACTGTAAGATCAAGCTCACAAACAGCATAAGCATTATTATAGAAACATTCCAAAGGTAAGGATTTCCCCACCAAATTATATCACATATTTTCAAATATATTGAAGTACAATGATTGTTTACCTTCAGACTGCCTGTTGTGGGATGATTTTCCCAAAATGGAGGTAAATGACAGACTTTTTTTAGGCATTTCCTTCTTGGCAATGTGATACTCCTTCAAATCTCTTGTCTCTGTTAATTTAAGATTGCAATTTTTAAAAAAATTAACAGTCCCAAACATCCACCCATCTTCTTATGCTCAGACACTGAAATCCTCATTGATTTTTTTCCCACCTCTTAACCAAACTATTCAAAAGTTCTCCTGCCCAGATTTTCATTCTATGACCTACTTGAAGATTTTAGAAACTACTACCGCATATTGATCAGTCTCTCTCTCTCTCTCTCTCTCTCTCTCCCTCCCTCCTCCCCCCCCCCCTCCCCAACCTCACAACAACTACTCTTCTGATCAGCATCTGCACCTTTTATTGTGTTGTTGTGTCCTGGAATTTTATATTAACTGCAAACAGCAGGGAATCCAGTAAGAAGTATGGCTACAACTCATTCACTTGATACATTTCCTCAGGCTGGCATCCTTTTCAAAATGAGCTACTGTTCTTCTTTTAGCAAAGTTTCATTTGCCAAAACACCAATGTGTGCTTTTTAATTTATAGGGCAAACTTCCCTTCTGCATTTTATAGAGGGTATTCACAGAGTGAAAAAGAAACATTTAGCTTTTCCTGTCAAATAAATAACATATTAATATCCATTTTTATGATTTAAATTTTAATGAATTCTTTTACAAATTTTCCCCGAACCCTTGAGTCAGTGTTGAAATTATGTAAATCATAGCTTACAAAACATAAAATCATCCATAAAATAAAAACAAACATGGTAGAAATAAATACAGTCGGCCCTCCTTATCCGCAAGTTCCGCATGCACGAATTCAACCAACCACGGATCGGGAAAACCCGTTAGTCCTCTCTCCAGCACTTGTTGTTTGACCATGTACAGACTTCTTTTTCTTGTCATTATTCCCTAAACAATACAGTATAACAAATACTTACATAGCATTTACATTGTATTAGGTATTATAAGTAATCTGGAGATGATTTAAAGTATACAGGAGGATGTGCATAGGTTACCGTGGATCAAGAATTGAAAAAAAAATGTAAGTCCTCTAAGACGGAACAGGTACATCTGGTATTATTTAGCGTCAGTTAGTCAAACGTTTATCTTAGCATATAGTATATATTTTACCTTTCTATGCATATAAAACACTTAACAAATGTATGTATTTCAGTAATTAAACCACTGCATTTGCTTAGTAATAATTGTAGCTTTCATCCGGTCAGGGCCTTCACATGCTCCATTATTCTCACTTTATCCCAACTGTAGCCTAACACTTTTCCAATGACCGATGACGTTTCACCTCTTTCCGATCGCTTTATTATTTCCACTTTATTTTCAAACGTGATCGATTGCCAGGACAGAATCACTGTGGACGGTGGATCCCAGGCTCCGCTGGGTCCTAAAGTCCACTGCACTGAGCCAAGTTAAATAAGCTCCAGAGCTCTGCCAGGTCCTAAAGTCCACTGACTTGAGCATCCGCGTTTTTTGGTATCCATGGGGAGTCCTGGAACCAATCCCCCGTGGATAAGGGGGGCCAACTGTATCAATATAATAACCATATGTGTCTACTGAGACCTCTAATAACATAAAAGACTGCCATTCAGCAATATGCTTCACCACTATTCCTCCCCCTCCCCCAGGAAACCTAAAATATTTGAATATCCATTCTTGACATTGTACTTCAATGAAAGAATTCAAAACTGTGGTTATTGTTAACATGTCTGTGACTAGTAGAAGAAAATAAGGAATGTGTTTTATAAGATAGTACAGTTGCAAGAATAAGCTTGTGAACCCTTTGCAATTACCTGGTTTTCGGCATTAATCACTCATCAAATGTGGTCTGATCTTCATCTAACTCACAACAATAGACAAATATAATCTGCCTAAACTAATAACACACAAGCAATTGTACTTCTCATTAATACTGAGTATTCCATTTAAACAATCACAGTTTAGGTTCAAAAGATGTATGAACCTCTGGGGTAATGCCTTCTACAAAAGCAATTTGGAGTCAGCTGTTTCAATCAGAGATGAGATTGGAGGTTTTTGTTGTAGAGGTGCCCTGCCCTAACAAAATGACACAGCCTGCGTTCTTCTCAAGAAAGCTCTGTCTATGTGCACCATGTCTCGATCAAAACAACTTTCAGGTGATCTTAAAAGAATTGTAGAGATACATGAAGCTGGAAAAGGCTACAAAAGCATTTCTAAATACCCAAGTGTTCATCAGTCCACAGTAAGAGAAATAGTCTACACATGGAGCAAACTCAGTACTGTTGCTACTCTCCCTAGGAGTAGGCATCCTGCAAAGATCACACCAAGAGCATGACATGCAGTGCTGAAAGAGGTGAAAAAGAACCCAAGCGAAACAGCAAAAGACCTTCAAGAATCTCTAGAACTTGCTAAAGTCTCTGTTCATGTATCCATTGTAAGAAAAACGGCGAACAAGAATGATGTTCATTGAAGCACACCACAGAGGAAACCACTGCTCTCCAAAAAAAACATTCCTGCATGTCAAGTTTGCAAAAGACCACCTGGATGTTCCACAACGCTTATAGGACAATGTTCTATGGACAGATGAAACAAAAGCTGAACTTTTTAGCAGAAATGCACACTGCTATGTTTGGAGGAAAAAGGATTCTGCACACCAACACCAAAACCTCATCCCAACTGTGAAGCGTGGTGGAAAGAGCATCAAGGTTTAGAGTTGCTTTGCTGCCTCAGGGCCTGGACAGCTTACAATTTTGAATTCATTGTTTCCTCAACAATTACATCAAAACATTTACAGGAGAATGTCAGGGTAGTGGTCCGTCAGCTAAAGCTTAATAGAAGTTGGATGTTGCAACAAGACAATGATCCGAAAGACAAGATTAAATCAACAACAGAACGTTTTAAATGAAGAAAATTCATGTTTTGGAATGTGTAAGTCAGAGTCCAGACCTTAACCCAATTGACATGTTGTGACATGACCTGAAGTGCGATGTTCATGTAAGGTATCCCAGAAATACTGATGAACTAAAACAATTTTGTATGGAAGAATGGTCAAAATTCATCTTCGCCATTGTGCAAGTCTGATCAGCAGCAACACGAAACGTTTAGCGGAGGTTACTGTTTCTAAAGGAGGTTCCACCAGTTATTAAGTAGAAGGGTGCATATACTTTTACCAGCCTGGACTGTGAATGATTAAACAACATGTTCAAGAGACATGAAAAGTACAATTGTTTGTCTGTTATCAGTTTAGGCAGATTGTGTTTGTCTATTATTGTGACTTAGATGAAGATTAGACCATAGTTTATGAGTAATTAGTGCAGAAAACCAGATAATTGCAAAGGGTTCACAAACTTCTTCTTAAAGCTGCGTTCAGTGAATGATGGTTGTAAAATTCAAAACATTGTGTAGTAATGGTACGATACAGTGATTATCCATACCTCTAGGCCTTCAGTTATGCTTGTCATGTTCAAGTCATATGCTTCAGCATATGTCCAATGTACAATATTAAATTATCACATCTGTCTCAGCATGAACAGTTATGACAGAAATACAGACGATATACCAAAAAGCAGGAAAACACAGCTTTAGCTCCTTATTATGAACCAATTTCAAAAGTAATATCTGAAACAGGCAGAAATCACATTTTTCTGTTTGAGGTTCTTCAAAGTATGATTGTTTTGAAGATTTTGTTTCTTTATTCTTCAGCAATGGTTCCCTTTTTTACTTTAATTTATAGGGTAATTCTCATTGGTAATATTCATCAGCTGATTGATCAAGCTATGCTAAAATATTTCTGAATTCAGAAACTTCCAGCAATTGCATTAAAAGCAAATATTTCATTAATCTGCTTTCCTTCTGACATTTGGAAGAGCAGCATTTTAGAAATCAAACTTTCAAGCAGATCCTAAGTACAAACAGAAATACACTTATTTTAGAACATATAAAATGCCTATAATTGATTCTATTGCTTCAAAAGACAAAATAACAATTTCTTCAGTTTATATTACTCAAGGAAATGCAGCTTCTGATTACAAGTAATGCAAGCTTTATGAAAATAACAATGGCAATCACACTAGCTAAATAATCACAGTTTAACGTTAATAAGAATCCAAGAAAAACAACAAGCTAAAAAAAAACAACACACACAAAATGCTGGTGGAACACAGCAGGCCCGGCAGCATCTATAGGGAGAAGCGCTGTCGACGTTTCGGGCCGAGACGTCAACAGCGCTTCTCCCTATAGATGCTGCCTGGCCTGCTGTGTTCCACCAGCATTTTGTGTGTGTTGTTGTTTGAATTTCCAGCATCTGCAGATTTCCTCGTGTTTGCAAGCTAAAAAAAAAACTTACCTTTATTAGATGTAAGCTGGTTCCCTGCTGAAGGGGAACAAATGGAATGCACCGGGGACATCTCTGCAGCAAATGACTTTTTATCAGGAAAATAACTTCTTGCAGTCTGGGGAGAGGCACTGGGTCCAGATGAACATCTCCTGGGGCTAAAGAGAATTTAGGCAAATATTAGAAAATGTTTGAAGGAACAGTGACATTGCCAACAATATGAACTTACCATTTTTCTTTAGGCAGTTATGCCTCAAAAAGACAAAAGTTATTCAGCCAAACAAAAGGCTGCTTATTAATAACTGATTAAAAAAGCTAATTGAAATGAAAATCATTGAAGATGGGGAATGAAATTCAAAATGTCTGAATGTGCTCATATAACCAACATTAGTAAGGAAATAACATTACTAAAACGCAGCTGAAATAATCAAGAATGCTCTTGTTGTATCCTGAAAATGACAACAAACTAAATGAAATTTGCATTGAACTTGGGCACTCTACCTTTGAGAAAAGCATTAAACCAATGGGGATGACTCACAGAAGAATAAAGTGATTTCGAACTCATCCTCAAGAATGAGGGTGTAATCTCATTGAACCCTATTGAATATTGAAAGGCTTAGGTACACCCTAGGACATGGAATGAAGAGGATGTTTCCTATAGTGGGGGAAGAGAGCACAGCCTCAGAATACGAGGATGTGCACAGTGAAGCACAGAATAAACTTGTCTCTATTAAGGAAAAGAATGATGATCCTGGTCTTCAAAATGTTGAGAAGCATTTGTTACGTATTCGGGCAACAATAATATAGATGAGTTAGGCAAGGGGTTTTATAACGATTAACACGTTTATTAAACACTGATAACAAACCCCCTTCAAATGTAAACAAACCCAAACAATGGTCCGAGCTCAGCTGCTGGCAGCTGGTCAGACAGTTCTTAATAGCTTTGCAGTCCCAAACAGTCTTTAAAGTAGTATTGAAAAAAAAAGTTCTCCAAAGCGATATGCCGAATGAAAACAGTTCAAAGAACGATATGCCGACAGTTCAAAAGCTCACGGTACTTTTAAAAGGAGAGACTTTTTAAAGCAATGTAAATTCTCTTCCACGTCGATGTCCTTCGATTCCCAGCGTCGAACTCCCACGTCGAATTTTATTAAATATAACAACTTAAAGTGACTGACCTCTCTTCCACACTATTCTCAAACCCTTTCTGGTCATCCCAGGGGTCAACAGCGAGAATAGTCAACGAAATCCTTCCGAATGAGGATCACACAAGGTCGAAGTCAATCCATCGAAAATCGATTTTTCTTGATCTCCAAACTTCACTCTCCATTAGCAAAGAAACCGTTGGCTCTGACCTTTTAAACTTTAGGCATTATATAAAACTTCATTTTTAACTAAACTGCGTCATCACATTAAATCACACAGTAACATGAAGTCATCTTGGCAAATCCAGCCACGAACTGCCCCACCTGACAGGGTGGATCTTCCTTTTATACCCTGTAGAAAAAACCTGTCACATGACCTCTACTGGCGGGAAAATGACATCACTCCACCATTACCTCATGTCCAGTATAACTTCAACCCCAGTCACGTGACAAGGGTACCACTGTCACGTGTCACGGGTACGTAACACCTCCCTCCAAAAAAAACATTTTTTGGTCTATCAAGAACAAAAATTTTTAACAATTACTTACAAGAAAAAAAAACAAATGTATAAATTACATAACATACACAATATACAATACAGTAGGAGTGTTACAATAAAAAAACCACTCCAAAAACATTGTACATTCAACATCGAGATAGACAATCAGCAACCACATTATCTTTACCTTTAATATGAGTTATCACAATATTGTACTCTTGTAACATCAAACTCCAATTTAACAATCTTCTGTTTTTGTTTTTCATCTTACTCAGAAAAACTAACGGATTATGATCAGTGTAAACAATAAGTGGTTTTTGAGTTGTACCAACATATACCTCAAAATATTCCAAAGCCAAAACAAGAGATAACAATTCTTTCTCTATTGTTGAATAGTTTCTTTGATGCTTATTAAATTTCTTAGAAAAGTAAGCTACTGGATGATCAACCTCATCACCCTCATTCTTTTGCATCAATACTGCTCCCGCAGCTTCATCACTAGCATCCACAGCTAATGAAAAAGGTTTTTCAAAGTCAGGTGCCTTAAGCACAGGTTGTTCACATATCATTGTTTTCAATTTTTCAAATGCTTCCTGACAAAACACTGTCCACACAAACTTTACATTCTTCTGCAGAAGATTAGTTAATGGAAGGGCAACATTAGCAAAATTCTTACAAAATTTTCGATAATATCCTACCATTCCCAAAAACCTTCTGAGAGTTTTTTTCCCCGTCGGAGTGGGAATTTCCAAAATTGCCTGAACTTTTGCCTGAACAGGAGCTACCTTACCTTGACCTACAACATAACCAAGGTAAGTCACAGTAGCATGTCCAAATTCACTCTTGGCTAAATTAATAGTCAAGTTAGCTTTTGAAAGCTTTTCAAACAATTTCTCCACCGCAATAATGTGTGCTTCCCAAGTATCATTTCCTGTCACTAAATCATCAATATAAGCATCAGTATCTTTCAAACCCTGAATCACAGAATTAATCATCCTCTGAAAAGTACCTGGGGCATTCTTCATCCCAAATGGAAGAACATTATACTCATATAACCCAGATGGAGTTACAAATGCAGAAATCTCTCTACCTCTGTCCGTTAATGGAACACACCAATACCCTTTCAATAAATCAATCTTTGTAAGGAACTTTGCTTTTCCAACCTTATCTACACAATCATCTACTCTAGGAATTGGATATGCATCTGTTTTCGTTACAGCATTCACCTTTCTATAGTCCGTACAAAACCTAATACTACCATCAGGTTTTGGCACCATAACACATGGCGAACTCCAATTCGAGTTAGAATGTCTAATAATATCATTCTCTAACATGTATTCAATTTCTTTCTCAGCAAGTTCACATTTTTCCATGTTCATCCTATATGGATGTTGTTTAATAGGTTTGGCATCTCCAACATCTACATCATGTGAAGCTATAGTAGTCCTTCTCGGAACATCTGGAAACAAATCCTTATACTTAAAAATCAATTCCTTCATCTGTTGTTTCTGCTCTAGCTGTAAATGTGCTAATTTCTCATCCATATTTTCCAAAATAGTCGAATTAGGTAACCTAACAGAAACAATGTTAGATTTAGAATGAAAGTCAGATGAATCATCTATCATGTTCCCAGTTAAATCCAACTCATTCTCACTAACCACAACAGTCACAGTATCAGATTGTTTCTCAAAATATGGTTTAATCATATTTATGTGGCAAAGTTGTGTTGACCTTCTACGATCTGGAGTTTTTATTACATAATCCACATCATTAACTCTAGACACAATTTCATAAGGTCCATGAAATCTAGCTTGTAAAGGATTTGTCTGCACTGGGAAAAGAACCAACACCTTATCTCCAGGCTTAAACATCCTCATCCTAGCTTCCTTATCATACCAAGTCTTCATTTTCTCCTGAGCCAACTTTAAATTTTCCTTGGCTAAGCTACAAGCTCTATGTAACCTGTCCTTAAATTTCAAAACATAGTCCAACAAATTAGTATGCACTTCCTTACTAATCCACTGTTCCTTCAATAAAGCTAAAGGTCCTCTAACTCTATGCCCAAACACAAGTTCAAATGGACTAAACCCTAAAGATTCCTGTACCGATTCCCTTACTGCAAATAAAAGTAAGCTTATACTCTCATCCCAGTCACTTTCATTCTCCACACAATATGTCCTAATCATATTCTTGAGAGTAGAATGAAACCTCTCCAAAGCACCTTGCGATTCTGGATGGTACGCAGACGAAGTAATTTGCTTAGCTCCCAATTTATAAACTATCTGTTGAAACAATCCAGACATAAAATTACTACCTTGATCAGTTTGTATTTCCTTAGGCAATCCAAAATAAGTAAAGAATTTTATAAGAGCCTTCGTCACAGTTTTAGCTTTTATATTCCTAAGTGGTACTGCCTCTGGAAACCTAGACGAAGTACACATGATAGTCAACAAATACTGATAACCAGTTTTTGTCTTTGGTAATGGACCAACACAATCTACAATAACTTTAGAAAACGGTTCACCAAATGCTGGAATAGGTTGTAATGGAGCTACTGGTGTAACCTGATTTGGTTTACCCACAATTTGACAAGTATGGCACGTCTTACAAAACATCGCCACATCTTTTCTTAAACCAGGCCAGTAAAAATGTTTTAAAATCTTGTCCACAGTTTTCCTTACCCCTTGATGTCCACCTAAAGGCACACTATGAGCTAAAGTCAAAATCTCATTCCGATAAACTTTAGGAACAACCACCTGATAAACAACATTCCATTCCTCACTTGCAGGAATTGTAGGCGACCTCCACTTCCTCATCAACACTCCTTTTTCCAAGTAATATCCTACTGACACCTTCTCAATTTCATTACCTAGTAAAGCTTGTTCCCTTAATTTTACAATCTCAGGATCTCTATTCTGCTCTGCTATCATCTCCTTCCGAGACAAAGATAAATCTTCATAGTCAGACTTACTCCCAGAACCTTGTTCAAACAACGAAGGTAAGAAAGTTTCTGACACATCCTCAAAACTCGAATCCTGAGTTGAACAGTCATGAGTAACAACCTCATTCTGCACATCAATCTTTTTAGCCATAGCTCTAGTCACAACACAAGAAAAATCTGTGTTAGAATTCACCTCAGGTACCTCTGATTCCATTGTCAAATGCACTTCAGGAAAAACTTGTCCACCTGCCAAGTCATTACCTAACAATAAAGAAATACCCTTCACAGGTAAGCTATGCTGTAATCCTACCTTAACAAATCCTGTAACTAACCCTGACTTTAAATTTACTTCATGTAAACGTACAGGCATAAAATCACTTCCAACACCTCTTATGTAATTCACCTCACCAGTATCACTCTCTTCATTAAACTTCAACACACTATCTAACATCAGTGATTGAGAAGCTCCAGTATCCCTAAGAATCTTTATTGGCACCAGAGTAGATCCTTCTTTCAAGGATACAAACCCTTCAGTTATAAAATGATCATATCCCTTTCTAACTTTGTCAGACTCTAACAAATCCTCATTTGTGTTTACCAAACCCTGTAACTTTACAGGTGCTTTAGTATGTTGCACACAAGCATCCGGAACTGCTTCCTTCTCTTTCTTTTTCAATTTGAAACAGTTAGCTATTACATGGCCAGGCTTCTTACAATAGTTACAAATAAGACCAAACTGTCTTTCCTTCACAGGTTTTCCTTCCTCCTTACCTCTCTCATTAACCTCTGATTTAATTTCTGATTTACCTGGAGTCTCCATATTATTTTTCCTCTTAAAAATTCTACCCTGAGGAAATTTATTCTTATGGATTAAAACATACTCATCAGCTAATCTGGCACAGTCCTGCAATTTATCAGTATCCCTCTCATTTAAGTAGGTCCTTACTTCAACAGGAATGCTTCTTTTAAATTCCTCCATCAAAATCAGCTCTCTCAATGTATCATAGTCCTCATTTACATTTTTAGAAGAAACCCATCTCTCAAAACACATAGCTTTATCATAGGCAAATTCCACATAAGTCTTTTCCACAGACTTTTTCAAACTCCTGAATCTTTCCCTGTACGCTTCTGGGACCAACTCATACGATTTGAGAATATTTTCTTTCACAATATCATAATCTAATGCTTGCTCAGCAGTTAAAGCTGTGTAAACCTGTTGTGCCTTGCCTTTAATCACACTCTGTAATAACACTGACCATTTATCTTTCGGCCACTCTAACATCCGAGCAATAGTTTCAAAATGTTGAAAATATCTCTCCACTTCTGTTTCACTAAATGGAGGGACCAATTTAATTTCTTGGCTAGCAACAAACGGTTTTTTAGAATCAGCAGACTGTTCTACAGACCTTAATTTAGCCATTGCATATTCAAAATCTCTTTTCTTCTGCTCAGATTCCAATTTACACCTTTCTAACATCATTTGTTCAATTTGCAACTGCATCTCCAGATTACTTATTGGAAACGATTCTAAAATCGATTCTTCAAAATGACCCGAAGCCACAAAATGTGATGCGATCTTTCTCTGTATTACAGCTTTTGATGTAGTTTGCAAAATCCCTTTAAGATGCAACCGATTAGCAAGTTCAGAGACTTCAGTTTTTTTCGCCTTCGCTAACAAATCCGCGACTGGCGAATCCAGAAACTCATCAATATTCATCGTTGCCGAATACCACTCACAAGCCAATCAAACAAAAAAAAATCGAGCAATCCCCGTTACCAAAACACCGATTCAAAATTCAAAAAACTTTTTAAAATCAAATAATTCAATTCCGGACGTAGCCCCCATATTTATGTTACGTATTCGGGCAACAATAATATAGATGAGTTAGGCAAGGGGTTTTATAACGATTAACACGTTTATTAAACACTGATAACAAACCCCCTTCAAATGTAAACAAACCCAAACAATGGTCCGAGCTCAGCTGCTGGCAGCTGGTCAGACAGTTCTTAATAGCTTTGCAGTCCCAAACAGTCTTTAAAGTAGTATTGAAAAAAAAAGTTCTCCAAAGCGATATGCCGAATGAAAACAGTTCAAAGAACGATATGCCGACAGTTCAAAAGCTCACGGTACTTTTAAAAGGAGAGACTTTTTAAAGCAATGTAAATTCTCTTCCACGTCGATGTCCTTCGATTCCCAGCGTCGAACTCCCACGTCGAATTTTATTAAATATAACAACTTAAAGTGACTGACCTCTCTTCCACACTATTCTCAAACCCTTTCTGGTCATCCCAGGGGTCAACAGCGAGAATAGTCAACGAAATCCTTCCGAATGAGGATCACACAAGGTCGAAGTCAATCCATCGAAAATCGATTTTTCTTGATCTCCAAACTTCACTCTCCATTAGCAAAGAAACCGTTGGCTCTGACCTTTTAAACTTTAGGCATTATATAAAACTTCATTTTTAACTAAACTGCGTCATCACATTAAATCACACAGTAACATGAAGTCATCTTGGCAAATCCAGCCACGAACTGCCCCACCTGACAGGGTGGATCTTCCTTTTATACCCTGTAGAAAAAACCTGTCACATGACCTCTACTGGCGGGAAAATGACATCACTCCACCATTACCTCATGTCCAGTATAACTTCAACCCCAGTCACGTGACAAGGGTACCACTGTCACGTGTCACGGGTACGTAACACATTTGAGAAGCAAATGTTGAGAAAAAATGTTATTCATTCAGAACAGAGTATAAATAAAGAAAGTGAGCTTCAAAAAAACAAAGCAGTAATAAAATTTTAAAAAGGAAAGACTTGGAAAATGATGAGCTAAGTAAGGATGCACTAGCATTGAAGAGGGTCCAGAGAATTATCCCAGGAATTAAAGGATTAGTTAATGAAGCGCATTTGACGGCTTTAGACCTGTACTCACTAGAGTTTAGAATAATGGGAGGGGAATCTCACTGAAACCTACTGAATATTGAAAACATAAGAGTGAACACAGAAAGGATGTTTCCACTAGTGGGAGCAGTCTAGGGTCAGAGGATACAGCCTCAGAATGGAACGACTGCCCTTAGAATGGAGACAAGGAGGGATTTCTTTACCCAGAGGGTGGTGAATTGGTGAATCTATAGAATTCTTCGCCACAGATAGCTGTGTCAAGCCAAATCACTGGGTTTAACTATAGTGGAGATAGGTTGTTGATTTAGTAAGGGTGTCAAAGATTACAGGAAGAAGGCAGGAGAATATTGTTAAGAGAGATTTAAAAATCAGCCACAATGGAATGGCATTTCAGATTTGATGGGCTAAATGGGCGAATTCTATTCTTACGGTCTCATGGAACCTTCTCCTTCCAGGATTGCGCTAATGCGCAACAGACTTCCAACAAAAATAGCTTGTTGTGTAAGTTAATTCTTCTTCAAAAAATATATAAACATCTAGTTAGCAACAATGATAACAACCTCCCAAAGAATAACAAAATTATAGATAACATGGATCAATGTCAAAAACCATGAAATACCATATATTCCAGAGTATAAGCCAACCCCCCCCCCCCATTTTCAAGGTTAAAAAAGTGACATTTTCATGTTACCTTTGTATAAGCCGACCCCTTTTGCAGAGGTTTTTGATTTAACCAGAAAAGATCACAAGATCTCAGCTTTGCTGGATCTGGAACCAGGAAATTTTGTGAACCAGTACGTGCTAAAAAAAACAGGCCTACACATTGTAGAGCGTTATAAGTGAATTCTCAGTAAATAAATCAGGGAGAGAAATTTTGGATTAGGTCTCCAATAGTAAAGAATCCTCAGAATTGTAACCCCCACAAAACCATTTAGCGCCCATTGTAATCTCGTTAAAACATAACACGGAGTGGCGGGATCAGTACGTGTACTCAGTATTGAGTTTGCGACCGCCACGTTGCAAAGATTAAAACAAATGCGATATGATGCTGGCTTCAAGCTGAAGGTTGTTGATTTTGCTAAAGGAACGAATAATTCTGCAGCTGCTAAGAAGTTTAGTGTAAACGAGAAACAAGTGAGAGAGTGGAGAAAGGCAGAGGACACACTGAGGGAAATGCCAAAGACGAAATGTGCTAACCACGGGAAAACATGCCAGTGGCAAGAACTGGAAGAAAAAGTTTTAGAGTGGGTGAATCACCAGCGATCATCCGGATACATCTCTACCAGAGAATTGATTCCAGTTCAAGCATTGAAATGGGCCAAGAAACACCGTGAGGTCAGTGAAAATTTCAAAGCTACGCGAAGTTGGTGCTCACGATTTATGAATAGACGTGATCTTGTGTTGAGACAAAAAACAAAGATAGCTCAGAAAATTCCTACGGGGTGTTATTGTCTATGTTCAAGAACGCTGCTGGATGGACAAAGCCGGTTGCTTGAAGTGGGTTAAAGAGGTGTGGCATTGACATCCCGATGGTTTTGGGAAAGAAAAGTCGCTACTTGTCTGGGACATCTTCAAAGCGCACTTGTCAGGTGAGACAAAAGCAGCATTGAAAGCTGAAAATACGGACATTGCAGTCATCCCCGGTGGTTTGATCTCCGTGCTCCAGCCACCAGATGTGAGTTTAATCAAATCATTCAAAGAACTCATGCGTCGACAGTGGAACGAAATTGACTCAAAAACAGCCAATAAATACAACCTGTCTTCCGTGTATTCGTTTTTCCAAAGTTGGCACCCTGTGTATAAGTCGACCCCCTAATTTTAGGACTAAAATTTAGGGCCAAATTCTCGACTTATACACCGGAATTTACGGTAAAATGGATGTGTTAAAATACCATAAGTAAATGGTCAAATATATACTGTAAACAGAAAGATATCTCAGTATTTTCTATTACCTATTCTGAAAGAATGGGCTCAGTTATAGCTATTTTATTCCTAAGGGAATTCGATGTATATTTGTTTTTGCTATTCTCCTAATTTGGAAATGTCAACCACCACAGCTTATAGAGTCAGGAAAAAGACAACCATCTTCCAACTGCTGTTGAATACTTCCTGGTACATCACATCAGGTGTCAACAGACCTCCAAAGCACATCATTTGTGATTAAGACTGGCTAAACTAAAAGGGCCCATAAAAGTTAAGTATTTTCTGTTATAGATATTTTTTGTTTCATAGCAAAGATCCTCATCGATTTTTTAAAAATGTTATATTCATAAAAGTGATCAGAAAAAGATCAGTATTCAAATATTTAATCAAACTTCAACTGTATGATTTTAACCCTCTCCCTCTTAAAGAGGGGCAAACAGTTAAAAACCCTGGTGAAACCTTCCAAGATTATGGAGATAATTAAGTTATGGACAGAACTGAACAATGAATGCAAACGTTTAATCTATGAATTTTCTTGCATCCTTAAGAGCTCAACATAGTTTGATAGGCATATATAATATCCAAAAATAACATCTGTTATTATAATGCTATATAAAGCTTATTGCCAAATCTTAAGTAACGAAAGTATTCCAGGTGCAGCCTCATCAGTATCCTCTACAGTTGCAGCATAACCTCCTTGCTCTTAAATTCAATCCCTCTAGCAATGAAGGCCAACATTCAATTTGCCTTCTCAATAGCTTGCAGCCACCTGCAAACCAACATTTTGTGATTCATGCACAAGCACTCCCAAGTCCCTCTGCACAGCAGCATGCTGCAACTTTTTACCATTTAAATAAAGTGCTCTTTCATTTTTCCCTCCAAGGTTGATGACCTTGCATTTACTAACATTGTACTCCATCTTCCAGACACTTGCCTACTCACTAAACCTATCTATGTCTCTCTACAGATTCTCCAAACCTTCTGCACAATTTGCTTTTCCACTCAATTTAGTATCATCAGCAAACTTAGATGCACTACACTCAGTCCCCTCTTCCAGATCGTTAATGTGTATTGTGAACAGTTCTGGGCCCAGCACCGACCTCTGCGGCACACCACTGATTGCCAACTCCCAACTCACTGCATGAGCTTTTAGTTAACCAATCCTCTATCCATGCTAATACATCACCCCCATTCTATGCATCCTTATCTTATGGACAAGTCTTTTATGTGTCACCTTATTGAACACCTTCTGGAAATCCAAGTAAATATTGTCCATCTGTTCCCCTCTATCTACTGTGCTCATTATATCCTCAAAGAACTCCAGTAAGTCTGTCAAACAGGACCTGCCTTTGCTGAATCCATGCTGCATCTGCCTGATGGATCCATTTCTTTCCAGATGCCTCGCTATTTCTTCTTTAATGATAACTTCAAGCATTTTCCCCAACTACAGATGTTAAAACAACTGGTCTATAGTTAACTGCCTTTTGCCTACATTCTTTTATGAACAGCAGCATTACATTCACCATCTTCCAATCCGCCAGGACTTGCCCAGAGATCAGAGAATTATTTTGGTAAATCATTACCAAAGCCTCTACTATAACTTCTGCCATTTCTTTCAGTATCCTGGGATGCATTCCATCAGAACCAGGAGGCTTACCTATCTTCAGGCCCACAAGTTTGCTCAGCACTACCTCTTTAGTGATAGATATTGTATCGAGGTCCTCATCTCCCAATGCAGCCATCTCTCTTTGGCATGTTAGACTCCTCCTCCACCATGAGGACAGACACAAAATCATCATTCAAAGCCTTGGCCATTTCCTCATTACCAATTCCCCCTTCTCGTCCTCCAAGGGACCTACACTCACTTCAACCACCCTTTTCTGCTTTATATAATTATAAAAACTTTCACTATTTGTTTTTATATTTTGTGCTAGTTTATCTTCATGATCTAGCTTCCCTTTCTTTATTGCTTAGTGGCTCTTTGTTGTTTTTTAAAGTTTTCCCAATCTTCCAGTTTCCCCACTACTCTTGGAGAATTGGTATGCACGAGCTTTTAAGTTTGATGCCTTCTTTTATTTTCTTAGTTCTCCAATGCTGGCTCTCCCCACCCTTGCTGTCCTTTTTTTTAAAAACTGGAATAAGAATTAACACCAAGCTGATGAGCAAGTGCGGAACCTTGCCTGAAGGCAAATTGCCTACCACTTTAGATGTTGTCACACTTGCCTCCTGAACAGAACATTAAAATTCATTCCTCAACAGTATGGATAAATTTTAAGACCAGTTGCTCTAATCTGAAACTACAATTGTTCCAAACACTGATTTTGTGATCAAGGACTACGGTCTTCAGCTTCCACAGATAGCAGGAATTATAGATTTTACATCCCTGAACAGTTCGATATTCTTGCATATTTATTTCTGAAAGGAACACATCCCAGTAATATTTTCTTACTGTATTATCCATCTCAAACTTAATCACTGGCCTTTTGCACTGATCAGAATGTATGGATATTATATAAACATTATTTAAAAGGCATTAAAAGGCTGAAAAATACAAAGAAAATCAAAACCATTGAAATGTTCAGTTAATCAAATAAATCTGACAGCCATATTTGAAGTGCATTTCACCTACCTGACTTTAGCAACACCCAGAATTGGAGACTTGGTGGTTCTTTCACAATTTCTGAACTTTGTACGCAACTCATTCATCTCTGCTTCTTTAAATTGCAGTTCAGACTGCAATGACTGCACCTTAAATTTAGAACAGCAGTCAAATTTAATAGAAATGTATTTTACTTTGAAATGTTAGCAGATAGCCAATAAAAGTTTAGCAAACACCTGCTAATATGGGGTTCTGACGTGATTTTTCATTAAAAACGAAGTATAAAGAAGTCAACAGCTGCTTATTGAGCTAATATCACACTGTTGCCATGAGCTTCAGGGTCTAAGTTCATTGAAGTTTATTATCAAAGTACATATATATCACCATATACAACCCTGAGATTCATTTTCTCGCAAGATACACAGTAAATTCAAGAAACACAATAGAATCAGGGAAAGACTGCACCCACAGGATGGAATACAAACACAATGTGCAAATGACAACAAGCTGTGCAAATACAGAAAGAAAGAAGAAAAAAAATCATAATCTTAAAAAGTCACAATACTGAGCACCACTAGAATAGTCCAAAGATTGCTAGCAATTGAGAAATGTGTGTGCTTGGCTATGCTTGCACCTCAAGTTTTACCAGCTTGAAAAGGGAAAAAAATATATAATATTAATAAAAATAAAAAAAGCAATAAATATCAAGAACATAAGATAAAGAGTCCTTGAAAATGAGTCTATAGGTTGTGGGAACAGTTCAGTGATGGGACAAATGAAGTGGAGTGAAGTTATCCCCTCTGGTTCAAAAATCTAATGGTTGAAGGGTAATAACTGTTCCTAAACCTGGTGGTTTGGGTCCTGAGGCTCCTGCATCTTCTTCCCAATGGCAGCAGTGAGAAGGGAGCATGAAGTGGATGATGGGGGTCCTTGATGATGGGTGCTGCTTTCCTGCAAAATTGCTGCGTAGATGTACTCAGTGGTGGGGAGGGCTTTACCCATGATGGACTGGACCACATCCACTAATTTAGTAGGATTTTCTGTTCAAAGGCATTAGCGTTTCCAGGATGGGATGCAACTAGACAATATACTCTCCAACACACATCTATAGAAGTTTGTCAAAGTTTTAGATATCATGCCAAATCTTCACAAATGTTATTAAGGCTGTTTAAGGACTGGAAATCTTATTCTCGTTATTCAACAAGCTATCTGTCACATTAAGGAGAGAACAACCTATAGCAATAACTGTGCTGGTCACTCTTACCTACTGGTATTCAACATCAGCCAGAGAACTGCCTATAACACACTACATTGTGCATTCAAGAATCAAATGGAAATCTAAGATACAAAATTTCCAAAGTGTTTCACTTTACTGAAAAAAAGTCTTGGAACAGTGAATGGATGACATAAGTAAAACACACAAAATGCTGGAGGAACTCAGAAGGCCAGGCAGCATCTATCAAAACAAAGTACAGACAATGTTTCGGGCTGAGACCCTTCATCAGGACACACGAAGAGCATACGAGTCCTGATGAAGGGTCTCGGCCCAAAACGTCGACTGTACTCTTTACCATAGATGCTGCCTGGCATTAGCGGTGGACCAATCATTTCAAAGAGAGAGCGTGCTTAGCACAGATTGGGGAGAAGAGTTTAAAAAAGGAGCGTTTTTCAGGGTTCAGTCCATTTGCCGCAGACCAATTGATTCGAAGAGAGAGCTTCACACAGGTCAGGGAAAAGAGTTTTGCAGGGCTCGGCTCACTAGCGGCGGACCAATCGACTTGCGATTCATTAGCAGAAGCAAATAAAAGTAAAGGAGGGTCAAAGCAGAGCGGCCATTGTGTCAGTTTAGGAATGAGAACTTGAGGCTTTGACATGAAGGCACAGGTAAGTAGCAGGTAAGACTTTAGTAGTGGTTGAATAAAATGTCACGAGATTACAGCTAATTAAATAAAAGGATGATGCAGGATCAGGTGATGTGCTGTAGCTGCATGATGTGGGAGCTGGTGGACCCCATTGTGGTTCCTGGTGACCACACCTGCAGCAAGTGTTGGCTGCTCGAGGAACTCAGGCTCAAAGTTGATGACCTGGAATCTGAGCTTCAAACACCACGGCACATCAGGGAGGGGAGAGTTACCCGGATTCTCTGTTTCAGGAGGTAGTCACACCCATTAGGTTAGCTGCCTCAAATTCCGTCCATGGTGATATATAAGAGGGTGTGACTGCGAGTGAGGTGGGTAGTAGGATCCAAGAGACAGTGCTGGAGAAACCTCAGCCCTTGAGCTTGTCCAACAGGTCTAAGATTTTTGCTCCTGCTCCCTGTCTTGATGGCAATGGGAGCTGTAGGATGGATGAGCAACCTAACTCTGGCACTGTGGTTCAGGGAGCCAATCAAGAGGGGTAAAGAAAAGAAACGTAGTAGTAATTGGGGATAGTAGTCAGGGGAATACACAGAGTTCTCTGTCACAAGATAAGCATCCTGAAGG
This sequence comes from Hemitrygon akajei, assembly GCF_048418815.1. Lineage (NCBI taxonomy): Eukaryota > Metazoa > Chordata > Chondrichthyes > Myliobatiformes > Dasyatidae > Hemitrygon > Hemitrygon akajei. Next base: position 66,879,739 of record NC_133142.1, on the reverse strand, counting down.
CTGTGTTACCTGCCTAGTACCCAGGTTTGGGACATCTTATCTTACCTGCAGAGGAATTTGTAAATGGGAGGGGAAGATCTATTTGTCGTGGTCCATGTGAGTATCAATGACATAGGTAGAATGAGGAAAGAGGTTCTACTGAAGGAAGTTGAGCAGCTAGGGACTGAATTAAAAAGCAGAACCAAACAGGGAGAAATCTCTAGATTACTACCTGAGCCATGTGCAAATGGGCATAGGATCAAGAAGATTAGAGTTAAATGTGTGGCTTAAGGATTGGTGTGGGAGAAGTGGGTTTGAATTCATGGGAAATTGCCATCAGTATTGGGGAAGGAGGGAGCTGTACCAAAGGGACAAGCTACACCTGAACCATGATGGGACCTGGATCTTAGCAAATCACATAACCAGGGCTGTGGATAGGGCTTTAAACTAAATAGTAGGGGGATGGGTTCAACAGACTGGAGAAGTATGGATAAAGTAAAAAAGAAAAGTGTGGATAAAGAAAAAAAAAGCTAAAAAAAGAGAAAAGTAAGAGTGAAGAAAAGTCAAGTGCAAAAGAGTAAAAGATTACAAGATTTTAAAAGCACAATGAGTGTAAGTTCACTTTATTTGAATACCCGTAGTATTCGCAACAAGGTCAGTGAACTTGTGGCTCAAATTAGTACAACGGAAATACGATTTAGTGGCCATTATGGAGACTTAGTTGCAGGGTGGAAAGGACTGGTAATTAAATATCCAAGGATATCCGGTAATACGGAAGGACAGACAGGAAGGTAAAGGAGGTTGACTACAGCTCTTAATTAAAGATGAGATCAGGGTGATAGTGAGAGACGTTATAAGATTTAAGGAGCAGAATGTTGAATGTCTGGGTAAAGATTAGGAATATAAAGGTGACAAAAATCACTGGTGGGAGTTGTCTATCAGGCACCGAATAATAACATTACAGTGGCACAGGCAATAAACAGGGAAATATCTGTGGCGTGTAAGAATGCAACACCAGTTAACATGGGGGATTTTAACTACCACATAGATTGGGTGAATCAAGTTGATCGAGGTAGTCTTGAGGAGGACTTCATAGAATGCATCCGTGAGTTCTCTTGGAGCACTAGATGGAGCAAGTTGTATTTTGGCTTTGCTCTGCTCATTTTTCAATTTTTTTACCACCCTTTCACCTGAACTTTGATTTTTAATCACTGAAAATGAATACCAGGGGGCAAAAGGATTCAGCCGAAGGCAAGGAAGCCGGTAATGGACGTGGAAGGAAAGAAGGAGATTCTAAACAACTTAAACAGTCTCCACTCACTTTGGAAGCTATGTCGAAGCTCCTGGATGATAAACTCGATAAAAAAATGTTCTACTTTGGAAGTATTGTTAAAGGAGATCGAAAGCAGACCGGGAGCTCTTAAGCGGGAGAGTGAAAAACAACAGTGGCAAATATCTGAACTCGATGAAGCTGGAAGACAGAGAGATCGCAGATTGGACACGCTGAAAAAGAAATTAACTTCGACTGCTCAAACACTGGAATAGTATAAACTCAAGATTATTAACCTGGAAAGTCGCAGTCGTAGACAGAACCTGCGAATAATAGGACTCTGTGAAGATGTTGAGAGTGGTGACCTTACTAAACTCTTTTCCCAAATTTTAATGGATGTGTTCAGCTCTGAAGTTCTCTCTCTATTACCCCTATACTCAATCACGCCCATCAGGCTTTAAGAGCCAAACCTCCTAAAGAGTTGAAGCCCTGACCTGTTTTACTCCGATTCCACTATGTGCAAACCAAGGAGCATTTAATTTGAACTGTCCGTCGGAAAGGGGTTATTGAACACGGAGACCTCAAGTTTCGTCTGGTTGAAGACTACAGTCCCGAGGTGATGCGAGAAAGATTGCTTTTTAAACCGGTGATGTCCAAGCTTTATCAAAGAAAGTTTCAACCAGCTCTGCTATTCCCAGGGTTGTTCTGCCTGACATATCACGTAAATGGTTTAAATCCGTGGAAGAACCTCAACAATTCCTTGAGGATCAACATTTGATCCCAGCTGTCTAATAAATTTACCGTTTCTTCGTGTCTGTATTCATTTGGTTTATAAGTTAATAATCAATTCATAGATCTAGACTTATGAAGTTTGAAGATTTTTGCCATTGTTTTGATAACACTCGTATTCTATTTCCGAGTATGGATGTTTATCATGCTTCTATGTTAAAGTTCCTTTTTTTTCCTTTGTTAATTATTTTCAATTGTTCGTTTTTGAAAATAATTAAGAATTTGATTTGGTGATTGACTGTTTCTTTTCCCTGAAATATTAATAAGATTGTATTCTGTTTTATTTTTCAAGAACTCATCTTTCAAAATGTTTTGCAAACGGCTGATCTTTATTTTAACACTTGTTTGGTGTTGTTTATAGCATTCCCTTCTCAATGTTTTGACTATGGATGGAAATTCGTATTTTTCTCAATTTTTTCATGTCTGTATTCAGTTTATAAATTAATAACCAGTTTATAGATTTGGACTGTTAAAGTTTGAAGTTTTTTGCCCTTGGTTTGATAATACTCGTACTTTGCTTTGGAGTATAGATGTGTGTCATGTTTCTATGTTAAAGTTCTTTTTGTCTTTATTAACTTATTCAACTTATTTTCAATTGTTCATTTTTAAAAATAATCAAGAATCTGATGTGGTGATTGATTTTTTTCCCCTGAAATATTAATAAGATTGTATTCTGTTTTACTTTTCAAGATCTCGCTTTTCAAAATGATTTGCAATAACAGCATTCCTCTTTCAATGACGATGGGTGGTATTTTGCATTTTTTTTTCCAATTTTGGAGATTTACCTTCAAGAAAGTGGGAGTAAGGGAGTTTCTAGTTAACTTTCTGGCTGTCTATTGGCCAGTTTTCAGGCTTTTGTGGGCAGGGTGTGGGGCTATTCTTAGTTTAGTTTTTTTCATCTGGGCTGAACTGAAATTACAAATATGTCTGATTTGTCATAACTTCCAGTTCCCCTTTAAACCTTTTCCCCTCTTCCTCATTCATAAGTTTCCTATGCAGGAGGGTTAACCCTTTACATACCATATGGTTTCTTCAAATAAAATGGGTAACATTACTAACCCTGTCTCATAGAATTCGAATGGTTTGAACCATCTGATTAAATGGAAGAAGTTTTTCATAGATTGAATGCTCAGATTATCTTTGGCCGGGAAACTCATCTGAGGAAGGAGAATAATCTGCGTTTTTTAAGGTTTTGGAAAGGCCAACAATTTCACTCTAATTCACAGGCGTAACTATGAAAGGTGTATCTATTTTTATAGACTCCTCAATTTCATTTGTTCACTATGAAACAATCTCAGACCTGAATGGTAGATTTCTATTAATTAATGGTTTACTTTATAACCAAAAAGTTGTTATGGTTAATATCTATGCACCAAATGCCGACTAGCCTGAATTCTTTAAACATCTATTTGCATCTCTTCCTAACTTAAATGAATATATGTTGATAATGGGTGGAGATTTTAACTGTTGCCTGAATCCCTTGACGGACAGGTCTGCGTCCAATCAGGTACCACCAAACAAATCTGCTATTCTTATTAGTTCCTTTTTAGTTGACTCTGGAATTTTAGAGTTTGGAGGTTTTTACATCCTAACAATAAAGGGAGTTCTTTTCTCATGTATATTATAATTACTCTAGAATTGATTACTTCTTTCATCGACTCTTGATTAGTTCCATCTGTTACTGCCTGTGAGTATGATGCAATTGCCATTTCCGATCATACGCCCTTGAAACTATCAAATTAACTGATGTAACTTTTAGTGCTAAACAATGGTGGTTCAATTCTACTCTACTTCAGGACTTAAACTTTGTTAACTTTATTAAAGAACAGATTGCCTTTTTCTTTTCAACTAACTTTATTGAAGAAATTTCCAGTGGGATATTATGGAATACTTTTGAAGTATACATCTGTGGCCAAATTATTTCAAATTCTGCTGCATTGAAAAACTGAATTAATAATGAAATAGGTATATTGATTCATAAGATTAAAGAAATTGATAAAAATTATTCTGCTGCTCTTAATCTGAAGCTTTATAAGAGAGTTGAACTTCAGATGCAACACAGTCTGTTATTAACATCCCCGAATGAAAATCAATTACTTAAAACTTGAGCCAATTTTATATACATATTGATAAATCGGGTAAATTATTGGCTAACCAACTGAAAATTGCTTCAGCTAAATGTCAGATTATTAAAGTTCGTAAACGGGATGATAGTTTGACAGTTGACCATGACAAAATTAATAAAGCTTTTCAAGAATTCTATACCTCTCTATAACAATCAGAATTTCCTGATGATTCTACCATAATGCAAGAATTTTTAAGGAAATTGAATATTCCGAAATTACCACTTAATGAACGTTTAGCATTAGACGCACCCATCATGGAAGAAATAGAGAAAACAATTTCTTTGATGAATTCTGGTAAAGCACCTGGTTTGGATGAGTATACAGTAGAATTTTTAAAATCTTTTTCAAATCCACTTTCTCCTTGGTTATGTAGAATCTTTAAGGATGCCTTATTTGTAGGTAAATTACCACAATCCTTTTATGAAGCATCTATTTCTTTAATTCCTAAAAAAGATAAAGATCCCACTGAATGTGCATCATATAGACCTATATCCTTGTTGAATATGGACTCCAAAATCTTTTCCAAAATATTGGCAATTTGATTGGAAAATGTATTGCCACAAATTGCCTGATGACCAGACTGGATTTATTAAAAATCATTATTCTTATTTTAATGTTAGGAAGTTAATGAATATTGTATATACTTCTTCATCTAAAACTCCAGAATGTGTTATTTTGCTTGAGGCCGAGAAGGCGTTTGATAGAGTTGAATGGGAATATTTATTTAACACGCTTGACGAATTTAATTTTAGCCCAAAGTTTATATCTTGGATTAAATTGATATAGCATACACCTTTGGCTTCTGTACTTACCAATAATCAGAGATTGCCCCTTTTTCGAGGTAATAGACAGGACTGTCCTTTAAGTCCCTTACTATTTGATATTACCTTGGAGCCCTTGGCAGTCGCTCTTCGTGATTCACCCAATATATTTGGCATTATTTGTGGGAATGAGATACATAAGGTATCACTATATGCAGATGACCTGTTACTATATATCTCTATCCCAGAGAAATCCATCCCTACAATAATATCAGTTTAGTACTTTTTCTGGTTATAAATTGAATCTTAATAAGAGTGAGCTTTTCCCATTAAATATGCAAGTTCCAATCTATAGACAATCACCATTCAGACTGGTTACTGATAACTTATTTGGGTGTTAAAATTACTAAGAAGCATAAGGATCTATTTAAAGTTAACTTTTTACCCTTAATTGATCATGTTAAACAACTGCTTACTAAATGGTCCCCATTGTCCTAATCATTGATTGGTAGAATTAAAACTATTAAGATAATTATTTTACCTTAACTTCTGTATCTATTTCAGGCGGTACCAATTTTCATTTCTAAATCCTTTTTTGATATTATTGATTCTAAAATTTCTTCATATATATGGCAGAATAAAAATCCTAGGTTAAGTAAGAAATATATACAGAAATCAAAAAAGGATGGCGGTTTGCCAATGCCGAACTTAAGATTCTATTATTGGGCAATTAATATTCAATATTTGATGTTCTGGACACAAGATCTGGATGAAATTCATTGTCCATGATGGGTGAACCTCAAGCACGAGTCTGTACAGGGGTTTTCATTGGCTTCTATCTTAGGGGCTTTGCTTCCCTTTGCACTTACTAAACTGAATAAACAAATGACTAATCCAATAACTAAACATACAATACAAATATGGTTTCAATTTCGTAAATTTTTTGGATTGAATAAATTTATCCTATCAAGTCATATCTAATTTTTTCTTCCAACCATCCAGAACTGATCTTTTATGGAAAATGAAGGGAATAACATGTTTTTGTGACTTATTCATGGATAACTGTCTCATGTCTTTTGAACAGTTGTCTAATAAATATAATTTGCCTAGATCACATTTTTTTCAGATATTTACAGATTAGAAACTTATTGAATATTATTTTACCTACTTTCTGATATCACATCAAACTGAAATTACAGAAAAAATTAAACCCCTTATCAGAAGACTTTAATAGAAATTATTTATGATCTGATTACAAAAATACATCTAGGTACATCTGATAAAATTAAGAATGAATGGGAAAGAGAACTTCAGTTATCCTTACTATAGAGAAATGGGAGAAAATTCTCCAACTAGTTATTAAAAGCAAGAGGATAGTGAGGGATAAAATTGGTCCCTTAGAGAATCAGGGTGGTCAGCTATGTGTGGAGCCGAGGGAGATGGGAGAGATTTTGAATGATTTCTTCTCTTCGGTATTCACTAAGGAGAAGGATATTGAATGGTGTAAGGTGTGGGAAACAAGTAAGGAAGTTATGGAACCTATGACAATTAAAGAGGTGGAAGTACTGGCGCTTTTAAGAAATTTAAAAGTGGATAAATCTCCGGGTCCTGACAGGATATTCCCCAGGACCTTGAGGGAAGTTTGTGTAGAGATAGCAGGAGCTCTGACGGAGATCTTTCAGATGTCATTAGAAACAGGGATTGTGCCGGAGGATTGGCGTATTGCTCATGTGGTTCCATTGTTTAAAAAGGGTTCTAGAAGTAAGCCTGGCAATTATAGACCTGTCAGTTTGACATCAGTGGTGGGTAAATTAATGGAAAGTATTCTTAGAGATAGTATTTATAATTATCTGGATAGACAGGATCTGATTAGGAGTAGCCAGCATGGATTTGTGCGTGGAAGGTCATGTTTGACAAACCTTATTGAATTTTTTGAAGTAGTTACGAGGAATGTTGACGAGGGTAAGGCAGTGGATGTAGTCTATATGGACATCAGCAAGGCCTTTGACAAACTTCCACATGGAAGGTTAGTTAAGAAGGTTCAGTCGTTAGGTATTAATGCTGGAGTAATAAAATGGATTCAACAGTGGCTAGATGGGAGATGCCAGACAGTAGTGGTGGATAATTGTTTATCGGGATGGAGGCCGGTGACTAGCAGGGTGCCTCAGGGATCTGTTTTGGGCCCAATGTTGTTTGTAATATACATAAATGATCTGGATGATGGGGTGGTAAATTGGATTAGTAAGTATGCTGATGATACTAAGGTAGGAGATGTTGTGGATAATGAGGTGGGTTTTCAAAGCTTGCAGGGAGATTTATGCCGGTTAGAAGAATGGGCTGAACGTTGGCAGATGGAGTTTAATGCTGAGAAGTGTGAGGTTCTACATTTTGGCAGGAATAATCCAAATAGAACATACAGGGTAAATGGTAGGGCATTGAGGAATGCAGTGGAACAGAGAGATCTAGGAATAACAGTGCATAGTTCCCTGAAGGTGGAGTCTCATGTAGATAGGGTGGTGAAGAAGGCTTTTGGAACGTTGGCCTTTATAAATCAGAGCATTGAGTACAAAAGTTGGGATGTAATGTTAAAATTGTACAAGGCATTGGTAAGGCCAAATTTGGAATATTGTGTACAGTTCTGGTCACCGAATTATAGGAAAGATATCAATAAATTAGAGAGAGTGCAGAGACGATTTACTAGGATGTTACCTGGGTTTCAGCACTTAAGTTACAGAGAAAGGTTGAACAAGTTAGGTCTCTATTCATTGGAGCGTAGAAGGTTGAGGGGGGATTTGATCAAGGTATTTAAAATGTTGAGAGGGATAGATAGAGTTGACGTGAATAGGCTGTTTCCATTGAGAGTAGGGGAGATTCAAACGAGAGGACATGATTTGAGAGTTAGGGGGCAAAAGTTTAAGGGAAACACGAGGGGGTATTTCTTTACTCAGAGAGTGATAGCTGTGTGGAATGAACTTCCTGTAGAAGTAGTAGAGGCCAGTTCAGTTGTGTCATTTAAGGTAAAATTGGATAGGTATATGGACAGGAAAGGAGTGGAGGGTTATGGGCTGAGTGCGGGTAGGTGGGACTAGGTGAGATTAAGAGTTCGGCACGGACTAGGAGGGCCGGAATGGCCTGTTTCCGTGCTGTGATTGTTATATGTTATATAGTTAACACTTCTTCAATGTACGTTAGACACGCTTTGATACAATTTAAGGTGGTTCATAGGGCCCATGTGTCGAAGGATAAGTTAGCTCGTTTTTATTGCCATATAAATCCTGTCTCCTTCCTTTCTTCATAAATTGATAAGAGAATTATACATTCTATATCAAATTTATACTTTGTAGATTAACGCTATGTGTGATTCTGATATTGTTTATTTTACCTTCTGTATGTACTGTTATTGACATATATACCAGTGATATTCTCCTCGTTTGTATACACACTTTTTTTAAATCAATAAAAAGATTGAAAAAAGAAAGAAATCCTGTCTGTGACAGATGTAAGTCTGAGGTAGCTTCCTCGACACATATGTTCTGGTCTTGCCCTCTTTTGGAAAAATATTGGAAAAATATTTTTGATATTATTTCAGCAGTTTTGTGTATTGATTTACAACCTCATCCTATTACTGTAATTTTTGGATTACCAGTGATGGACTCTAGTCAATTATCCCCTTCAGCTTGCCGTTTGATTGCATTTGTTATATTAATGGCCAGAAGATCCATTTTATTTAAATGGAAAGATTCTAATCCCTTACTACATTTCAATGGTTTTCGCAAACTATAACATGTTTAAACTTGGAAAAAATTAGGAGTGGCACTATAAATTTTAAGAAACTTGGAGGCAATTTATTCAACATTTTCATATGATATAAGTTGACCTTTTCCGAATCCTTCTCAACAACTTTTTGTTCGTGTATAGAGGAGCGGAGTTAATGACAAATAGTGACTTTAACCGATGAAACATGGCAGCCCAGCTTTTGTTTTGTTGTTATTTTGTTTTTTTTAGTTTAGGGGGACTTTTTAAAAATCTTTTTCATGTTTAGTTACTAAGAGATTGGGAGGCTTAGATTACACGTTACTTGGAGTCTGTTTCTGTATACATTAACCGTTATTAATGTAATCCCGATCTCTTTGTATCATTATCATTGTCATGTTTATCTACTCGAAACTCAATAAAAAAGATTGATAAAGGAAAGAATACATCTGTGATGGCTTTCTTGAACAGCATATTACTGAATCTACAAGGGAGCATGCTATCTTAGATCTGGTCCTGTACAATGGGATAGGTAAAATTTGTGATCCTGTAATTAGGGATCCTCTTGGAAAGAGTGGAAAGAAGACTTTCAAAGAGATTTTTCACAGTGGTCAACAAAAATATATTCCAATTAAAAGCAAGGACAGTAAGGGTGGGGAGAACTAGCCTTGGATAACTAAGGAAGTAAAAGAAGGCATCAAACTAAAAGCTTGTGCATACAAATTTGTCAAGAGTGGTGGGAAACTGGAAGATTGAGAAAACTTTAAAAAGCAACAAAGTACCATGAAAAAGGGAAGCTAGGTTATGAAAATAAACTGGTACAAAATATAAAAACTGATAGAAGTTTATATAATTATATAAAATGGAAAAGGGTGGCTAAAGGGAATGTAGGTCCCTTAAAGGAAGAGAAGGGGGAATTGATATTGGGTAATGAGGAAATGGTCAAAGCTTTGACTGACTATTTTGTGTTGGTCTTCATGGTGGAGGATACATCTAACATGTCAAAGAGAGTTGTTATGGATGCAATGGGAGGTAAGGACCTCAATACAATAGCTCTCACTAAAGAGGTAGCAATGAGCAAACTTGGGGGCCTGAAGATAGACAAGTCCCCTGGTCCTGATGGAATGCATCCCAGGATACTGAAAGAAAGGGCAGAGGTTATAATAGAGGCTTTGGTAATGATTTACCAAAATTTCTGGACTCTGGGCAAGTCCTGGCAGACTGGAAGATGGTGGATGTCACGCCAACTGTTCAAAAAAAAAGGATGTAGGCAAAAGACAGGTAACTACAGGCCAGTTAGTTTAACATCTGTAGTTGGGAAAACGCTTGAAGCTATCATTAAAGAAGAAATAGCAAGGCATCTAGAAAAATGGATCTATCAGACAGATGCAGCACGGATTCAACAAAGGCAGGTCCTGTTTGACAGACTTACTGGAGTTCTTTGAGGATATAATGAGCACAATGGATAGAGGGGAACAGTGATGTTATTTACTTGGATTTCCAGAAGACATTTGATCAGGTGCCACATAAAAAGATTTATCCATAAGGATGCAGAGTTGGGGGTGATATATTAGCATGGATAGAGGATTGGTTAACTAACAGAAAGCAGAGTGTTACTCTGGTTGGCAATCAGTGGTGAACAGTGTGCCACAAGGGTCGGTACTGGGCCCACAACTGTTCACAATACACATTAACGATCTGGAAGAGGGGACTGAATGTAGTGTAACTAAGTTTGCTGATGCCCCTAAATTAAGTGGAAAAGCAAATTGTATAGAAGATACAGAAAGACTGCAGAGAGAGATATAGAGAGGTTTAGTGAGTGGGCAAGGGTCTGGCAGATGGAGTACAATATTGGTAAATGCGAGGTCATCCACTTTGGAAGGAAAAATGAAATATCAGATTATTATTTAAATGGCAAAAGATTGCAGCATGCTGCTGTACATAAGGACTTGAGAGTGCTTGTGCATGAATCACAAAAGGTTAGTTTGCAGGTGCAGCAGACCTTCATTGCTAGAGGGATTGAATTTAAGAGCAGGGAGGTTATGCTGCAGCTGTACAGGGTACTGGTGAGGCTGCACCTGGAGTATTACCGTAGATTCCGGATTTTAAGCCGCTACTTTTTTCCCACATTTTGAACAGCTTTGAACTTTGCGGCCAATAATCCGGAGCGGCTAATGCATTTTTTTTTTCATGCCGCCTCGTAAACATTTTGCCTCGTAACAGTAGACCAATAAAATTGATGAGTAGTTCACAGAGGTCCAATGAAATTGTACGATAAATCAAGCGCACTTTCACAATTAAATTATTGTAAATCAGTCATTTGTACTCACCCTCATCAACATGGAAAACACTCGAAGCATTGTGCTACCTACCCTCTTAGTTTAAACTATATTTGTTTTCTGTACTACATCGCGGGATGCTATGACGACACACCCGGTTTCGCGGCGTCTTGTGGGAAAATGCCGTTTGCGATGAAACGGAAAGGAGGGGGTCGAGCGGCGGAGCGGCTTTGGATCCGAGCGAAATCTGCTTTTAAATGCCGTTTGCGATGAAACGGAAAGGAGGGGGGAGCGGATTCCGCGAGCGGCTTTGGATCCGAGCGAACTCTGCTTTTAAGTTAAAGGTATCAATAACTTTTCCTGGTAGGCTGCAGTATATATATTTTTTACCAGTCGTTAGGAGATATTGGAATGTTGTTCAGTAAAGAAGTATACGCAACGTATATTTAAAAGTAGCCGCGTACGGGCACGGTTCGAAAAAAAGCATTTGCAATATGTATTTGTTTTTGTTACCATATGGATTTAATTAAAAGTTAAAAAAAATCCTCACGTGTAATATCTTTCTGTGTAAATATCTCATATTACAACGTGGGACACCTGCGGCCTAAAATCCGGTGCGGCCTTTACATTTAAAAAAATGATTTTATTTCTAAAATTAGTGCCAGCGGCTAAAAATCAGGTGCGCTCTGTAGTCCGGAATCTACGGTACTTACTTGAAGAAATATATACTGGCTTTGGAGGCAGTGCAGAGGAGGTTCATCAGGGTTTTTTCTGAGATGAGGCGGGTAGGCTATGAGGAGAGATTGAGTCGCCTATGACTGTACTCACTGGAATTCAGAAGAATGAGAGATCTTATAAAAACATATAAAATTATGAAAGGGCTAAGATAGAGGCAGGAGTTGTTTCGACTGGGAGATGAGAACTAGGTACATAGCCTCAACATCTGGGGGAGTAGACTTAGGACAGAGATGAGGAGGAGCTGCTTTTCCCAGAGAGTGGTAAATCTGTGGAATTCTCTGCCCAATGAAGCAGTGGTGGCTACCTCAGTAAATATATTTAAGACAAGACTGGATAGAAGGGGAAATTGAGGGTTATGGGGGGGGAAGACAGGTAGATGGAGATGAGTCCATGGCCAGATCACGGCCATGATCTTATTGAATGACAGAGCAGGCTCGACAGGCCAGATGGCCGACTCCTGCTCCTATTTCTTATGTTCTTACTTTTCTATCAGAAATTAGAGTATACGCGAGAAAAAAATTTCAGCTTTGTTGAGAAGTACAAGTTAAACAAGTTTAAATAGGATTTGCATCTTGTTCCATGGTCTTGTATGTCTCATACCTTTTTGGACAAGTCCTTTTCTTTTTGACTTTGTGCTTCATTTTTCTCCTTCTCACTGAGTAAATACTGGCTTTTCTGTTGATCAAGCTCAGATTCTACACGCCGTAAACAATCTCGCAGAATTTTGATTTCACCATTTTTAATCTGTAGTTCTTCACATGTTTCATTAAACTGCATGAATAAAACATATTTAATTTGCAGCAACAAAAAATCATTAAACATTCATTAAGCATGCAAAAGTGAGGACAGAAAAAGAACTTAAACCTGATGCAAATCCAAATGTAAAAGCTGAAAGACTAAATGAAGTATTAACTCCAACTTGGTTACATACAAGCTTACAAGACTTTTCCAGTTGAAGAATATTAGGGTTAATATTAAATGCATAAAGAATGAACAAATATAGATGATACTGATGTCAGTATACAATTTCTTAAGATTAATATACAATGCCACAATTTAACTGTGAATGATAAAGAAGTCCACAAGAACTATCAGGCCTAAGAATCGCCATAAAAACTTGACAATGATATCAGCTTGGGTAGAATTCAGCACCTCGTCAAACAAAAAACTAATTGTCTCTGAGAAAGGCAGAGTAGAATTCACTATGTAAAAATATGATCAAAACAAAGCATCCTAACATTGAGAGTCTGTCATGAGTCCGGTGCAATTGGAAAACACGCATTTCCGAAATTTGGTTTGTTGTTCACCTTCAATAATTAACTGCTAAACTCTGTGATTACAATGAAGTTCAGGAAGAAGCAAGATTCAAGTCCTATGGACAAGCCCACAATCACTTAATAAAGAAAATTTAGCACAGCTGAATACAAAAACAGGATCGCCAATATAATTAAGCATATTTTGCAACATTTCTCACAAAATGAACAAAAATTTGAACTATTAAGACTTTCCTTTTGTTGTTCTTAATATTGATGAAAACCTCTAGGTCCATTTTTGAAATCCAAGACAAACTGACAACAGCTTTTTTGTTATAATTATAATGATACGTTTCTGATTTTTTGTCCACAGCCAAAATTAAAAATTGCACATAGAGGAGTGGGAAGTTAAGCTTTGTTAATAAAGGGATCATGACGAACTAAAAATGTTCTAAAATTGTCCCCAGTCTGCAGGGTAAAAAAAATGCAGTTGAAAACAACGAAAGTACTATAAAATGAAATCCTCAGGCTGCAAAGTAGATTTACAATTCAGATAACAAATCTACAAAAGTGTACAAAGTTTCACTGAATTTTAAAACTGAAGAACATCTGGTCTGCCTTTTTGCAGATGACGTCAATTGCTTTGATAAAATCTTGAGATCATAAATGACTATGCAAATTTGTAGTCTGAATTTGAAACAAGTACATAGAGATGCTACACAAACCACAAAATATATTTGACATTCTGGCAGGTTAGCTCTGCCATAGTCAACACAAATGCAAGTCAAGATTGAACAAACTGTCAGCTCCTTAACAAAATAAACATAAACAGGAACCATTCAATCCTCAGCACTTGGTTCTTGATAACAGATCCATTAAGATAAAGGTAGTCAACAAGCAAATGGCATGCAAAGACCAGATACTAACTGTAGTATTTGTCTTCACACTATTTGCCAACTTAATTCACTAAAAACCATATTCACAGAAAAGCTCAAAGCACATCACCTGCTTCCTCAGTTTGCTGTGTTGTTCCTGAAGAACTTCAAAGCCAAATGAATTAGCATTTTTACACTGAATTAGACCATTCTCTACAAAAAAGGAATAAAGTAATTTGATAAATAAACTGGAACTTGCAAAGATATTCACACTCAACCTGTACAAACACCAGGTGCACATTTATAATATCTTCCTATCTTTCTCTCATAACATCTTTCATAGAATGCAAAAGAAAATCTTTATTCATCCTTTTCTAGACCATGACTGCCTCTCATTTTTGTCCCACTATTTCTTCTGCATTTCACTTTCCATTATTCTTTTACACTATCTTACCACTTAAATGTTTTTTCCTATTCTTTTCTGAACTATATATTTTTTATTCTTTATTGCATGCATTTTATTTCAGTATCTTCCTTCTTGAAAATCATTCATTCCCTATTTTATCCCAAAAAATTATCTCATTTGACACATCCCCGTCTCTATATTTATTAACTGTATATCACTTTCTCTCCAATTCTTCCTCCCATGTTCTCTGAAAGTGAACTAAAAAGAACCCATCAAACACATCTTCTGCTGCTCACTGCTTTTCTTTAACTCCCTGAGCTAATTTACCATTTCACAATCTGCCTTATAAAGGCTGTAATTTTTTTTTGTATCAGAAAAATTAAGTGTGCTAGGTATTTTTCTCATTTATGCAAATAACAAAGACAGAATCATGAAATATTAATCCATAGATACTAATAGTGACATGTACAACCTGCAGATTGTAAGTTCATCACAGAAAAGTAGCCCCAATTATAAATAGATAAATTATGGATGATCCACTTCAAAAATATTAAAACTCTGAATAAAAATGTTATAATAAAAATGGAATATGATTATTTGACCACTGTGAAAAAGATCTCTAAATGACAACCATCTACAGTTCTCCGTCATTTATAGATAATGGCTGTACTTGCTATACTTGCCTATTCAACTTCAATGGATTGGGAATTGTTCAATCAGTTTTCAGCTATCTTGCTCAATCACCATCAGCACAATCTACTTTCCAGATCTCATTATACACCTAGTTGTTATTTCTGGTGTACAATCTTACTCATTGTTGTTCTCTTTCAACTCTTTTGTTGCAAACTTCATTCATAACTTATTATACGTTACCTCACGTACTTGACTGAATTAATTTCACAATCATGAACCTCAAGGAGATCCTTATCTACTACCAGAACCTAAGTAAAATTATACATTTAGTTGGGGTACTGATGCCACAAAAATTGACCTCAGCAGCTGGAAGGAGAAAGAACACACTAGTGTATCTAAGATTTCCAATGGTTACAGAATCAATTCCACTCATTGTACTACTACAATTACTGATGTACCATGATTAAAAATTGTGCTTTCTTGTCAGTGGTCCCCAAATAATACTAGCAGAATGGCGGAGCCTCAACACAATCATTGATTCTTGTCATGTCTGCCTTGGGACTGCGAGAGCAAATCCCTGCATCAAGCAGAACAACAGCACAACTATAAAGCTATTGCATCACATTTCTATCAATCCAGGTATGACCCTGAACTCCTGCGCTGCTGAAGTGGCGTTTGCATGTTTTCCTAGTTTATTTCTACATCCAAAAAGCACACAGATGGAATACAGTCAGGGAAATGTATGGCCTGGCACATAGTATTTTCTAAATGGGGAGTAAATTCTGAAATTGAAGGTGCAAAGGGAGTCTTAGCGCAGGATCCCCTAAAGGTTAACTACCAACTCACCTGCAAACAAGGAGGGCAAATGCAATGTTCGCATTCCTTTCGAGAGGATTAGAATATAAAAACAAGGATGTAAAGCTGAGGCTTTATGAGGCATTGGTCAGACGACATTTGGAGAATTGTGAGCAATTTCGGGCACTGGTATTTGGGATGGTCCGGACGTTTAACAGAATGATATCAGAAGTGAAAGGGTTAAGGTATGAGGTGTGTTTGATAGCTCTGGGTCTGTATTTGCTGGAGGCAGAAGAATGGGGGTGGGGGATCTCACTGACACCTTGCAAATACAGGATAGAGTGGAAGAGAATTCCAGTTGTGGGAGACACTACAGCCTCATAATACAAGTACAGAGATGAAAAAGAATTTCTTTAGTCAGAGGGTGGTGAATTTGTGGAATTGATTGCCACAAACAGTTAAAAAATGCAAAGTCATTGAGCATACTTAATGTAGAAATTGATAGGTCATTGATTTATAAGAGCATCAAAGAATACAGGCAGAAGGCAGGAGAATGAGGTTTAAAGCAGAAATAAAGTCAAGTGAAGTCAACTTTTATTGTCATTTTGACCATAACTGCTGGTACAGTGCATAGTAAAAATGAGACAATGTTTTTCAGGACCATGGTGTTACATGACACAGTACAAAAACTAGACTGAACTACATAATAAAAAAAAAACAGAGAAAGCTACACTAGACTACAGACCTACACTGGACTGCATAAAGTGCACTAAAACAGTGCAGGCATTACAATAAATAATAAACAGGACAGTAGGGCAAGGTGTCAGTCCAGGCTTCAGGTATTGAGGAGTCTGATAGCTTGGGGGAAGAAACTGTTACATAGTCTGGTCGTGAGAGCCCGAATGCTTCAGAGCCTTTTCCCAGACGGCAGGAGGGAGAAGAAATTGTATGAGGGGTGCATGGTGTTCTTCATAATGCTGTTTCCTTTGCGGATGAAGCATGTAGTGTAAATGTCCATGATGGCAGGAAGAGAGACCCCGATGATCTTCTCAGCTGCCATCACTATCCGCTGCAGGGTCTTGCGATCCGAGATGGTGCAATTTCCGAACCAGGCAGTGATGCAGCTGCTCAGGATGCTCTCAATACAACCCCTGTAGAATGTGATGAGGATGGGGGGGTGGGAGATGGACTTTCCTCAGCCTTCGCAAACAGTAGAGACACTGCTGGGCTTTCTTTGCTAAGAAGCTGGTGTTGAGGGACCAGGTGAGATTCTCCATCAGCCATGATCAAATTGTGGAGCAGATTCAATAGGTTGAATGGCTTAAGTTCTGCTCCTATGCCTTATGGTTTTGTGGATTTAATTAGACGTGCAAATTACTCTCAGTGTATACAATCAGGGTGAAGTTGACAGATATGTGAAATAAGAGGGTGAATGGTCAGTCTGAGACTCAGTAGGCTCAATAGTCTTTCTATATGTTGTGATAAATATATGAGAAATCCTAGCAGTCAAAACACAGCATTAGAGGAAACACAAATGTTTAAGAATTCATCAGTTTTAAGTTCAAGATCACAAAAACCAGAATTAAATAAAATACATTACCATGAAATTCCTTTGCTGTATTTCCACAGTTCAATGCTCTTGAGGAAAATGTAGCAACTTTTGCATTTGTATCATTTTTTAGTACTGACATTTCCCTGTTTTGCTTATCAGTTGCTGGTGCTATCGTAGCATTGGATGCAGGCTTCATATCCTGAATTAAAACCTGTGAGGCTAGAGTATCCAATTCCTCCAAGTCATCAGCAGTGAAATCATCATTATCTCCAAAAGGATCCTCACTGGCTCTTGCATCTTTTGCTTGTTCTCCCTTGTGACGTTTGTTTGGTGGAAATCCTTTACTCTCATAATTTATATTCTTTTTCCCTTGGTTTGACAACCCTGAGAAGGCTGAAACTGGAACTTCCGAAGGCAAACTTTCCACACTATAAATAATAGAAGAGTTTCGTTTCTTTCCTGAATTCTTGAAAAGAGAATTTGTTGACATCATTCCAACATCCTGAAAGACAGAACATCTGACAAATGAAGCATAAATAGTGCTCTCAAATTCTTCAGCTATGTCTTCTTTTTAATCAATAGCAGATATCCTCACCCCACCCAACACAATACCAAGAAAAGCCATAATTCACAAGTGGGCATATTCCTGACAAATTATTGCTCCAGAAGAAGAATCAACAATAATTAATTACACAGGAAATTAAAGAAAGATTATTTTAAAAATTGGTCAAAGCCTAAACTGAACCTCTCTCTATAATCTACAACAAATATGTAAGCATTTGTCCTCTTCTGTCTTCCAAGCATCTAACAGTACAAACAACTTGCATTGTATGTGGGTCCTTTCATGTTGTAAGCTGTTTCACAAAATAACTCAAATAATATTTGGCAGTGAGCCGCTTACGGAGATGGGAGAACATAAACAGCTGAATCAAGGGCAGGTTTTCATGGCATCTTGAAGGAAAATTTGAAGGCTGGAAAAGCCTTTTGGAAGGCACAGATAACTACCATGAAATTATTCAAATTCAGGGGATATGTTACTTTTATAATGGAAGATGCACAGGGATCTCAAAAAGCTGGAGGAAGGTACAGAAATAGGAAGGCTCTGAACCTGTTGAACCTGAACTGCTTGCACTTTCAATTTCCTCGGCTTACACTAATGTGTCTTACATTTTACATCTACACCAGTCTAAAACTAATTCTGATTAAAGGTTATTGCCCGGAGAAGCTAACTTTGTCTCTTTATAGATGTTGACTAGCTGAGTGTTCAAACATTTTCTTCTCTTTAGTTCCAATATCAGTCTTTGAATTACCTACTTTGTTAGGATTTTATTGTACTTAGTGAAGAATGGTGAGAGTGACAACTCTCAAGTGAATCTGGCATCAACATGCATTTCAAAACCTAAGTTAATGGAAATCGAGACTAAAATATCTCCACAGGTTGAAATGCAATTGAGTGATAAGGTTCACGTGACTGTCGGGAAGGAGTTTGTATGTTCTCCCCGTGATTGTGTGGGTTTCCTCTGGGTACTCAGTTTCCTCCCATAGTCCAAAGACATACAGGTTGGTAGGTTAACTGCTCATTATAAAATTCTCTCATGATTAGGTTAGGGTTAAATCGGGGGTTGTTAGGTGGCACAGCTTGAGAGACCAGAGGGGCCCATTCTACATTGTCTCTCGATAAATAAAGAAAGCAATAAAGGTAGCCGTGGCTTTTGAAATCCAGTCAACTGCTGCAGGATAATTCCCTAAGACTATATATCCTTCAACAATTCATTTAATAGTGACAGTGAAAATATCATTAGAAGTGTCCTCTTCTGACTACAAGTTCAACTGCATTGCCGTCTCCCTTAGAAGAGCTCTTGCCACATGCTACAATACAGGCTACAATAGAACATTAAGTCGCCTATGTTTGACATTCAGACGTTTGGCTATCACATCTCTATTTTTTTTTGTAACTACGGCCGGCAAATAAAGATTCCCAAAGAACAACAACTTGATCAGCAAATGCGATACAAACTACTTTAGAATCTTACATGGGCGTGCTCATGCTTAGGGATGGCGATGTTCTGGAGTACGTTGACTTTGGAAAGGAGGTACTAGATGGCTGAGGGTGGACAAATTTCCACCGTCCACTGAGATATATGGCACCTTGCTATGGGATGTAAGGATACTAATTTTCCAAGGAGCCAAACCGCCGGAGCGTTTCCAGCATTTCCTATTGATATAAAGTTGGAAAACTGTCTGCCTGATTTCGTTACCTTTTAGTCTATATTTCAATGGCTCGGGGCAAGCTAACTCAGTCATATCTCCCATCGCTCCAAGAAATTAAAACCAGCAAGTTCCCAATTCCAATACTCACAAGCTCTTAAAATCCCAACGCCGCCAACCATGAGCAGTGTCGCTCCACTGTGGCCAATCACCGCTTCGCCTTTCCCCAACATTTTCCCTCTCACTTCCCTCCATCAAGCTTTTCGATTGGTGCTCTCTCTACCTACGGCATCCTTCAAGGTTCAAGTGGGGTCTCGAAAATACATTTTGATTTAACCGAGAACATTGTATTGGGCGCGTATTAAATAATAATTGCAACATTGTACATTTTTGGAAAACGGGTATATCTTCTGCAAGTTAATATAGTATTTTAGCTTGAAGACGGCAAATGTTATAATTATTCAGACCAAAGACCCCGCTTTCTGTTTTAATTTTATATTTCCCGTATCCGCAGCTTTATCATTTCCAGTATTTTAAGTTAATTTGAAGTCACCAGGCACTGTCGCGAAATCAGTTTTCTTATTGAACTGAACCAGTTAGGTGATGCCTGAATTTTCCAAAACGTTATTACTGTGTTCAGTTCTCTTTATAGTTGCACTTTTACCGGGCTCTGTAATCTGCTACAGCTCTGAGATATTTACTCTCACTGTCAAATGCTGGTACCTCGATTTGAAGAGTTAATCAATGCTTCTTGATACTCATGCTTTCTACCTTTTTCTCTCTCTCCTTTCCTCAAAAACTACGTCTCCAATCAAACTTTTGATAATTTACCCTATTATGTTTTGTGAGTCATTACTGGCGTTTCACAATATTTCTCTGAAAAGCAAGTTGTGCAGAAGATATGGAGAGTCTGTGGAGAGATATTGAAAGGGTAAGTGAGTGTGCAAGGGTCTGGCATATGGAGTACAATGTTGGTAAATGCGAGATCATCCACTTTGGAAGGAAAAATGAAAGAGCAGATTATTATTTAATTAATTAAATGATTGCAGCATGCTGCTGTGCAGAAGGATTTGAGAGTGCTTGTGCATGAATCACAAAAGATTGGTTTGCAAGTGCAGCAGGCTATCAAGAAGGCAAATGAAATGTTGGCCTTCTTTGCAAGAGGGATTGAACTTGAGCAGGGAGGTTATGCTGCAACTGTACAGGGAACTGTGTGCAGTTCTGGTATCCTTACTTGAAGAAGGATATACTGGCTTTGGAGGTGGTTCAGAGGAGGTTCACCAGGTTAATTCCAGAGATGAGAGAGTTAGACTAGGATGAGAAATTGAGTAACCTGAGACTGTACTCATGGGAAATTAGAAGAATGAGAGGAGATCTTATAGAAAAATATAAAATTATGAAAGGGATGGAGAAGATAGAGGCAGGAGTTGTTTCCACTGAGAGATGAGACTAGAATTAGTCAAGATTCAAGGGAGTAGCTTTAGGGCAGTGATGCACCATCAATAGCTCTAGGAGACTGGAAGTGAATGATAGGCTTTTATTAACAGCGAAAAGGGAGCACGACCATGTCGAAGACTGAGGGAGGAGCAGTGTCCCAATCACCTTTATACAGGGGTCTGTGGGAGGAGCCACAGGAGCAGTCAGTGGGGGGGCGTGTCCAGACAGGTATACATGGTTTACCACATTCACCCCCCCCCCCTTTGTTTTAAAAGAGAGTCCCCACGGGGCGAAGTTTCTTACAAGTATATTTACAGGTCAAGTATATCAGGCGGTCGAGTCTGTCGCTGCGATCTACGTAGCACCGGTGGTGATTGCACCGGTGACGGTGGTTGTGCTGGCTCCGGCCTGACTTGAGGTGCCAGCCCATTAGGCATCAGTAATCCCTCATGCGTGTGTGTGGCGCCCGGTATGGGAGCGTCATGAGGTGTCTGTGTAGGGCTTGGCGTGCGCGGTGTCTTATGGGTATATACATTGGTGGGTACGGGGTTCATAGTCACCGTGGAGTGTTCAGGGTAGGGGTCTGGTGCTCCTGTGGGCACCAGGTCGCGGATGGAGACCGTGTCCTCCCGCCCATCAGGTAAGACCATGTAGGCGTACTGGGGGTTCGCATGAAGTAGGTGAACCCTCTTGACCATCGGGGAATATTTATTGCTCCTCACATGTTTCCGGAGCAGCACTGGCCCTGGGGACATCAGCCAAGCCGGTAGGGTGGTCCCAGTAGCAGACTTCCTGGGAAAAGAAAAGAGTCGCTCATGAGGGGTGGTATTGGTGGACGTGCATAACAGGGAGCGGATGGAGTGGAGTGCCTCAGGGAGGATCTCCTGCCAGCGAGAGACCAGCAGTCCCTTTGACCTAAGGGCTAAGAGTGTGGCCTTCTCCCTCTCCACTTGTCCATTCCCCCTGGGATTATAGCTCGTGGTCCTACTAGTAGCAATACCCCTAGCCAGCAGGTACTGGCGCAGCTCGTCACTCATAAACGAGGACCCTCTGTCACTGCGGATATAGCAGGGATATCCGGACAGAGTGAAGAGCTGGCGCAGGGCCTTTATGACGGACGTGGCAGTGGTATCGGGGCAGGGGATGACAAAGGGGAACCGCGAGTACTCGTCGAATATGTTAAGAAAGTACACATTACGGTCGGTGGAGGGAAGGGGGCCCTTAAAGTCGACACTCAGTCGCTCAAAGGAGTGGGTAGCCTTGATAAGTTGTGCCTTTTCAGGATGGTAGAAGTGCGGTTTGCACTCAGTGCAGACTTGGCAGTCCCTGGTCATCGTCCTGATTTCCTCAAGGGAATAAGGCAGGTTCCGGGCTTTCACGAAATGGAAAAGCCGGGTGACCCCCGGGTGGCAAAGATCTGCATGGAGGGTGTATAGCCGGTTGAGCTGCGCGCTGGCACATGTTCCCCGGGATAGGGCATCAGGGGGCTCATTGAGCCTTCCAGGCCGGTACAGGATGTCATAGTTGTAGGTTCGATTCTCCACCTCAAAATTTTATCATTTTTGATTTTGCCCCGCTGTTGGTTGCTGAACATGAATGCAACTGAGCGTTGGTCGGTCAGCAAGGTGAACTTTTTGCCGGCGAGATAGTTCCTCCAGTGTCTAATAGCTTCCACTATGGCCTGGGCTTCTTTCTCCACCGCGGAGTGCCGAATTTCAGGGCCTTGAAGGGTACGAGAGAAGAATGCTACCGGCCTTCCTGCCTGGTTGAGGGTAGCAGCCAGCGCAAAGTCGGAGGCGTCACTCTCTACTTGGAAGGGAATGGTCTCGTCCACCGCATGCATCGTTGTTTTGGCAATGTCCCCTTTAATGCGGCTGAAGGCCGCACAGGCCTTGACTGAGAGGGGAAATGTGGTGGACTTGACCAGGGGGCGGGCCTTGTCTGCGTAGTGAGGGACCCATTGGGCGTAATAGGAAAAGAAGCCCAGGCACCATTTGAGGGCTCTGAGGGTGGTGGGAAGAGGGAGTTCCAACAGGGGGCGCATACGGTCGGGGTCAGGGCCAATGACCCCGTTCTCCATGACATACCCAAGGATAGCAAGTCGGGTGGTTCTGAACACCCACTTGTCCCTGTTATAGGTAAGGTTAAGAGCTTTGGCCGCTTGGAAAAATCATTGGAGGTTGGTGTCGTGATCCTGCCAGTCGTGACTACAAATGGTGATGTTATCCAGATATGGGAACGTGGCCTTCAGTTGGCACTGGTCCACCATCCGGTCCATTTCCCTCTGGAAGACAGAGACACCATTCGTGACACCAAAGGGGACGCGCAGGAAGTGATAGAGCCTGCCGCCCACCTCGAAGGCAGTGTAGGGGCAGTCCTCTGGGCGGATGGGGAGCTAATGGTAAGCGGTCGAGTACACCTTGTACTGAGCTATCTGATTGACCATATCTGCGATGCGGGGTAGGGGGTACGCGTCAAGCTGCGTGAACCTATTGATGGTCTGGCTATAGTCCACGACCATCCTATTTTTCTGCTCGGCCCGAACAACGACCACCTGGGCCCTCCAAGGACTTGTGCTTGGCTCAATGATCCCCTCCCTAAGCAGCCGCTGCACCTCCGACTGAATGAAGGCCCTGTCCCCCGCACTGTACCTCCTGCTTTTAGTTGCCACAGGTTTACAGTGGGGGGTCAGGTTGGCGAACAGTGGTGGGGGAGGGATCTTGAGGGTGGAGAGGCTGCAAGTGGTGTCAGTAGTGCGGCTGTTGGCATGGTGTTGGGTGGGATGTGCGGGTCGGTGTGTGTGTGTGGTCAGTAGTGGGGTATATGATAGGCTGGGTGAGTGGGCAGATACTTGGCAGATGACGTTTAATGTGAATAAGTGTGAGGTTATCCACTTTGGGAGTAAGAACAGGAAGGCAGATTATTATCTGAACAGTGTAGAGTTAGGTAAGGGAGAAATACAAAGATCTAGGGGTCCTTGTTCATCAGTCACTGAAGGTGAATGAGCAAGTGCAGCAGGCAGTGAAGAAGGCTAGTGGAATGTTGGCCTTTATTACAAAGGGAATTGAGTACAAGAGCAAGGAAATCCTCTTGCATTTGTACAGAGCCCTGGTGAGACCACACCTGGAGTATTGTGTACAGTTCTGGTCTCCAGGGTTAAGGAATGACATCCTGGCCTTAGAGGAAGTGCAGCGTAGATTCACGAGGTTAATTCCTGGGATGTCTGGACTGTCTTACGCAGAGAGGTTAGAGAGACTGGGCTTGTACACACTGGAATTAAGGAGATTGAGAGGGGATCTGATTGCAACATATAAGATTATTAAGGGATTGGACAAGATAGAGGCAGGAAATATGTTCCAGATACTGGGAGAGTCCAGTACCAGAGGGCATGGTTTGAGAATAAGGGGTAGGTCATTTAGGACAGAGTTAAGGAAGAACTTCTTCTCCCACAGAGTTGTGGGGGTCTGGAATGCACTGCCTCGGAAGGTAGTGGAGGCCAATTCTCTGGATGCTTTCAAGAAGGAGCTAGATAGGTATCTTATGGATAGGGGAATCAAGGGATATGGGGACAAGGCAGGAACCGGGTATTGATAGTAGTTGATCAGCCATGATCTCAAAATGGTGGTGCAGGCTCGAGGGGCCGAATGGTCTACTTCTGCACCTATTGTCTATTGTCTATAAAACTGGGGATTTGTGACAGTGATTGGTGGGAGGGGCCCATCATACTCCATTGTCACACTTTTCAGGTGGCTCTGGAAGTCGAGCCCCAATAGCACAGGGGCACACAGTTGAGGCATGACCAGTAAGATAAAGTCCCGATATTCTGTGCCCTGCACCACTAGTGTCGCTACACAACCCCCCTGGATGTCTGTTGTATGCTACCCAGAAGCCATGGCGACCCTCTAGCTTACCGGCCGTGTCACGAGTTCGCAGCGTTGCACTGTGTCCGGGTGAATAAAACTCTCTGTGCTGCCCGTGTCAAACAGGTAGCCAGTCCTGCACCCCTCCACCAGGATGTTCATCATTGACTTTGCACGGGTGTGGAGTGCTTTGGTCGAGGGTCACGGAGGCCAGAGTTGAATCACCGTCTTGGTCCGGCGTGGTGGGGTGCCCGGTAAGCACCCGTGGGTCATAGGCGGTGTGAGGTGGCGCCAACCAAGATGGCCGCCCCCATGCCTCGCACGCGGCGGGCAGGCAAGATAGCAACCCCCATGCCTCGCACACGGCGTTGTTCAACCCTGCTCGTGGTTTGGACTTACAGGCCTTGGCGAAGTGGCCCTTCTTTCCGCAGCTGGAGCAGATAGCTTCTCGGGCCGGGCAGCATTTTCGGGGGTGCTTTTCGAATCCGCAGAAGTAAGACTTCGCCGACTCGCGAGTGGTAGCAGCCGTGGTCGATTCGCGGTGGGTTGCGGGGTCTGCGGCACCCACGAGGCTGGCGGGAGATTGCGCGCCTGGAGAGCATCAGCGTTGTGCAGAGTGGCCTCCAGCGTGTCGGCCAGCTCAATCGCCGAATGTAAGGTAAGATCAGCATGTTCCAGCAGCCACTGGTGCACGTACACTGACCTGATCCCTGTGATGAAGGCGTCTCGTACCAGGAGCACCGCACGCTGTTCTGCAACACTCCGCATTTTCAGCCCGCCACAATCACAGGCCCACACAAGTGCCTATAGGGCCCAGACAAACTTAACGCTCGACTCTCCTGCCCGCTGCTGCCATGTCGCTAAGCGATGTCTTGCGTAGATGGTGTTCACCAGCCGCAGGTATTGTCTTTTGAGGGCGTCCATCGCGCCCTGGTAGCTCGGTTGGTCCCTGATCATGGAGTAGACCCGTGGACTGACCCTGGAGAGGAGAACTCTGCACATCGTGGCAGGCTCGGTCACTTGAATCTCCTGCAGGTACGATTCGAAGCATGCTAGCCAGAGTTCGAAAGCGTTGCTGGCTTGCTGGGATTGAGGGTCGAGATCCAATCTGTTGGGTTGTAAAATGCTCTCCATGTTTTAAAAACGCTGTTAATAAAATTGATGCACCATCAATAACTCTAGGAGACTGGAAGTGAATGATAGGCTTTTATTAACAGCGTAAAGGGAGCACGACCATGTCGGAGACTGAAGGGGGAGCAGTGCCCCAATCACCTTTATACAGTGGTCTGTGGGAGGAGCCACAGGAGCAGTCAGCAGAGGGGCGTGTCCAGACAGGTATACATAGTTTACCACAGGCAGAGATGAGGAGGAATTGCTTTTCCCAGAGAGTGGTGAACCTGTGGAATTCTCTGCCCAATGTAGCTGTGGAGGCTACCTCAGTAAATATACTTAAGACAAGGTTGGATAGATTTTTGCATAGTAAGGGGAATTAAGGGGAAAAGGCAGGTAGGTGGAGATGAGTCAGTGGCCAGATCAGCTACGATCTTATTGAATAGCAGAGCAGGCTCGACAGGACAGATGGCCGACTCCTATTTCTTATGTTCTTATGATAGTTCTGGAACATTCTTAGAAAGTTAAGAATGTTAAGACAATAAATATAGGGGCACTACGTTAGGGTAGCAGTTAGCGTAACACAATTACAGCTCCTCTTTTTAAAAAAAGACTGTCTCCTGTTGGCTTGTGGGTTTCCTCTGGGTTCTTTGGTTATTTGGTTATTGTAAATTGTCCTATGATTAGACTTGGGTTAAATCTGTGGTTGCTTGTCAAACAGAAGAGCCTACTCTGCACTGTATCAGTAAATAAATAAAAATAATCAATACTATAATGTATGGATCTATTAGCGCAATGATTCCCCTTAGCACTGATTATTGACTGACAACTTCCACATGCACAGTGATTCATTGCTCTCTCTGCAAAGGGAATATACCAGTTAACTTCTCCACCGGGTATGTGTCTTTATTTATTTGATACGTGGTTGTACAGGCACAACAAATTGCCGATGAGTACTAACCTGAATGTCAGGGTTTATCGCCAACTGCACAGACAGAATTCAGAGGGAGAGAGACAGCGAGAAGAAAGAGTGATCCAATACAGAAGAGGTGGTCATGGATGCTAGAAAAAGGTTTGTAAGTAACAGTACACAGTGAGAGATGCACAACTAGCAAAACAGAAGTAAAATTAATATCACAATGGCCTTAGTTGGGAAAGTTGATGAATTTCAGAATGCTAATGAGGGCTGGGAATCGTATATCGAAAGGGTTGAACCATTTTGTAACGCGAACAACGTGGATGAGGCAAAGAAAGTCTCCACGCTTCTTAGCTTAATGGGTGCTAGAATATACTGTCTCTTATGCAACTTAGTAACTACTCAAAGGCCAGCAAGCAAGACATTCAACGAAATTGTTGCAATTTTACAAAATCACTTGAGCCCAAAATCGCTAGTAATCGCTGAGAGATTTAGATTTCACAAAAGGAACCAGTCAAAGGATGAACGCATTTCTGACTGCATTGCAGAACTGTGCAAACTCTCCCATTACTGTAACTTTGGAGATGAACTTTCTGATGCATTAAGGGACAGGCTGGTATGTGGCATGCACAGTCAAAGCACTCTAAAGAGGCCTAACCTGAGCGTTGCATTATCATTAGAGGCAGCAAAGAATGCAGCAGAACTACAGAAAAAGAGTTTAGAATATGAAATGCACAAAATATCCCTGAATGGTGAAAAAATCCAAAAATATGGCAAATTCACCCATGATGCAAATGACTGTTGGTTCAAAGAAAAAGTTTTCAAAAAGTGTCACATTGAGAGACTGTGCAAGTCAGACAAAAAACACAACCAAAGATAAAAACCACACAGATGGAAAAGTTTCAAACGCAAAACCAAACAAATGCATAAAGTGACTAAATGTGAAACTGAATCAGACAACACAGAGTCTGACAAAGGTGAGCAGTCATGCCTAGAACTGCAAAGCATTTCTGAAGCAGATCACAAAATCACATGGATCTCAATAGATGGGTCTGGTGTAAAACTGAAAATGGAGCTGGACACAGGGTCAGCTTTGTCTGTAATTTCAAAGGGTAACCACAACAGACTGTTTTCTAACCTACCATTAGAAAAGACCTTGGCCATACGAAAGACCTACATAGGCAAAAAGTGTCTCCCAAAGGCAAACTGAAAGTGAGTGTGACATACAGCAGCCAAACACAGCAGTTAGAGGTTTATGTGATGAAAAGTGAAGGGTCAACGCTTTACAGATATAAATGGTTGAGAAAAATCCAACTAGACTGGCACACAATCAAAGCTCTCAATGTGTCATCAACAGACAACTGCAGCCCAAATGGTAGCACTAACCAGAGACTATCACAATGGTAATGAGAAGGTGTTTGAGAAGGGGATTGGTAAACTCAAAGGCATGAAGACCAGAATTGAACTGGATGAAGCAGCAACACCAAGATTCCATGAAGTGCATCCAGTGCCTTACACACTACATCCTAAAGTGGATGTTGAACTTCAGAGTTTGGAGGCATCTGTGATTCTCTCCAATGTTGAGTGGAGTGATTGGACCATGCCTGTTGCCCTGGTGATCAAGAAAGGGAAGGCCGGAGCTGTTTGCATATGCGGGAACTTCAAAGTGAGCATCAACCCTGTGCTGCTCACTGTGCAGTATCCCCTGCCACGAGTAGAAAACATTTTTGCATCTTTGGCAGGCAGGGAGAAGTTTTCAATGATTGACTGGTCACAAGCCTATCTTCAAATGGAGATCAAAGTGTCAAGCAGGAAGTTCCTCACAATCAACACTCCACAAGGTAGTGTTCCAGTATAACCATCTCACCTTTGGCGTTGCATCAGCCCCAGGAATTTGGCAAAGAGCAATGGACCAAGTACTCCAAGATATCCCAGGATACAGTGTTACCTTGATGACATCATCGTGACTGGCAAGAATGATGAAGAGCACCTCCAGAGCCTTGGTGTGGTGCTTACCAGGCTGAGTGAGTATAGTCTGCACGCAAAGAGAGAGAAATGTGAGTTTTTCAAGAATGAAATCTCATATTGTAGACATGTCATTGACAAGCGTGGCTTACGTAAGTCACAAGAGAAGATTGAAGCAATCCAGAAGATGTGTTTCAACTCAGGTCATACTTGGCCTGGGAAACTACTCCAGCGGTTTCTTCCAAACATTGCTACAGTGCTGCACCCATTGAATGCACTGTTACAGATAGGAGCAAAGTGGGAATGGTCAGAAAGATATGAAAGAGCATACAAGGAAACAGACTAGTAACATCTGATGAATTGCTCATCCATTATGACTCATCCCTGCCTATCAGACTGGCATGCAATGCATCCCCTTATGGCATTGGTGCCATTTTGTAACACACAATGAAAGATGAATCTGAAAGTCCAATTGCATTTGCTTCAAGATCACTGATGAGCACAGAACACAACTACACATAGATTGACTGAGAGGCCCTTAGTCAAGTATGGGAATTAAAGAATTTCCACCACTACCTCCACAGACAAAAGTTTATTCCAGTGACAGACCACCAGCACCTTGTGTGTGTTTTCAATTGTAGGAAGAGAATCCCAGTGTTGTCTGCTATCTGGTGGCAACACTGGGCACTTTTCCTAGGAACCCACTCTTATGACATAGAGTTCAAGGGTACCAAACAACACAGCAATGCTGATGGCTTGTCACATCTTCCACTGTTGACAACTGAAGAAGAACAGTCTTTATTCTGTGACCCAGCAGATGTGTTCCACATACATTGGTGGACCAGCTGACAGTAATACATTCTGAAATACAAGGAGAAACAAGGAATGACCCAGCATTGGCAAAAGTGGTGCAAGGATGGGGAGCTCATGGTAATCCTGTGTTTCCAGAGTTCTCAGTGAGATGAGAGCAACTCTTTGTACGTCGAAGAACCCTGATGTGTGGTTCTCTCTAAACTGCATACCAGAGTGTTAAAAACTCTGCGTGAAGGACTCCTGGGTACAATCAAGATGAAGAGTCTCACCCAGAGCTACATGTGGTGGCAGGGAATATATAGAAAGATTGAAGACTTGACCAAAAGCTGTTCAGGATGGCACAAAGATCAAAATGCACCCCCACAGGCACTGTTACACCCATGGAAGTGGCCATCTTCACCATGGCAAAGAGTGCATATTGACTTTGCTGGGCCATTCATGAACTCCATGTTTCTGATTGCTGTGGATGCTCCTTCAAAGTGGCCTGAAGTCTTACCAATGAAGTCAACGACATTAGAAAAGACTGTTTCCATGCTGAGAGCCATCTTCTTCAGAAATGGCTTACCAGAATAAATTGTGAATGACAATGGGCTCACAATTCAGAGGAGTTCAGACTACTCATGAAGAAAAATGGCATCAAGCATTTCATGTCACATCATCACCATCCAGCAATGAATAGGTTAGCTGAAAGGTTCATCCAACCTTCAAGAAGTCTATTAAAAGAATGGACTAGGGGGACATTTCTCTCCAGCATAAGGTGAACAATTTCCTTTTTGTGTCTTGGAACTCTATTCATGCAATGACAAATCAAACACCTGCAATGCTGTTCATGATCAGGAATCTGAGATCTCACATAGACCTGAAACCAAATCTTCAAAGGGAAATGCAGAATGAACAGTTCAGCCAGTTGCCAAGTAAATCAGCAAGGTGTTCAAGGCTGGACAGGAGGACCAAGTGCATGATTACTTAGCAGACAAGTGGATACCCAGTAGGATAACTACAAGAACTGTACCACTGATGTACCCCATGGATGTTGGAGATCATACATGGAGACGTCATGTGGACCAGATACTGAATGCTCAGCCGAACAACACACCTGAGCTGACAACATCCAAAAAGATGGACACATTATAGCCACCAGAATTACCATTGAACGATCCTGTCACTAACAGCAATGTGACAAAGATGGTTGTCTTTGACAAGACACGTGCTAAACCTGATGCCAGTACACAGGTCCAAAAACGCTATCCTGAAAGCAACAGAGTGCCACCCAGAAGACTGGATCTTTAGTATAGAGAGGTTAATTATGGACTGTTATTGTGAAAGCATGTTTATTTGAAAATGGTTTGTTAAAGGGAAATTGAATGTTTTGTTAATATACAGTTTTTGTTACATTAATCTAAAACTATTTCTTTTAGTCCAATTACTCCCCTTAGCACTAATTATTGACCGATAACTTACACATGCACATTGATTTGTTGCTCTCTCTGAAAAGTGGATATATAGTACAAGTTACTTCTCTGACTATGTGCCTTTATTTATTTGATATGTACAACAAATATCCTTTAATAAACTGGAGTTCTAGTACATGAAACTGGTTTTATTCTTCTCTGGACCAACTGGTATTTCAAGATAACGATTGTTATTGGAAAAGGCCTGATCACTAGAGTTACTGAAGTCAGTGTGGGAGCAGCAAAATATAAGTGGGAAATGTGCAGCTGGGATCTGTAGAATTCTGTTGTTAATGCAGCTCTTGACAATGTTTCATTAAAGTTCAAAGTAAATTTATTATCAAAGTACATACACATCACCATATACTACCCTGAGATTCATTTTCTTTTGGTATTCACAATAAATTCTAAGAAACACAACAGAATCAATGAAAAACTACACATAAATAAAGACAGAAAAACAACCAATGTATAAAAGACAACAAATACAAAAAGAAAAACACAATCATAATAATAATAAAAGAACAAATGATAAATAATACTGAGCCATGAGTTGTAGAATCATTAAAAGTGAGTCCGTAGGTTGTGGAATCAGTTCAATGTTGGGCTGGGTGAAGAGATACATTCTGTTCCAGGAGCCTGTAGGTTGAGGGGTAAGAACTGTTCCTGAATCTGGTGGTGTGGGACTTGAGGCTCCTGTACCTCCTTCCTGAAGTTACAGGTGAAGGAGAAGGGAGAATGGCCTGGATGGTGGGGGTCCTTGATGATGGATGTTTCTTTCCTGCTTCCTGTGCTGAAGGAAGGAGGGGGGCTTTACCCATGATGGACTGGGCTGTACCCACTACTTTTTGTTGGCTTTTCCATTCAGATGTATTTACCAGACTGTGATGCAGCCAGTTACTGTACCCTCCACTGTGTATCTATAGAGATTTGTCAGTTTTAGATGGCATACCAATGTCTTCATAAACTTCTAAGAAAGTAGAGATGCTGCCATGTTTTCTTTTAAATGGTAATTATGTGCTGGATCCAGGTTAGATTCTTTGAAGTGATAACACTGAGAAATTTAAAGTTGCTGGCGCTCTCCACCTCTGATCCCCTGATAAGGACTGACTCATGGACCTCCTGTAGTCAATAGTCAGCTCTTTAGTTTGTTGACATTGAGTAAGGTGGTGGGGTGGAGATACATCTCTACCAAAGGAGCTGTAAGGTGCTCCTTCCCTCCACTAGCCTGCAAGTTACCCTTGGGCAAGGTGTAGCACCTACTTGGTGCCGCCCCCCCCCCCCCCCACCGATCAAGGTCACATGAAGCCATGGGAACAGGTGGAGGATGGTCACATGAAGAGCTGGTGCATATCACAAGTGCTGATAATGCAACCACTGATGCCAGGCAGACAATCTCTGAAGAGTATTGCTAATGGCTGGGGTCACCCATCTTGTAAAGAAGGCGGCAAAGGCAAACCACTTCTGTGGAAAACTTTGTCAAGAATTTTCATGGTGAACATATGGAAAATCACGATGACCCTCATCATATGACACAGCACATAATGATGATGACATTGAGTGAGAAGTTATGGCACCATTTAGTTAGATTTTCAATCTCCCTCCTATGTGCTGATTCATCACCACCTTTGATTCAGCCAACGACAGTGGTGTGGTCAGCAAACTTAAATATGGCATTGGTACTGTTCTTAGCCTCACAGTCATTAAGTATAAGGCAAGCAGAGCAGGGGGCTAAGCCTTGTGGTGCACCCGTGCTGATGGTGATTGTGGAGGAGATGTTGATGCCAATCCATGGGGTCTGCAATTGAGGAAATTGGAGATCCAAAGCAGCGTGCACAAAACGCTGGAGGAACTCCACAAGTCAGGCAGCCTCCATGGAAATGAACAGACAGTCAACGTCCTGGGCCAAGATCCTTCTTCAGGACTGGAAAGGAAGTGGGAAGACACCAGAATAAAAAGGTGAGGGAGGGGAAAGAAAACTAGCTAGAAGATGATAGGTGAGGCCAGGAGGGGGGGGGGGAGGTTGTAGGAAAGGTAAAGGGCTAGAGAGAAAGGAATCTGATAGTAGAAGAGAGTGGCCCACAGGAGAAAGGGAAGAAGGAACGGATCCAGGGAGTGATGAGAAGAGATAAGAGGCCAGGGTGGGAAATAGAATAGGGGATGGGTGGATTTCTTTTTTTTTACAGGAAGGAGAAATCGATATTCATGCCATGCCACCCATTATATCTGTACCTCTCCTCCTCTCTGAATATCACTGTACCAAATAGGGATGGTTGGGCAATTTTACCCTAAACATGTTATCATGTTATATATATAGTCACTCAGATGGATGTTTAGGATCCTTGGTCAGTAGTCTGAAAAGCAATATAGTATACCCTAGTCACAAACAAGAGAAAATCTGCAGATGCTGGAAATCCGAGCAACACACACAAAATGCTGGAGGAACTCAGTAGACCAGGCAGCATCTATAGAAAAGCCTGAAACATCGACTGTACTCATTTCCATAGATGTTGCCTGGCCTGTTAAGTTCCTCCAGCATTTATAACCTGGTATTTATCTAGCTATTACACAGAACTTACACTAATTTCTGAAAATTACTAGGTCTTCATCCAAAACTCAGTAAATGATAGATGTGTCCTCAACATCAGCCAGCAGTGCCCTCTTGTAATCATATCACAAACCACATTCATCTTTTGGAAGTTCAAGAGTTAAGCATAAGGTTATATAATCTTAAATGTATTTTGTTGTTCTTTCATGAGATATGGCCATTGCTGGTAAGGCCAACGACACTGTATATTCCTAATAAACTGCATCTTGCATTCATGGCAAAAGGTACTGTTGTGTTTTGTGCACTTTAGGTAGTCCTGTGTAGGTCTGTAGTCTAGTTTTTGTGTTGTTTTATGTAGTCTAGTGTAGCCTTGAGTTGTCTCACATAGTCTAGTCTAGGTTTGTGTTCTTTCATGTAGCACCAGGGTCCTGGAGGAACATTGTTTTGTTTTTACTGTGTACTGTACCAGCAGTTTATGGTCGAAATAACAATAAAAAGCAACTTGACTTGACTTGATGTCCTGTTCTGCCATACAGGGAAGCATCCCCTGCAAGCTCCCTTGATCATCACACAACAGCTTACCATCCATGGGTCTATAAACTGATGTAGGTTTTCACTAATAAAACAAAGTGAGGCATCTTATGTTTGATAAAGCCCATAACACTTGCATTGAATTCCAAAATCTCAACACAAAAGTGCGCTAAAAATCTTTACGTAACAACATCATCACATCAGATCAGCCTCTTAAAGCGAAAGCCCAACTCAATGGTTGTAAATTATGTACATTTCTCCCAGTTACTTTACCCTGCACAGGCCACCCAGAATTCACTAAAACCAGCATTGTGAGCCTGTCTGCAGCTCAGTCGAGCTGCTCGGCTCGAGTCCTGTGTTCAATTAGTGGAGGAATTGCAGGTGCCACTGGCTCGTTCATAGGTGCATTGACACACTCATGGTCATGTTGTGATGCCAGGGGCACGGCAGTAGAATACTCCTAATCTTGGTGGGCTGGTTTAAGACAATCTACCAAAGTACATACAGGTTTACCCTTCTGATCCGTGATAAAATTCTTTTCTCCCCGTTCCAAAACACGGATCAGGCCATCCTTGCCTTGACGTCGCACGTTATGAAGACCATGGAGCGGCTGATAATACAGAATCTGAGGCCACAAACCAGGCACGCCCAGGATCCTCTTCAGTTTGCATATAAGGAGAAGGTGGGAGTGGAGGATGCTATCACGTATTTGCTGCACAAATCACTCTCTCACCTAGAGGGGGTCAGTTGTGCTGTGAGGATTACAGTCCTTGACTTCTCTAGTGCCTTTAACACCATCCAGCCCAAGATCTTAAGGCACAAACTAAAGGAGATGGGAGTAGACTCTCACATGGTGGATTGGATAGTGGACTACTTGACAGATAGACCTCAGTATGTGCGGTTGGGAGACTGTAGGTCTGACACGGTGGTCAGCAGCACAGGAGCGCCGCAGGGAACCGTACTCTCTCCGGTCCTGTTCACCCTGTACACATCAGACTTCCAATATAACTCGGAGTCCTGCCATGTGCAGAAGTTCGCTGATGACACGGCCATAGTGGGGTGTGTCAGGAATGGACAGGAGGAGGAGTATAGGAAACTGATACAGGACTTTGTGATATGGTGCAACTCAAACTACCTGCGTCTCAATATCACCAAGACCAAGGAGATGGTGGTGGACTTTAGGAGATCTAGGCCTCATATGGAGCCAGTGATCATTAATGGAGAATGTGTGGAGCAGGTTAAGACCTACAAGTATCTGGGAGTACAGTTAGACGAGAAGCTAGACTGGACTGCCAACACAGATGCCTTGTGCAGGAAGGCACAGAGTCGACTGTACTTCCTAAGAAGGTTGGCGTCATTCAATGTCTGTAGTGAGATGCTGAAGATGTTCTATAGGTCAGTTGTGGAGAGCGCCCTCTTCTTTGTGGTGGCGTGTTGGGGAGGAAGCATTAAGAAGAGGGACGCCTCACGTCTTAATAAGCTGGTAAGGAAGGCGGGCTCTGTCGTGGGCAAAGTACTGGAGAGTTTAACATTGGTAGCTGAGCGAAGGGCGCTGAGTAGGCTACGGTCAATTATGGATAACTCTGAACATCCTCTACATAGCACCATCCAGAGACAGAGAAGCAGTTTCAGCGACAGGTTACTATCGATACAATGCTCCTCAGACAGGATGAAGAGGTCAATACTCCCCAATGCCATTAGGCTTTACAATTCTACCGCCAGGACTTAAGAACTTTTTAAAAGCTATTATTAATGCTTTTTGAGATAGTGATTTAGATGCATATCATATTTTTTACTGAGTTAAGTATTGTATGTAATTAGTTTTGCTACAACAAGTGTATGGGACATTGGAAAAAAAGTTGAATTTCCCCATGGGGATGAATAAAGTATCTATCTATCTATCTATCTATCATAAGGGGGCCTAAAGGTATGTTGGTGTGTGGGCAAAAATAAACGAGGCAGAATGGAGGTCCACAGGAACCCAAGAGTTCTGTATGCCATAATGGGAGGTAGAAATAGGTGAAAGGGAATTGAGTTTACTGAGAAGAGTGGAATGCTGTTGAGAGGCTGACCATGTTGTCATGGCGATAGGAATGAAATCATCTACTGGCTCTGCCATGGATGACTGCAGGGCCTCTTTTGGAGCAGCTCTGAGCCCCAGCAGGACCCATGGGAGACGATCATGCCAACACTCATCAGTCAAGAAAGCCCACAGAGCAGCCTGTAAGGTGTGGTGAAACTGCTCACATAGGCATTTGGATTGTGGGTGAAACACTGTGTTGTGATGTAGCCTAATGCTAAGGTTCTAGGCCATTGGAGCCCAGAGATCTGAAATGAATTGGGGACTGTGGTCAGAGGAAATATCAGATGGGGTGTCAAACTGAGCAGTCCAGGTGCTCGAGCCATGTCTGTGGCTGTCATCGATGTGAGAGGGACAAACTCTGTCCACCTGGTGTTGTGGTCCACATGGTCAAGTTGTTGCTCAGGGAACTCAAAAGGTGCCAATGGCGCCTGAACATGACGATTAGCTTTTACCCGCTGGCAGTCCACACAAGCTGCAGTCCTTTCTGAGGCCATTCCAAACAAACTTTAGTGCAACCAGTTTCTGTGAGGCCTTCCAGTCTGTATGCCAGAGGCCATGTATGAAGGTGAAAACATTCTGTCTCCAGTTTGGGGCAACAGTGACCAATTGAGACATCACATAGAAGAGAAGCCCCAGCTTCCCCGAACTTACTGGCAGCCAACCGCAGGCTCATGACTGCTGTTCAGTGAGCCTAGACTTCTGGGTCAGCTGCCAGGCTGGTGTAGTCAACCCCTACATGCATGGCCTCAACAGCTGGTGTGAGAGGCAATTGGCCACAGAATTATTTTTCCCCTTGATACGTTGTACATCACTTGTGGACTCATGTATATATATAGGCCAAGTGGCATTGCTGCCATGCAGACCGGGGGTTGATAGTTTTGCCATCGCATGCATAAGGGTTTGTGGTGAACAAACACTGTGAAATGGCTACCATATAAAAGGAAATGAAAATGGTGACAGCCAGCCAGAGACTGAGAAGCTCATCGCCAGATGTGCTATACTTCTCCTTGGGGGTGGGAGCTGCCAGCTGAAGAAGATGAGTGGCTGTCACACACTTCCCACCAGCTGTTCGTACACAGCACACGCTCTGTGCAGGACAGCCATTCAGAGGCGTGTGGCAGTAGTAATGGCTATGGGTCTATGGGTAAATTGGGGAGCGGGTGTGCCAGTCAGGTTGCGTTAAAGCCCATTTGGTATCATCAACTGCCCTGGTCATGTCTGCACTTGATCATGGGTATTGCCTTTAAGCGCACTACATAAACCCAGCAGCTCAGGGAATGAAGCAGTGATAGAAATATATCATTCCAAAAAACTCCTATAGATTTTTTTGTGGTGCGGGGAGGGAAATCCATAGCAGTGGCTACTTTTGATGGGATGGGTTTCGCACCTTCTGTGGAGATGCGATGGTCAAGAAAGTCAATGGTTGACAACCCAAACTGGCATTTAGTAGGATTAATAATCAACCTGTGTTGGCTTATGCGCTCAAAATCTGTGCCAAGGTGAAATATGTATTTGATTTTGGATGCGCTGATGACAAATATATCACCCAGGTAAGCAAGAAGAAAATCCAAATATTTTAATGCGGAGTCCAACAGCTGTGGCAAAGTCTATGCTGCATTTTTCAGTCCAAATACCATGTCAGTAACTCAAAAAGACCAAACAGGGTTATCACAGCTGCTTTGGGAATATCCACCAAGCACGCAGGCACCTGATGAGAGCCCATAACTAGATCGATTTTGGAAAAAAAAATCAACTTTCCAGCTAAACGTGCTGAAAAATCTTTGATGTTTGGGACCGGGTAACGATCGGGGGTGGTGGCCTCATTCAGGCATCGGTAATCACTGCATGGGCGGCAACCACCATCGCACCTAGTGACCATATGGAAGGGTGAAGCCCAGGAGCTATTTGACCAGTATACATAACTGAGTCTTTCCACGTTGGCAAACAGCCTTCACGGTCGCCAGCTTTTCTGGGTCTAGTTTACATGTGTGGGCATGGATTGGCAAGCCAGTTGTGGAAATATGGTTCCCATCCCCAATTTTATGACTAGTGGAGAATGTGGGCTTGTTGAAGTTTGGGAATTCGCCCAGCAGTCTATATCTATGTTCAAAACTAGAATCATAATCTATAATCTATATCCCAAAACTAGTAAGAATGTAAAGAGCTAGATACAGCACCAATAGAAAGTATCCACACCAACCCCCAGGAAGTTTACATGTTTTATCGTTTTACAACGTTGAACTACAGTGGATTTAATTTGGCTTTTTTGACACTGCTGAACAGAAAAAGACTTCTGTGTCAAAGTGAAAATAGACATCTACAAAGTAATCTAAATTAATTACAAATATAAACCAGAAAACAATTGCATAAATATTCACGTCCTTCAAGTCACTATATAGTAGATGCACCTTTGGCAGCAATTACAGCCTTGAGCCTGTGTGGATAGGTCTCTATCAGCTTTGCACACTACAATTTTTCCCCGTTCTTCTTTACAAAACTGCTCAAGCTCTGTCAGATTGTATGGGGATCGTGAGTGAACAGTCTTGTTCAAGTCCAACCACAAATCCTCAATTGGATTGAGGTCTGGACTCTGACTTGGCCACTCCAGGACATTCTTTGCTGTTTGTGTGGCTTTGGCTTTACGCTTGGAGATATTGTCTTGCTGGAAAACAAATCTTTTCCCAAGTCACAGTTCTGCATCAGGCTGCATCAGGTTTTCCTCAAGGATTTCCCTGTATTTTGCTGATTTCACTTTAGCCTCTAACTTCACAAGCCTTGCAGGGCCTGCTGCAGTGAGGCATCTCCACAGCACGATGCAGCCACCACCATGCTTCACGGTAGGGATGGTGTGATTTTGATGATGTGCAGTCTGTAGGTGGAGTATTTGCTCACAGGGTGTGTGTGAAGAGCAGCCGAGTGTGTAAGCCTCCTCCCACCAGTACAGAGCCTCTCCACCACCAAGACTCCTGCAGTGCCTCCTCGGGGCCACATGTGGAAACTGGGTATCTTACGGTCCCAGACTAAACTACAGGGGATTCTGGAGGAGCAGTGGGCCCAGAGACGTGGTGTGCAGGCCCACCACTGTGTGGATACGCCCTGGAGCCCATCAACCACTGTCCCAGCTATGGGTACGTAGCCCCACTGCCTAGTGGTAAGTTGAGACAAGGCTAAGGGAGCACACCCTGACAGAAAAGCAATGTGCTAGTGGCGCGCAATAGGCAGGCCTTAACAGACCAAGGACCCGGCAGCTTCCTGAAGCCAAGATGTGGGATCGGTTGTCCTGGGATCACCCTTGCCACCGGGATTTACCTCATCATGGTGAAGATAGTGCTACTGGGGATGGCGCACCCCCTGTGACACTTTAATATTTTCCTTGTGCAGGTCTCCACCTCTGACAATGGTGAACAATACCTGGACCTTACATATGGTTGAGGTCTGACGGCGATGGAGTGCCTGGCAATGGGAGCAGGTACGAATGGACTGGGAGCACCTAGTCAGAACCCTGCATGGCATGGCAGCAGCACAGGGTATTTGGTCGCTAGAAGCTGGGACTGAGGGGCAGCTGTTTCCAACAGACCCCTGTGCGACTGAGCAACCCTATTTAGGGACCGCACTGCTCACCCCAATTGAGGAAGGACCTAGAAAAGGTGGCCGAAAAATTGCCCTTTCAATCACTCACCTGGATAGGTTACCAAGCCTATCGGGGTATTCCA
Source organism: Hemitrygon akajei (assembly GCF_048418815.1). Taxonomy (NCBI): domain Eukaryota; kingdom Metazoa; phylum Chordata; class Chondrichthyes; order Myliobatiformes; family Dasyatidae; genus Hemitrygon; species Hemitrygon akajei. Next base: position 66,839,895 of record NC_133142.1, on the reverse strand, counting down.
CTACTGCAGTCGAAATAAGAAACAATACAACCTAAAACTGGCAACATGGAATGTAAAGACTCTTCTGGACTCATATGGCATCTCTGGCAGACCTCAATGGAGAACTGCCTTGATCGCCGCTGAGCTGAGGTGCTACAACATCAACATTGCTGCCCTGAGTGAGACCAGGCTCCTGGATGAAGGCTCTTTAACAGAGGCAGTGATGGGTTACACCTTCTTCTGGAAAGGTTTCCCCCCAGGTGGACAACATCTCCACAGAGTAGGATTGGCTATCAAGAACTCCTTTCTACCAAGTCTCACAGAAACACCTGTGGCATTAATGAAAGACTAATGACCCTCCGTATCCCCCTGGCAAATAAACGTTATGCCATGCTTCTCAGTGCCTATGCACCAACTTTGCCATCTGAGAATGAGGCCAAGGAATGCTTTTGTCATACATTGGATGAAGCTCTTTGCCGGATCCCTATGAATGATAAGATCCTTTTGCCTGGGGACTTCAACACTAGGGTGGGACAGAACAACAGGATATGGAGTGGAGTGCTAGGTAGGCATGGTATTGGCAAGGTCAATGCAAATGGCATGAGGCTACTTACTCTTTGCTCTGAGCATAACCTTACCATAACCAACACCATCTTCCAGCAGAAGGCAAAATATAAGACCTCGTGGATGCACCCTCGCTCCAAACATTGGCACATGATCGACTTCAGCATTGTGAGATGTAGTGACATCAAGGATGTTCTCATCACCCATGCCATGAGAGGTGTAGAGTGCTGGACTGACCACCGTATGACTGTGGCCAAGTTCCATATGAAAGTGTGTCCCCCCGTGGCCTGCAAAAACCCAATAAAAAGCTGCTAAATTGCAACCGCCTGAGAAACACAGAAGCAAGAAAGTGAGTTTCGACACATCCTAGCTGAGAAACTAAGGGAGCTGGAACCTTGTCTGAGTTTGGAAAATACCATGGAACAACACTGTACCTACATCAGCTCTGCACTCTATGAGGCAGCAGCCCAATCCATCGGCCATAAGAGCAGAAACCATCAAGACTGGTTTGACGATAATTCAGATACCATCCACAACTTGCTTAAGGACATGCACAGAGCACACCGGGCAACTTTAGACAACCCTTCATCCACCAGCATCAGACAGCATTGGCAGGTAGCTCGGAGGAAAGTGCAAAAGGCAATACGGGCCATACAAAATGAGTGGTGGACTGAAAAGGCACATCAAATCCAGTCCTTTTCTGATAATAATGACATGCATAATTCTTACAATGCTGTCAAAAACATCTATGGCCCAATAAATTGATGTGTTACTCCTCTGAAAACAGCAGATGGTCTAACACTTCTGAAGAATCAGAATACCATTCTGCTGAGGTGGGCTGAGCATTTTAACACCCTGCTTAATCAGGATTCTGACGCAGACGCCACCATCCTGGATGAACTGCCTGAACTTCCTCCTATCCACGACCTCAGTCTACCAGCAACCTTCCAGGAGGTTCTATCAGCTGTCCATTCCCTTAAGAACAACAAGTCCCCTGGCACTGACAATATCCCTGCCAAGTTACTGAAGAACGGAGTGTACAAGTGTATGCACACCCTCTACCAGTACATCACCAAGGCCTGGACTGACGAGAACATCCCACAGCAATGGAAAAATGCAAACATCGTTGTCATTTATAAGAACAAGGGTGACAAGGCCACCTGTGGCAATAGTAGGGGCATATCACTCCTTTCTGTTGCTGGAAAGGTCCTGGCTAAGGTGATGCTTCAGAGGCTCATCAGCAACATCACCGAGTCAATGCTGCCTGAATCACAGTGTGGATTTAGGAAGAACAGGAGCTCGATCAACGTGATCTTCGCAGCCCAGCAGCTTCAGGAAAAGTGCCGGGAGCAACATCAAGACCTGTTTATGGCCTTTGTGGACCTCTCCAAAGCATTCAACACCAGGCAAAGAGAGCTCTTATGGGATGTCCTCCTCAGGTTTGGCTGTCCCAGTAAATTTGTTAACATCCTCTGCCAGTTCCACGATGGGATGACTGCTCGGGTGACCATAGGAGGACAAGAGTCTGAGCCCTTCCTTGTATGCACAGGGGTGAGGCGGGGGTGTGTGCTAGCCCCAGTGCTCTTTAACATCTTCCTCTGTGTGTTAGCAAGCTTCTCCACCATGAGATTGAAGACAGCAGCGGTGTGGCAGTGGACGTCAGATTAGATGGCAAACTTTTTAACATCAGGAGGCTCCATCCAACCACCAAACTCCATACAGAACGGGTCCTGGAGCTGCAGTATGCAGACAACTGTGCTCTTGTGGTCCATACTCCAGAGGATCTTCAGACTGTCCTTGCTGTGGCGGTGAGAGCGTACAGCAGGATGGGGCTGACCGTCAATACCACCAAGACAGAAGTGGAGTACCAGTGTCCCACCCACCCCACCTGCCTTCACTGTTGGTGATAAAAAACTGTCAGTAGTGCCATCTTTCAAATATCTGGGGAGCATTCTCTCTGAGGATAGCGGCATTGACAACGACATCCAGAGCCGTATTAAACAGGCATCGGCTGCCTTTGGGAGACTTCAGCGTAGAGCCTTTCAGAACAGGAGCCTTCGTCCCTCCACAAAGGTCGCTGTATACCAAGCAGTCTGTGTCACCACCCTAATTTATAGCTGTGAAGCCTTGGGTAACCTACAGTTGTCACATCCAGTCCTTGGAGCGCTTCCACATAAACTGCCTCCAGCGCATCCTGGGAATTACCTGGCGTGAGCAGGTGCCTCACAGTGAGATACTTGTAAAGACCAACTGCAGAAATATTGAGGCCATGATCACCCAGCGTCAGTTACAGTGGCTGGGGCATGTGATATGGATGCCCCCACGTCGGCTACCCCGCAGAGTGTTATACGGCCAGCTACATCATGGTCAACGCTCCGCTGGAGGGCTGAAGAAGCGCTATAAGGATCAGATGAAGAATGCTTTAAGGAAGTGCAAGATCAGACCTGAGGACCTGGAGGATGTTGCTGCTGACCATATCACTTGGCGACAGCTGTGTAGGGATAGGGTTCGAATTCTGGAGATGGAAAGAACAACCAGAAGACAGCAGAAGAGAGCCAGGAGAAATGCAGCCATAGTTGCCATCACTACCACTGTTACCACATATACATGTCCCACCTGCAATAGAACTTGTGGGTCCAGGTTAGGATTGTATAGTCATCAAAGATCTCACCTTAAGGGAGCAGACGTCGTCATCGGATTCCGATGGACAACCGAAGAGAAGAAGAGAAAGTAGTGTTTGGCTTATGCCAAACATAGCATTTCATCTGATGGCCAAAAAATCACAATTTTGGTTTCATCAGACCATAGAACTTACTTCCAGCTGAGTTCAGAGTTCCTGACATGCCCCCTGGCAAACTCTAGCTAAGATTTCATGTCAGTTTTTTTCAACAGTGGCTTTCTCTTTGCCACTCTCTCATTGAGCTGAGATTAGTGAAGCACCCAGACAATAATCGTTGTATGCATAGTCTCTCCCATCTCAGCCACTGAAGCTTGTAACTCCTCTGGTTGTCATATCTCTCTTGGTGGCCTCCCTCACTACTCCTTTTTGCCTGGTCACTCAGTTTTTGAGAACAACCTGCTCTAGGCAGATTTACAGCTATGCCATATTCTTTCCATTTCTTGCTGATTGACTTCACTGTACTCCAAGGGATATTCAGTGACTTGGAAACTTTCTTGTATCCATCACCTGACTTGTGCTTTTCAATAGCCTTTTTGCAGAATTGCTTGGAGTGTTCTTTTGTCTTTGTGGTGTTGTTTTTGTCAGGATACTGACTCACCAGCAGTTGGACCTTCCAGATTCAGGTGTATTCTTACCACAGTCAACTGAAACACTTTGACTGCACACAGGTGATCTCCATTTAAATAATTATGTGACTTCTAAAACCAATTGACTGCACCGGTTATATATTGGTGAGACCTGACGCAGATTGGGAGACTGTTTCACTGAACACCTACGCTTGGTCTGCCAGAGAAAGCAGTGGCCACTCATTTTAATTCCACGTCCCATTCCCATTCTGATATGTCTATTCATGGCCTCCTCTACTGTCAAGAAGAAGCCACATTCAGGTTGGAGCAACAACACCTTATATACCGGCTGGGTAGCCTCCAACCTGATGGCATGAACATTGACTTCTCTAACTTCTGTTAATGCACCTCCTCCCCTTCTTACCCCATCCCTGACAATATTTAGTTGTTTGTTTTTTTCTCTCTCTGCCCATCACCCTGCCTGTTCTCCATCTCCCTCTGGTGCTCCCCCCTCCCCCTTTCTTTCTCCCTAGGCCTCCCGTCCCATGTTCCTTTCCCTTCTCCAGCTCTGTATCACTTTTGCCAATCACCTTTCCAGCTCTTAGCTTCATCCCACCCCCTCCGGTCTTCTCCTATCATTTCACATTTCCCCCTCCCCCCACAACTTTCAAATCTTTTACTATCTTTCCTTTCAGTTAGTCCTGACGAAGGGTCTCGGCCCGAAATGTCGACAGTGCTTCTCCTTATAGATGCTGCCTGGCCTGCTGTGTTCCACCAGCATTTTGTGTGTGTTGACTGCACCAGTGATGATTTGGTATGTCATATTTAAGCAATCAATTATTTTGTGTTTTACATTTGTATTTGATTTAGATCAATTTGTAAAGATCTGTTTTCATTTTGACATGAAAGAGACTTTTTCTGTTGATCAGTGTCAAAAAAGCAAAATTAAATCCACTGTGATTCATTGTTATAAAACAATTAAACATGAACAATTCCAAGGGAGTGAATACTTTTTATTGGCACTGTAATCAGTTACTGGAGAAGACAAGCATCCAAAGAGCAAAATACGCAAATCAGTCTGAATGTTTGCTTTTAATGTATGGATATATGTCCCAAATAAATTGCTTGTCAGTGTGCATTATTGCAAACCAGATGTTATTTCATTCTAAATGTTCAATAATCTTAATATATTGCATACCTAGAAATTATCTCTCTAGCAAGCAACAGGTATGTGATATTTATACATCGAATTACTTGTCTTCAAAATCTGGCAAGGAGCAACAATTACTGCACACAATCCAAATCCAAATGCAAGGAAGCATTTAAAATGACAATTTCACAAACCAGCAAAATATAAAAACACAGTTATCAATATTAAAAACTATTTGAAGAGGAAGATCTCTGGTTAACAAAAATGCAAGCGTTTCTAAAGCCTATTCAATCATGTGAGAATATGAGTATCTTTCACCTCATTGCTGTTTTGTCAAGACTTGCCGTGTGCAGTTTGGCTGTCATGTTTGCCTATATAACCACAGCAACTATATTTCAAAGGTGATTTGTTAGTTGTGAAGCATTTTGGATGTCCTAAGGAACATAAAGCAGTATGATACTGCAGGCTCTTTCTTTTTATCTATTTTAAAGAAAGTGGATCCAACTAATGTAAGCTTATGATGGGAACTAGTTAATTTCTGAGTTTTCCACATTCTTTTTTAATCTCATTGCAGCTGCAATATGAAAAGATTTGATAAAACAAACCATAATACAAAAAATGTTGCTTTATTTCACATGATAATACCAACTACATGTCTTTAATATTGGAAATCCAATCAACGAAGAAAACATTTACACAGGTGATAACAAACATTTGTCATATAAAGATATGGCTCAGATACAGGCCTTGCAGGCCACCTTGACCATGCCAGCCATCTAGTACCCTCGTATTAATGTCGTTTACCAGACTTGTCCATAGCCTACTATCCCTTGATGACTCAGGTGGCCATCCAGATAGTACTCTGTTTCCAACAACTTTTCAAGCAGTGAGTTGCAGATTTTAAACACCCTCTAGAGCAGAAATTCTTCCCCAAATCCTCTCTAAACCTTGTAAGTTCTCACCTTAAGCACTTCCCTGGTCAGACTTTCTATTCAGTCTATGGCTTCTCATTATTATGTAAACTTCTATCTTGTATCCCCTTCCTCTGTTTCAAGAAAATTAAACACAGCCTAGCGTGTATCTCTGCACAAGAGAAATATTTCCTCCTGGACAATACCCTGATGAAAATCTCCTCAACACCTTCTCCAGTGCAATGCACCTCCTTTAGATTCAGTAACTGAATTTCAAGACTTGGGCGTTGACTTCAGAGTCAAGCTATTGAGCAATGTGTTGGAGGCCAGACTCTGGAATGTAGAGTTCTAATTTACATTCTGTTCAGTACCAATGTATTATTAATATTTATGGAGATCATTCGAAAGCCTATTTTATTTTATAATGTTTCAGGAATTGGAACTGACCAGGAAATTGAATTGAAAAAATAACTAGATACATAAACAACATGCATGAATACACATTGCTGCGTCAAAAATAAATGATGGACTACGTCCAAATATAGTTTGGACTTTTAACATAATATATGTAATTACCTTTGATAAAGTAATTTTATCAAACCATGTTGCATATTTTAATGCATGATGAGGCAATGCAAAAAGCATCAGAGAAAGGTACATTTTTAAACATTTCATTTTAATGTCCAGGTGTGATAAAATCACTATATCAAGGTAATACATAACTTATGTTAAGTCCAAACTGCTCCAGTATTACTACTTGAGACTCCTATAACTACTTGAGACCATAAACAATCACAAATACACAGCAAGATGGAATCTCTTTAGTTTCTATTTGATTTTGGACTACACATATCGCAAAAGGATTATGGTACTACCTACAAAGAGGAAACCTGTCATATTCTATGATAATTACAATAGCTTAGTCAATAAAATAAACCTCTGAAGGATTGTCATGGTAATTAAACTTTGCTTCTATGACTGCAGTCGAAGTATTCATTCTGAAGAAAAGCTCAAAGGATTGTTTTCTGAATCCATCTTATCATTTAGTTTCATTGTAATTGAACAACTCCCAGTCTTTAATGAAAGAATAACTGAAGTTTATTCATATGAACATAGGTACTCACATATCTACTCTGCCTATCATGTGCAAATTTTCTATAAAAAGCAAAGGACAAACATATGCAGCATTCAAAGATTTACCAGTGACAAGTAAAAGAAAGCCAGTCTTTATACTGATCTGTGCCTTGCTAAAGCTTTAAATTTGTACAATTTTATCGTCTTCTGTCAGTAAGAGTCAATTACATACCAATTGGCTTAACATCGTGCATTTAAAAATAATTATAATTTGTAATCCTAAAGCTTCACTCCAGTAGCAAAAATGAACATGACAGTTTTTCCTCCCCTTATTATTCAAATTCTCTATGAATTTAAACAGAATCTAAAACAACAAAAACACTAATTAAAAAGTTGGCTGTCTCTATCCAATCTCAGCGTTCGAATTTTGTTATCAAAGTACATGTGTTAACATAGCCTACCTTGTAATTAATTTTCTTGCAGGCATTTACAGGGGTAAAATACAACAGAACTTACAAAAGAATGCATAAACTAAAAACCAAAAAGACAAAAGTAGACAAACTGTGCAAATAAAAAATATGAGAACATGAGTTACGAAGAGCCCTTGAGACTGAAACTGTAGGTCATAGAGATGAGAAAATCTGCAAGTCTAGGCAACACACACAAAATGCTGGAGGAGCTCAGCGGGCCAGGCAGCTTCTATGGAAAAGAGTAAACAGTCAATGTTACAGGAGGGGAGGAAGAAGTACAAGGTGGTAGATAACTGGTGAAACAGGGAGAAGGGCAGGAGTGAAGCTGATTGGTGAAAGAGATAAAGGGTTGGAGAAGAGGAATCTGATAGGACAGAAGACCATGGAAGGGGGAGAAAACCAGAGGGAGGTGATGTAAGGAGATTAGGTGAGAGAGGGAAACAGGAACAGGAATGGTGAAGTTGGGGGGTGGTGGCAATTACTGGAAGTTTGAAAAATCGATGTTCGTACCATCAGGTTGGAGGCTACCAGACGGAATATAAGGAAATGCTCCTCCAACCCGAGTGTGGCCACTTCATATTGTCAGAATGGGAATGGGAAGTTGAACTGAAATGGGTTACCATCGGGAGATCCTGCTTTACTTGGCAGAAGGATTGTAGGTGCTTAGCAAAGAGGTCTCTCAATCTACAGCAGGTCTCACCAATATACAGGAGGCCACACTGGGGGCACCAGATACAGTAGATGACCTTGACAGACTTACAGGTGAAGCGTTGCTTCACCTGAAAGGACTGTTTGAGGCCCTGAATGCTAGTGAGGGAGAAGGTGTAGGGGCAGGGTTGACACTTGTTTTGTTTGCAAGGGTAAGTACCAAGAGGGAGATCAGTGGGGGGTGGGGTGGAATGAATCAACAAGGGAGTTGCTTAGGGAGCGATCCCCGTGGAAATCAGAAAGGGGGAGAAGGGGTGAGGGAGGAAGGAAAGATGTGCTTGGTGGAGGGATCCCATTAGAGATGGTGACAGTTGTGGAAAACATTGTGCTGGATGCCAAGGCTACTGGAGTGATAGGTGAGGACAAGAGGAACCCTATCCCTGGTGGGGTGGTGGAAGGACGAGAAGGGGGCAGGTGTGTGCAAAGGTGGTAGACATGCAGGTGAGGGGAGCATTGTTGGTGGAGGAAGGAAAGCCCCTTTCATTAAAGAAGGAAGACATGTCATTAGTTCTGGAACGAAAAGCCTCATCCTGAGAGCAGATACAGCGAAGGCAGAGGAACTGAAAGATGGGGATGGGATTTTTACAATTGACAGTGTGAGGAGAGGTATAGTCCAGGTAACTGTGAGAATCAATGGGTTTATAAAGATATCAGTAGATAAACTGTCTCCGGAGTTAGAGAAAAAGAGATTGAGAAAGAGAAGGGAGGTGTCAGAAACGGACTAGGTAAATTTGAGGACAGGCTGGAGGTTGACGTTGATGAGCTCAGGAAACAGCCCTAATGCAGTCATCAATGTAGTGTGGGAAAAGATGGGGAATCATACTGCCATAGGCTTGGAGCACCCCATTGCACATAGCTGACAAAAAGGCAGACATAGCTGGGACCCATGTGAGTGCCCATGGCTATACCTTTGGAGGAAGTGGGAGGAGCCAAAGGAGAAACTATTGAGAGTGAGGACCAGTTAAGCCACATAGAGGAAAGTGGCAATGGAGGGGAACAGGTGGGGCCTGTTATCTAGGATGAAGCAGAGAGCTTTAAGGCCTTCCTGATGTGGAATGGAGGTGCATAGGGCCTGGATGTCCATGGTGAAAATGAGATAAATGAGATGTTCAGGGCCAGAAAACCTGAAGTCATTGAAAAGATCAAGAGCATGTGAAATGTCACAAATGTAGGTAGGGTGGGACTGTACAGGTGGGGGGGGGAAATAAAGCAGAGTCATGCAGATATAAGTTGGGTGGGGCAGAAATGAGCAGAAACAATGGGTCTACCATGTCTGTGGATTTTGGGAAGGAGGTAGAAATGGGAGGGGTGGTGTAAGGGAACTAAGAGGTTGGTGGCAATGGATGGGAGATTCCTGGAGTCAATAAGGTCAGTGATGGTGCAGATGACAATGGCCTGGTGCTCCTTAGTGGGGTAAGTAAGAGGAGGTGTTTGAGAGTTGTCGCCTGGCCTCAGCAAGGTAGAAATCTGTCTGCCAGACTACTACAGCACCCTGCTTACCTTTGGGTTTGATGGTGAGGTTAGGATTAGTGTGGAGAGAGTGGAGAACAGTGCGTTCAGAAGGAATGAGGTTGGAATTGGAGAGAGGGATGGTGAAGTCGAGGCGGTTGATGTCTCATTGGCAGTAAGCAATGAAAATATCCAGAGCAGGCAGAAGAGCAGAGTGGGGTGACCAGGAAGAGGCAAAGGGTTGATAATGGGAGAAGGGGTCATTGGTGTGGGCTGGAGAGTCCTTGCCAAAGAAGTAGGCACAGAGACAGTGGAAGAAGAGTTCAGCGTCATGGTGAGCATGGATCTGAGGCATGGGCACAGGTGAACTGTGTTCTGAAGGTCATAGAATCAGTTCCGAATAGTGGTGGTTGAAGTTATCCACACCAGTTCAGAAGCCTGATGGTTGTAGGGTGATATCTGTTCCTGTTCCTGATCCTGGTGATGTGGGACCCAAGGATTCTGCATCTACTGCTCAATGCTAACAATGGCCTAGATTGTGGGGGTATTTGAAGATGGATACTGTTTTCTTGTTTCCACGATATTCTGTGTTGTGAAAAAAGAACAATAGCATTTTGCTTATTATGTTTTATTAAACAAAAATCAAACTGCTGGAGGAATTCAGAGGGTCAAGAAACATCTGGGTCAGGACTGACTCTGGCAGTTTGTGTTTCTGCACTAAATTCTAGCATGTGCAGTGTCTTATCTCACCATTTACTTTACTAATATTATATCAAAATTCAAAGTACATTTATTATTGAAGTATGTATACATTATACAACCTTGAGATTTGTCTCTCTATGGGCAGCCACAAAGAAACCTGAAAGAACCCATAAAAAAAGACTGACAAACATCCAACATGCAAAGAAAAAAAACCAAATCATGCAAACAGTAAAAGCAAGCAGATAGCATTCAGAACAAAAGTGAGTCCATAGACTCAAAGCCCTGATCAGCTGGTGCAGGCCACAGTCTCAGTTCAGTGCAGAGCTGAGTAAACAGAGCAGCGAGCAGTATAGCCAGATAGGTATCATGTACAGTCAGATGGAACTAATTAGAATAGCATCAAAGTTGTTATAGAAATGGTAAGCCAACGACCTATTCCTGTGCTGTACTGTTCTATGTTCTAAGATCTAAAGCATATACTAAGGGTACCAAGATCCCTCTGTATTTTGGAAGTCTGTGGTCTCTTATTCCTTTACTAATTTACACTACTCTGCAAAAGTCTTAGGCACATGTAAAAAAATTATGTAAAGTGAAGATGCTTTCAAAACTAACAAAATTAGGTTTCTAAATATCAAAAAAATTACTATAAAGAGCAGTAAGCAGTAATAAACTAATTCAAATCAATGTTTGGTGTGACGAGCCTTTAAAGCTGCATCAATTCTCTTAGGTACGCTGTTGTGCAGTTTAATAAGAAAATCAGCTGGTTAATTGTTCCAAGCAAATTTGAGAAGTTACCACAGTCATTCTGTGGAATTTAGCTGTCTCGCCTGCTGCTGCCTCTCCAGGTAATCGCAGATGTTGAGATCAGGGTTCTGTGGAGGTCACACTATCACATTTGTTTTCTTGCTGAAGATAATTCTTTATGACCTTGGCAGTGTGCTTGGGGTCATTGTCCTGCTATAGAATGAAATTGGGACTGATCAGATACCTCCCTTGATGGTATTGTGTGATGGCTGGAAATCTGCTCGTACCATTTGTACTTCTCAGCATTGAGGATACCATTGATTCTGACCAGATCACCAACTCCATTTGCAGAAATGCAGCCCAAACCTGCAGGGAACCTGCACTGTTGGCTGCAGACACTCATCCATGTGGCACTCTCCAGCAATTCTATGGACAAACTGCCTTCTGTGTGAGCCAAACATTTCAAATTTTGACTTGTCAGTCCAGAACACTTGCTGCCATCGTTCAGCACATCAGTCCTTGTACTTTTGTGCAGATGAGAGTCTCTTGGCTTTGTTTCCACTTTGGAGGAACAGTTTTCTGGTGGCCACTCTTCCATGAAGACCACCTCTGATAAGACTTCTCTGGACAATGGAGGGGTGTACTTTCGTTCCAGTGATTCTTGTGAATTCGGAGCTGATAGCAGTGCTGGACTCCTTACAACTTAGGAAGGATATCATTTTGATGCATCTGTTGTCTGCTGCACTGTTTCCGTGGCCAACAACTGTGTTTCTGGTCTTCAACCTTGCCCATTTCTTTGTGCTTCTTCAGAAGAGCTTAGACAGCACATTTTGAAACTGCTATATGCTGCTTGGGAGAGACTTTGCTAATGCAGGATTTTTTCTTCCAAAATGGACAATTACATAGTTCCTGTATGAAATACAGGAAACTGATTGACAGACAACACTGGTCTACATACTGTCCTTACATATCTGGAAAACAAGGATGCTTATGTGAGAATGCTGTTCTTGGACTACAGTTCAGCATTCAACACCATAATTCCATCCAGGCTCAACAAGAAGCTCAGAGACCTCAGCCTTCACCCTGCCTTGTATAGCTGGATCCTGGACTTCCTGTCAGATCACTGGCAGGTGATAAGAATGGGCCCCCTCACCTCCACCCCTCTGACTCTCAACACAGGAGCTCCTCAGGGCTGTGTACTAAGTCCCCTCTTTTACTCCCTGTATATCCATGACTGTGTCACCACCCACAGCTCCAATCTGCTAATTAAATTTGCTGACAATACTAGATTGATTGGCCTAATCTCAAACAATAACGAGGTGGCCTACAGGGAAGAAGTCTCTCTGTGTCTCTCTGACACAGCGGTGTCAAGAAAGCAACCTCTCCCTCAATGTCACAAAAACAAAGGAGCTAGTCGTGGATTACAGGAGGAATGGAAACAGGCTAACCCCCATTGATATCAATGGATCTGAGAGGGTAAACAGCTTTAAGTTCCTTGGCATCCACATCACCGAGGACCTCACATGGTCTGTACACACCAGCTGTGTGGTGAAGAAGGCACAACAGCACCTCTTTCACCTCAGACAGTTGAGGAAATTTGCTATGGGCCCCCAAATCCTAAGGACTTTCTACAGGGGCACAATTGAGAGCATCCTGACTGGCTGCATCACTGCCTGGTATGGGAACTGTACCTCCCTTAATCACAGGATTCTGCAGAGAGTGGTGTAGACAGCCCAGTGCATTTGTAGTTGTGAACTTCCTATGATTCAGGACATTTACAAAGACAGGTGTGAGAAAAGAGCCCGAAGAATCATGGGGAACTGAGTCACCCCAACCACAATCTATTCCAGCTGATACGTTCCGGGAAACAGTACAGCAGCATAAAAGCCAGGACCAACAGGCTCCGCGACAGCTTCTTCCACCAGGCCATCAGACTGATTAACTCATGCTGATTTGAGTGTATTTCTATGTTACATTGACTGTTCTATTTATTATAAATTGCTATGATTGCACATTTCACATTTAGGTGGAGGTGTAACATTAAGATTTTACTCCTCGTGTATGTGAAGGATGTAAGAAATAAAGTCAGTTCAATTCAATATGGTACTCCTTTTGCCAATTCTTGCCACTCACTTAACCTATTTACATCTCTTCGTAGCATCTTCATGTCTGCTTCACAAGCTTGCAACTTTATATACCTCAACTATGCTCTGTTCCAATGAAAGCAAAACTATTCTATGCTATTTTACAGACAGCAACATTTCCTGTGACATTTTTGTAAAACTCTCTGCCCTAATCACCCCATCATAAATGTTTTTCACCCTGGTGAATACTAATGCAAAACATTCATTAAGGACTTCTTCCACTTCTTCTGGTTCCAATAACTAAACTCCTTCCTTTGTCCTCACCTCAACAACTTTGTAGTTTAACGTCTTGGACTTAGCAGATTTACAGGAGGTTAGTTTGCTGTACAGCAGGTCATTAGGAAAAAAAGTTACCATTTATTCCACAGAATTGGAATACAAAATGCAAAATGCATAAGAATGCACAGATTGTATAATGGTTAAAGTTGGAAAGTCAGGCTTATATCTGTTGGAATTTTGAAACATGGGAGGAGACTGTATTGAAACACACAAAGTACTGAGAAGCATTGACATGGTGACAAGGGGATATTTCCTCTTGAGCAAGAACTGAGAACCGGTGGATCACCATTTAGAAGTAAGAGGTCACCCATTTAAGACAAGAGATGACATGAAAGTTCTTCTGTGAGAGGGCTGTGAGTCTTCCTTACAGAAGTGGAAACGGTCTTTGAATATTCTTAAGGAGAGGTAGATTGGTACTAAATAAGCATGGGAATGAAAGGTTACCATGACAATACAGGAGTGCAAGTTGAGGTTGTGATATTAGCTATCTGTGACCAAATGGCCTTCTCCTGTGTCTAATTCATATGTATGAGGGATCTTGGTGGAATGACTAGGAAGGACCAGTACCACATAGAAGAGAGGCTAGAAGCTGACAATTATAAAGTCATTGGTCAAAGAATTAGAAGGGGGGCAGGTTGAGAGTGTGGGTTTGAATTTCAGTGGATGAAAGAGGCAGAAATCCTTCATACAACTAAAAAGTAACTGAATTATTGCAACCAATAAGACTGATGGCCAAGTGCAAGTCGTGTGGTGGAAGCAGGGTCAACATTTAAGAGAAATTTGAATAAGAACACGATGAGAGGGGGGAATATTTATTTATTTATTTATTGAGATGCAGCACAAAATAGGCCCTTCCACCCCAGTAACCTCCAATTTTAACCCTAGCCTAATCAGGGGACAATTGACAGTGACAAATTAACCTACCAACGGGTACGTCTTTGCACCCTGGGAGGAAACTGGAGCACCCAGTGGAAACTCATGTGGTCATGGGGAGTGTTCCAGGCAACAGAGGGAAGTGAATCTGGGTCACTGCTACTGTAAAATATTGTGCTAACTACGACACCACCATGTCACCCCATGGTATAGAGGGCTATGCTCCAGGTGCAGATTGATGGGACTAGGCAGACCAAAGGGCCTATTTCTCTGCAGTAATGTTCTATAACTCTTTATCTTTATCAGTCACTAACCTGGCAGTCCAGGTAGTATGAATTTCAAATGATTACTGACTAGCTAGTCAACTGCATAAAGATATAGATAGAGCATGGAAAAAATCCCTTTGGCCCAACTCATCAAGATGGCCATCTAAGCCCTCATTTGGCCCATCTTCCTCTTCCCCTTCAGCCCATCACCCCGAGTGGGGCACGGGTCGCCGACAGCACCTCACCAGTGTCCTCTGTCCTGGGCTAATAGAAGGTTGATCAGCCTTGTGGCCTCCACTTGTACCACACAACTTCGTATGTCTTCTAGGCGAAGATCCTTCCTCTCCCAGGAACAAGGTCTCTGGAGTTTCTGTTGGCATTTCTGTAGCTCTGGGTTTTTATGGGATGGGGTTGCTAGCCCCATGCCCAACCCTCCTCCTTTTGCAGCCTGGCTTGGGGCCGTCCATGGCAGAGTTCCATATGTCTCCCCAAACTATGTACCTGTATCATTGTAACTGAAATCCAGATTTTATTGCTTTATAGTCATATAGTTAAAATGGAGGTTTCACATATCAAGAACAAAAACATAAGCATTTGATCAACCTCTCATAGAAAGCCCACAACAGAAATTAGCTGAATGAGCTCAAAACAGGGAATTCTAGTGGCTTGATTATTGGACTGGGAATTACTTATGGTCTAATGAAGAACCAAAGTTAATTTTCTAATACTTGTAAAAGGACAAAAACACCAAAAGTGAACAAAGTTACAAACCATTAAACTCTGAAGCTTCCTGGAAAATAAACAGCAAAGTCCATATTGTAATAATTTCTGATATCACCGTTTCTCATTAAAGAGTGAAGAGGTGAGAAAATATATAGCTTAGGCCAACATTACGCACTGCGTTGAGAAACTTCATAAACTTTTGGTCGTCAACAGACGACACAGTGGTGGAGAGGAAAAGACGCTGTACGTGAGATGCAAATGAGGTATTGTGACGTTGCGAACCCCAGTGATTCGATTGGCTGTGAGGCGCTGTGTGTGAGATCACAGAGGGGCTGCGCTGGCGATGTTTACAGCTCTGCTCTGCTCTGCGGGGTTTGTGTTGCTGGAGATTGGCCGCGGGTCGCCTTGTCGTTCATGTCTCTTCATCTCTTCACCGTCTCGGTTCACTTGGCTGTGTGTAAAAAAGATGTATTTGCCTTAGCCGAGTCCTGTCATTAAAAACAACACACGCACCGAAGAGATTCCCCGCACGTTTTTTTGAGCAGAAAAATAAACAAAGAACAAGAAAAAAAAAGTCGAATCGTCGCCTTGAACCGAACAAAAGGAAAAGAAGAAAAGTCCGTCTGGTTTTGTTTCTAGGCCCAGTGAACAAAAGCAAAGTAAAAGCAAAAAGAAATCACACCGAAGCCAGTTTCGTCCAAAACAGCGATTAGTCTCCAACGTTTGATTCAACGTTTTTTGTTTTTGGAAAAGTCGGATTGAAGAAAAAAAAAGATTGTTTTCACCTTTGTGTTTGAGACGGCTGATGAGTCCTGGAGAAGATTTGATCAAAATGAAAACTGAAATCACAACTGCCGTGGGCTTTATTACCAGACTGCTGAGGACCACAGGGCTCATATCTGACGAGCAGCTCCAACATTTCAGCGAGTCCTTGGAGAAATCTTTGGCAGGTGAGGGAGAAAGGGCGCACACAGGAGGTGGCGGTAAGGGGGTTAGTATTTCTGTACTATTATATGAAACCTCTCGGAGTATTATTCCCATAACGTCGATCGTTTAAAGAAACCATTGTCAAGTACAACAAAGTACAGGGAACCGAAATTCACCGACGGAGTAATATAAATCATGACTAAGTGTCATATCCCTCCCCTCACTCTGTCCCTCTGTTGTACAGAACGAAACAAAGAGCAGTTGGATTCACAAAGAAAGCAGAGCAGAACGGATTTTGCAGGTCATTTGAATGTAACGTTTCTTGTCTTTGTTTGACAGAACACTACCGGCATCATTGGTTCCCCCACATGCCTTGCAAAGGATCGGGTTATCGATGCATTAGGATCAATCACAAAATGGATCCTCTGATAGCAAGGGCGTCCAATATTATCGGGCTCAGCAGTCAACAACTTTTTCAACTTTTGCCAAGCGAATTGACTCTGTGGGTCGACCCGTTCGAGGTGTCCTACCGAATAGGTGAAGACGGCTCCATTTGTGTTCTTTATGAAAATGTACCTAGCAGCGCGATATCCCCCTTGGATAGTATAATAAGTTGCAAGGATGAATTTAGAATTGGCAGATCGAGTCCCTCTAAGAGTTACATGATGACTGTCTCAAGTTAATAATTAATTTACACTTACAACTGTTAATGTACAGTATGCAGGCTCTTTTGATAATGTAGTGAAATGTTGATTCCCGAGTTAACTTTTAGTGCGATTGCCAAAACCTTTGTTTGATGTGGCCGGTGGCTATACGCAAAACTGTTTCTGCACCAATTAAATTCCTGGATTGTATATTGTAAAAACATGTACAGTCAATGGATGTTTGTGTTTTACAAATTTATATTTTAAAATAAGCCATGGCTGTTTGTAATAAAACATCAAAATGAATCCATATGATGTGTTTAGGATGTCTTTTAATGACTTTGAACGGTTTTGATAAAATATCTGCACCGTCTTTGAATTGATGCTTAAAACATTGCATTTTTTAAACTGGTCACCATAGATGTGATCTTTGAACTTAGAGAAATTAAATGTGGCACACTTAACAATTGCATGATATGGTTTACTGAGTTTGACGTTCCTTTTATTTCTCATATAGGTATGTTGCAGGAACAGTACTGTACTTTTTTTTCTTAAATAATAAAGTACTTTGTTCCACCTCATCAAGTTTTTTTTAACATTTATAATGAATCTGCAAACCTGGTCAATCTCTACAATCTAGGATCATCTCGAAGGGTCGGGCACTATGTCAAATGACATGGTGGCTTTTCTGTTTAGTAACCAGTCATGGAATTACAAAACGATCAAGAAGGTAGAAAAGCAATTGATCTTCAATGGATGCAACCATGAAGGTTAGTTTAACAAAGAACTAAATTGAGTTCCTTGATTTAATTCAAAGGTTGAAAGTAACAGGGAAAAGAGACATTTTCATTTGTGATGCTTTGAGTGTTTTACAAATATAAAATAACTCTCTAAAGTTGTGTGTAAAGTACGAGTAACCTCATTATTAGCATGCAAATCAAGAATTGCATGCTAAATTTTGATTGAGATTTATTTTCCCATTTATTTCCAAGTTAAAGAAGATTAGACCTTTATCTCTCTAGCTGCCATCTTGAAAATTAGTCAAATATTTGAAAGAAGATGCAAGTCAGTTTTCTTGTCATATTTGTGGTAATACTGTATATTCTATGACATGTGGACTCTGTCCATTTATTACTTATATGATTATTTCTGGACAGAATGTTTATTTTCCTTCAAGTGTTCTCTCTGAATAAGATGACAAATAAAGGGCTCATTCAGGGCCCCAAATAGTCCTCTCATGTGAGGTGACACTTCAGGGTCATCTACTGTATCTAGTACTCGACGTGCAACTTCCTCTACATCAGGGAGACCCACTTCATTTTAATTCTACTTCCCCCTCCCACTCTGACATGTCAGTAGATGGCCTCTAAGATCATGATAATGTCACTGTCATATTGGAGGAGAAACATCTCATATACCTTCTGGGTAGCCTTCAACTTGATAGCATGAACATAACATTCTCTAATGCTGATAATTTCTCCCCCCCTCTCTTTTCCATTCACCATTCTGGCTCCCCTCGTACCCCTTCTCCTCACTTGCTCATCACCTTCCTCTGGTGCCCCTCCTCCCATGGCCCACTGTCCTTTACTATCAGATTCTCTTTTCTTCAGTCCTTTATCTCTTCCTCCAATCATCTCCCAGCTTCTCACTTCATCCCACCTACACCCAACTTGGCTTAACCTATCACCCGCCACATTGTGTTCCTTCCCCACCCCCACTTTCTTATTTTGGATACTTATCTCTTCCTTTCCAGACCTGATGGAGGACCTCAGGCTGAAACACCTGCTTTATTCCTTTATGTAGATGCTGCCTGACCTGTTGAGTTGTTCCAGCATTTTGTGAGTGTTCATCTGGATTTCCAGCATCTGCAGAATCTCTTGTGTATATGACAGATGTAGATGTGATTCATCCAACCATAGAGAGGGGTAGGTGGTTCAACCCCCTGAACTGCTATTTGGTTGGATCAGGGCTGAATTTCATCCCAACAGATTTATGTCTCCTAACACATTTGGAAGTTTCTTCCATATTCATGTCAGTTTTTTGCAATTTTATTTTTTCCCCTTTAGGAGATATAAGAGAGTCTAATCCTGAAGGTTCCTATGTTTTCTTTGGAGCTATATAATACTCATGTACAAACGTTTGTATTTTGTAACTCCAGAAACAAATTGAAAAAGGAGCCAGAATATTTGTCTACTTAGATTTTTCTCCTTTTTAGAGAGACATTCTGGTATGACGTGGTGGCGTAATGATGTATGCTATTCACATACTTCTTACATATAACCCACAATGGATTATGTCAGCAAACAATATACTTATAAGATCCTCAAATATTTCCATAAGAGATAGCAGCAGTATTAGCCTATTTGACCCATCGGGTTTGCTCCGCCATTTCATCATGGCAGATCCATTTTTCCTCTCAGCTCCAGTCTCCTGCCTTCTCCCCATATCCCTTCATGCCCTGTCCAGTCAAGAATCTATCAACCTCTCTGCCTTAAATATACATAAAGTCTTGGCCTCCACAGCTGCCTGTGGCAACAACTTACACAGATTCACCACCGCCTGGCTAAAGAAATTCCCCCTCATCCCCATTCTAAAAGGATCTATTTTGAGGCTGTGTCCTCTCGTCTTAGACACTCCTGCCATAGGAAGAATCCTTTCCTCAGCCACTCTATCAAGGCCTTTCACCATTTGATAGGATTCAATTAGCTCACCCTTCATTCTTCTAACTTCCAGTGAATACAGGCCCAGAGCCATTAAACACTTTTCATATGACAAGCTGTTTAATCCTGGACTCAATTTTGTCAACCTTTTTTGAACCCCTACCAGTTTTAGCACATCCTTTCTAAGATAAGGGACCCAAAACTGAACACAATATTCCAAGTGAGACCTCATCAGTACTTTATAAAGTCTCAGCAATACTTCTTGGCTTTTATATACTACTCTTGAAATGAAAGCTAATATTGCATTTGCCTTCCTCATCCACAGACGCAGCCTGCAAATTAACCTTTATGGAATCCTGCACAAGGACTCCCAAATCCCTTTGTGCCTCAGGTTTTTGTATTTGCTCTCCATTTAGAAAATAGTCAACCCTTTCATTTCTTCTTCCAAAGTGCATGACCAAACCCTTCCCGACACTGTATTCCATCTGCCACTTCTTTGCCCATACTCCTAATTGTCTAAGTCCTTCTCTAGCCTCCCTATTTCCTCAAAACTACTGCCCCTCCACTGATCTTTGTATGGTCTGCAAACTTTGCAACAAAGCCATCAATTTCATCATCCAAATCATTGACATATAACATAAAAAGAATCAATCCCAACAGACCCCTGTGGAACATCACTAGTCACTGGCAGCCAACCAGAAAAGTCTCCCTTTATTCCTACTCTTTTCCTCCTGCCAATCAGCCACTGCTTTATCCATGCGAGAAACTTTCCTGCAATACCATGGGCTAGTAGTTTGTTAAGCAGCCTCGTGTGGCAGCTTGTCAAAGGCCTTTGAACATCCAAGTACACATCAACTGATTCTCCTTTGTCTATCCTGCTTGTTACTTCTTCAAAGAACTTCAACAGATTTGTCAAGCAAGATTTTCCCTTGAGGAAATCATGCTGACTACAGCCTAATTTATCATGTGCCTCCAAAAAACACTGAGCCCGTATTCTTAAAACTCAGCTACAACATCTTCCCGACAACAGAGGTCAGACTTAATGGCCTATAATTTCCTTCACCTCTCTCCCTTTTTGAAGAGTGGAACAACATTTGCAGTCTTCCAGAACCATTCCAGAATCTTGTGATTCCTGAAAGATCATTACTAATGCCTCCACAATCTCTTCTGACACCGCTTTCAGAACCCTGGGGTTTACATCATCTGATTCAAGTGACTTTACCTTCAGACCTTCCAGTTTCCCAAGAACTTTCTCTCTAGTAAAGGTAACTTCACACACTTCATGGCACCTAACACCTGGAACTACCACCATATTGCTTTTGTCTTCCACAGTGAAGACATGCAAAATATTTATTCAGTTCATCCGTTGTTTCCTTGTCCCCCATTACTATGTCTCCAACATAGTTTTCCAGCGGTCCAATATCCATTCTCACATCTCTTTTACACTTAATGAATCTGAAGGAACTTTTGGTAGCCTCTTTAATATTACTGGCTAGATTACTCACGTATTCCATCTTTACCTTCTTAATGATTTTTAGTTGTCTTCTGCCGATTTTTAAAAGCTACCCAATCCTCCAACTTCACATTATTTTTTGCCCTATTATATGCCCTCTTCTTGGCTTTTATGTTGGCTTTGACTTCTCTTGTTAGCCACGGTTGTGTCACCTTGCCTTTAGAATACTCCTTCCTCTTTGGGATGTGTATATCTTGTGCCTTCCAAATTGCTTTCAGTAATTGCAGCCATTGCTGCTCTGTTGTCATCCCTGCCAGTGTTCTTTTTCAATCAATTCTGGCCAACTCCTCTCTCATGCTTCTTTCATTCCCTTTACTCCACTGCAATACTGATACATCTGACTTCATCTTCTCCTTAATTTTCAGGGTGAATTCAATTATATTATGATCAATTCCCTTTAGTGTTTTTTTTAGCTTAAGCTCTCTAGCCAACTTCAATTCATTGCACAACACTCAATCTAGAATAGCTGCTGCCCTAGTGGGCTCAACCACGGCTGCTCTGAAAAGTGATTTTGTACGCATTCCAGAAACTCCCCCTCTTGGAATCCAGCACCAGCCTGATTTTCCCAATCTACCTGCAAATTTAAATCCTCCATGAGTATTGTAACATTGCCCTTTTGGCATGCATTTCTCCCATTATAATCTGTAGACAATACCCTTTCTACTGTTTAGGGGTCTATATACAACTGACAGTAGGGTCTTTTTGCCCTGGAGTTCCTCAGCTCTGTCCATGATGATTCAATACCTTCCGACCCCGTGTCACCTCTTTCTAATGATTTGATTTCATTTTTTACCAGCCGAGCAACACCACCCCTCTGCCTTCCTGCCTGTCCTGCTGATAATTTTAAGATGATTGAAGGAAATTATAGGGTGGATATCAGAGTTAGGCTTTTTACACAGAAAGTGCTGGGTGGGTGGGCAGCAACTACCCAGGGGTAGTGGTCGAGGCAAATCTACAAGGGTGATTGATAAGTTCGTGGCCCAAGGTAGAAGGAGTCAATTTTAGAAAACCTAACACATTTATTTTTCAACATAGTCCCCTCCTACATTTACACACTTAGTCCAGCAGTTGTGGAGCATATGGATCTTGGACCTCCAGAAAGTGCCCACAGCAGGGGTGATTGATAAATTTGTGGCCTAAGGTAGAAGGAGATGAGTTATACAGATCTCGTTACGTGCACATGCAGTTCAACTCTTTGAGTGATTGTGCAGAAAGTTTGAAGTTAATAACTCATCAGGGGTGATTGATAAGTTCGTGGACTAAGGTAGAAAGAGATTAGTTATTAATTTCACGCTTTCTGCATATCAGGCATAATAGGCTATTTGGCCTTAAGAATTTGCTCTGCCATTTAATCATGGCTGATCCATTTTCTCTCCCAGCACCAGTCTCCTGCCTTCTCCCCATATCCCTTCATGCCCTATCCAATCAAGAAGCCATCAACCTCTCTGCCAGCTGCCTGTGACTACAACTTCCACAGATTCACCACTGCCTGGCTATTGAAATTCTTCCTCATCTCCATTCCAAAAGGACGGCCATCTACTTTGAGGCTGTGTCCTCTGGCCTTAGACTCTTCCACCATGGGAAACATCCTCTCCTCATCCACTCTATCAGGGTCTTTCACAACTCAATAGGTTTAAATTAGGTCACTCCTCATTCTTCTAAATTCCAGTGAATACAGGCCCAGTCATCAAATGCTCTTCATATATCAAGTTGTTTAATCCTGTAATCATTTTTGTCAAACTCTTTTGATCCTTTTCCAGTTTTAGCACATTCTTTCTAAGATAAGGGGCCCAAAACTGCACACAATACTCCAAGTGAGACCTCACCAGTGCTTTATAAAGTCTCAGCAATACATCTTGGCAAAATAAGCACCCGTGGAATTAGGACAATAGATGTAAGTGACCATGCACCTATATATTTATCTGTTGATTTTGACCTACAACCAAAGAATACTATTTGGAAACTAAATTCAAGCCTACTTAATGATCTGTACTTTAAGGAACAAATTAAAAAAGAAATTGGTCTCTACTTAGAATTTAATGATAATGGAGAGGTTTCACCTCCCATTTTATGGGATACTCTGAAAGCTGTCTTAAGAGGGAAAATTATAGCAATATATAAGAAAAAAATAGGGAATAAAACATTAGAGGAATTACAAAATAGGCTGAAGGAACTAGAGAAAAACACAAATTGAATTTGGCACAGGATACATCAGGGGAAATTTTAAAAATTAGGAATGAAATTAATAGTTTGGCTATGCAAGAGATCAGGAAAAATTTAATGTTCCTGAAACAAAGACATTATGAAAGTGGATCAAAGTCTATGAAAATACTGCCATGGAAACTGAAAAAAAAGATAGCAGAAAATACAATTCATAGAATTAGGGACCCAAGAATGAAAATGATAAAAAAATAAGCTAAGTGAAATTCAAGAAGCTTTTGAAGTGTTTTACAAAACTCTATATTCCAAAGTTCCAGAGGAAAGCATAACCCAAATTGACACCTCCTTGAATTCTCTAGAGTTACCCACTTCAAGCGAAGAACAAAATAGAACGATGACTGCTGACATAACTGAAGTTGAATTAAAAGCTACAATTAGTAGGCTTAAATTAAGCAAGTCACCAGGATCAGATGGGTATACGGCGGAGTGGTACAAAGAATTTAAAAATGAGTTAATTCCTGTTTTACTCCCCACACTGAACTGGGCTCTATAAAAGGCACAAATGCCACCCAGTTGGAAGGAAGCAATAATCTCAGCTATACCGAAAGAAGGCAAGGATAAAATGGAATGTGGGTCATTTAGACCAATATCCATTCTTAATGTAGATTATAGATTATTTATCTCCATCATGGCCAAACGATTAGAGGAGTTTCTACCCATACTGATACGTAACGATCAGACATGTTTTATACGACAACGCCAAACACAAGACAATATACGAAGGACAGTTCACATTATGGATCATATACAAAAAAATAAAATCAAAGCAATAATGATAAGCATGGACGCTGAAAAGGCATTTGATTCGGTTAATTGGAATTTTCTTTACAGAGTTTTACATAGATTTGGTTTGCAAGACACAATTATTAAAACTATACAGACACTATATGACAACCCTACTGCTAGGATTAAAATCAATGGATATTTATCAAATAGTCTTACCCTAGAAAGGGGCACGAGACAGGGTTGTGCATGGTCACCACTACTCTTCGCATTATATCTGGAACCATTAGCTCAATGCATCAGACAAAATGAAGATATCAGGAGAATTACTATTAAAGGGACGGAGCATAAATTGGCTTGTTACGCAGATGACATTTTGATCTATCTAATATCAACATACTCTTTACCTAAATTGATGCAATCCTTTGAACAATATGGTCAATTATCAGGATACAAGATCAACATAAATAAAACCCAATAATTTTCATATTACTATAGCCCACCAAGAGAAATTGAAAGTAGATATCCCTGGGCATGGCAAACAGAGTCTTTCAAATATTTGGGCATCATTATGCCAAAAAATTTGGCAAAATTATCAGAACGTAATTATCAGCCTTTATATAAAAAAAAGGAAGATATGGCAAGATGGATCCTGATTCCTTTTTTCAGTCTCAGTTCAAGGATTGAATCTATTAAAATGAATATACTGCCCAGACCGTCATATCTCTTTCAGACCCTACCAATAGAGATTAATCAAAATCAATTCAATGAATGGAACAAGATGTTATCAAATTATATTTGACAGGGTAAAAGGCCTAGAGTTCATCTCAAAACCTTGCAATTAGCAAAGGAAAAGGGGGGTTGGGGCCTACCTTCTCTTAGAGATTATTATTTTGCAGCACAGTTGAGAGCTATGATAATGTTGGTACAACCCATCATATGACGCTCAATGGAAAAACATTGAGGAGCAGGTACTTCCCATCCCCATACAAGCAATTTTGGCTGATAACAACCTGCAAAGGTACATACATACTAATGATAACCCATGGGTGAAATTGACTCTTAAATTATGGAAAACTACTATAAAAGAATATAATCTAGAGGGAGATATTGCAATTCTTAAATGGTGTGCATATAACTCAGATTTTACACCAAATAAATTGGATGTTAGATTTAAGGACTGGACAGCTAAAGGAATATCAGTTCTTTGCAACATAATGAAAGAAGGAACACTGTTCAGTTTTGAAATGCTTAAAGAGAAACACTAGAAAAACAAGATTTTTATCGGTATTTACAGATGCGACAATATGTTAATAAGATGCTTAAAAATGTTAACAAGGCAAATACATGCTTGATAGAGCTATTTAGAAAAGCATATAATTCAGATAACGGTAGTAGAATCATTTCAAGCATGTATCAGGGGTTGTCAAATCTTAAAACATACTCGACTTAGTACATTAAAACAAAATGGGAGAAGGAAGGAGGGATAATTATATCTGAGGAAGAATGGACAATAATATGGAGATATCAATGGAAGTGTACCAGTTCACAGAAATGGAGGGAGTTCGGATGGAAAAACTTGATAAGATATTTTATTACACCCTCTCAGAAATCCCATTATGATAGTAACCTCCCTGTTTGCTGGAGAAATTGTGGAAATCAAAATGCAAATCATTATCATGTTTTTTGGGACTGCCCTGTTATCAAAGTCTATCAGAGGGGGATACACAATGCCCTACAAGACATCTTTAAATGTGAAATACCCTTAGAGAGTAAGACCATATATTTTGGGTATATACCTCAAGAATGGTTGAAAAGAGATAAATATTTAATGAATATACTGTTGGTGGCTGGTAAAAAGACTCTTACTAGGAAATGGTTATCACAGGAGAGCCCAACTTTGAATGCATGGATGGAAATTACAATGGACATTTACAAAATGGAGAAGATAACATCATCTGTTAATCATAAGCTGGAACAATTTGATTCATACTGGAGAAAATGGTTTAACTACATAATGTCTCATAGGCCTGATTTTATTCTCACAAATCAATGAATATGTTATAAAAAAAAGATCACTCCCTACTTGTACATAGTTTTTTCTCTCCACTCTTTTCTATAAGTGTATACCTCAGATAAATACACTGTGGAGATTTGTGATATATATGATTATATGATATATATGTACAATGTCTGAAATACACCTTATGGAAATGTTTGTTTGATGATGAACTTCAATAAAAAAATAAATTACAAAAAAAGCAATACATCTTGGCTTTTATATTCTAGTCCTCTTGAAATGAATGCTAATATTGCATTTGCCTTTCTCACCCACAGACACAGCCTGCAAATTAACCTTTAGGGAATCTTGCACAAGGACTCCCAAATCCCTTTATACCTCAGATTTTTGTATTTTCTTTCCATTTAGTAACTAGTCTACCCTTTCATTTCTTCTACCAAAGTGCATGACATACACATCTTGATACTGTAGTCCATCTGCCACTTCTTTGCCCATTCTCCTAATCTAAATCCTCTGTACCCTCCCTATTTCCTCAAAACTATCTGCCCCTCCACCTATTTTCATTTTTGTGGATGCTTGCAAAGAAAATTAATTTCAGGATGTATATTATATACATTTCTGTGACATTAAATGTACCTATTGAACCTACCTTTGTATGGTCTGCAAACTTTGCAACAAAGCCTCCATCATCCAAATCACAAAAAGATTCAGAGCCAGCAGAGCCCTGTGGAATACCACTAGTCACTGGCAACCAACCAGAAAAGGCCCCTTTATTCCCACTCTTTGCCTCCTGCCAATCAGTCACAGCTTTAGCCATGCTAGAATCTTTCTTGTAATACCATGGGCTAGCAGCTTGTTAAACAGCCTCATGTGTGGCACCTTATCAAAGACCTACTGAACATTGAAGTAAACAATATCAACCAATTCTCCTTTGTCTATCCTGCTTGTTTCTTCAAATAATTCCAACAGATTTGTCAAGCGAGATTTTCCCTTGAGGAGACCATGCTGACTATGGCCTATTTTATCATGTGCCTCCAAGTACCCCAAAACCACATCCTTAACAATAGACTCCAACATCTTCTGAACCACTGAGGTCAGACTAAATGGCCTATGATTTCCATTTTTCTGCTTCTCTCCCTTCTTGAAGAGTGGAGTGACATTTGCAATTTGCCAGTCCTCCAGAACCATTCTAGAAACTGGTGATTCTTGAAAAATCATTACTAATGCTTCCACAATCTCTTCAGCCACCTCTTTCAGAACCCTGGGCTGTACACCATCTGATCCAGGTGACCTACCTTCATACCTTTCAGTTTCTCTCTTCTAATGGTAACTTCACACACTTCATGCCCCCTGACACCTGGAACTTCCACCATACTACTAGAGTCTTCCAGAAGACTGATGCAAAATACTTACACAGTTCAACTGCCATTTTGTTGTCCCTCATTACTACCTCTCCAGTATCATTTTCCAGAGGTCTGATATCCACTCTTGCCTCTCTTTTACACTTCATGTATCTGAAGAAACTTTTGGTATCCTCTTTAATATTATTAGCTAGCTTACCTTCATACTCCATCTTTACCTTCTTAGTGACCTTTTAGTATCCTTCTGTTGGTATTTAAAAGCTTCCTAATTCCCTAACTTCCCACTAAATTTTGCTCTATTACATGCCCTCTTTGACTTTTATGTTGGTACTGACTTCCCTTGTTAGCCATGGTTGTGTCATCTTGCTTTTAGAATACTTCTTCCTCTTTGAGATATATATACATCCTGTGCCTTCTGAACTGCTTCCAGAAATTCCAGCCATTGCTCCTCTGCCATCATCCCTGCCAGTGTTCTTTTCCAATCAATTTGGCCAGCTCCTTTCTAATGCCTCTGTAATTCCCTTTACTCCATTGTAATACTGATACATCTGACTTCACCTCCTCAATGTTCAGGGTGAATTTGATCAGATTATTATCACTCTCCCCTAAGGGTTCTTTTACCTTAAGCTCTCTAATCTATTCTGGTTCACTGCACAACACCCAATCTAGAATAGCTGATCGTCTAGTGGACTCAACCACAAGCTGGTCCAAAAAGCCAACTTGTAGGTATTCTAGAAATTTCCTCTCTTAGAGTTCCACACCAACCCGATTTTTCCAATCTACCTGTATATTGATATCTCATATGACTATTGTAGCATTGCCCTTTTGGTATGTATTTTCTATCTCCTGTTGTAACTTGTAGACCACATCCTTACCAATGTTTGGGGGTCTGTATACAATTCCCATCAGCGTCTTCTTATCCTTGCAGTTCCTTAGCTCTATCCACATCAATTTAACACCTTCGAACCCTATGTCACCTCTTTCTAATGATTTAATTTCATTTTTAAAACAGAGCCATGCCACTCCCTCTGCTTTTTCCTGCCTATCCTTTAGATACAATTGGTATCCTTGGACATTAAGTTTGCAGCTATAATCTTACTTCATCCATGATTCAATGATGCCTACAACATTACACATACCAATCTAACCGTGCTACAAGTTGATTGACCTAATTCTACATGCTACGCACATTCAAATATAACACCTTTAAACCTGTGTGCACATTTCAATTTTGTCTGCCTTTTAAGTTGCATGCTGTTGACTGCAATTTTGTACTATTGTCAGGTTCTCCCTGCTAGGAGTCTTACTACACATTGCCTCTGTAAACCAACTACCTCATCTTCCACACTATCACTTTTCTTCCCAACACCCTGCCAAATTATTTTAAACCTACCTGAACAACTCTTGTCAACCTGCCCACAAGGATATTGGACCCACTCAGGTTCAGGTATAACCCATTGTTAGGGTCCGGTCCGGATACCACCTTCCGGGTCTTGCTCCAGTCCGCGAACTCTGGACTCCGGGCCTTGCAACCAGCCCTCCTGTCACCCGGAGCCATTGGATCATCTGGGCTTAAGGAGGTACAACTGTTGCCTATTAGGGCGCAGGTGTTTATAAGGGGCTCGGAGACTGAGCCTAGCTCCAAAGCCCATTTAACCCACTCTGTACCTGGTAGGCCAGCTCAGAATCCTCCTCTGTGCCCGGTCCGCCGGCTCTGGATCCTGCTCTGTCCCCGGTCCGCTGGCTCTGAATCCTCCTCTGTACCCAGTCCGCCGGCTCTGAATCCTCCTCTGTACCCGGTCGGCCGGCTCTGAATCCTGCTCTGTACCTGGTTGGCCGGCTCTGAATCCTGCTCTGTGACCGGTCCGCCGGCTCTGAATCCTGCTCTGTCCGCAGTCCGCCGGTTCTGAATCCTGCTCTGTCCCCAGTCCGCCGGTTCTGAATCCTGCTCTGTACCTGGTTGGCCGGCTCTGAATCCTGCTCTGTCCCCAGTCCGCCGGCTCTGAATCCTGCTCTGTCCCCAGTCCACCGGTTCTGAATCCTGCTCTGTCCCCGGTCGGCAGGCTCTGAATCCTGCTCTGTACCCGGTCTGCCGGCTCTGAATCCTGCTCTGTACCTGGTCCGCCGGCTCTGAATCCTGCTCCGTACCCGGTCCGCCGGCTCTGAATCCTGCTCTGTACCTGGTCCACCGGCTCTGAATCCTGCTCTGTTCCCGGTCCGCCGGCTCTGAATCCTGCTCTGTACCCGGTCCGCCGGCTCTGAATCCTGCTCTGTGCCCGGTCCGCCGGCTCTGAATCCTGCTCTGTACCTGGTCCGCCGGCTCTGAATCCTGCTCTGTGCCCGGTCTGCCGGCTCTGAATCCTGCTCTGTACCTGGTCCGCCGGCTCTGAATCCTGTTTTGTACCTGGTCTGCCGGCTCTGTACCCGGTCCGCCGGCTCTGAATCCTGCTCTGAATCCTGCTCTGTGCCCGGTCCGCCGGATCTGAATCCTGCTCTGTACCCGGTCCGCCGGTTCTGAATCCTGCTCTGTGCCCGGTCTGCCGGCTCTGAATCCTGCTCTGTGCCCAGTCCGCCGGATCTGAATCCTGCTCTGTGCCCGGTCCGCCGGCTCTGAATCCTGCTCTGTACCCGGTCCGCTGGCTCTGAATCCTCCTCTGTACCCGGTCCGCCGGCTCTGGATCCTGCTCTGTACCCGGTCTGCCGGCTCTGAATCCTGCTCCGTGCCCGGTCTGCCGGCTCTGAATCCTGCTCCGTGCCCGGTCCGCCGGCTCTGGATCCTGCTCCGTGCCCGGTCCGCGGGCTCTGAATCCTGCTCTGTCCCCAGTCCGCCGGCTCTGAATCCTGCTCTGTACCTGGTCTGCCGGCTCTGAATCCTGATGTGTGCCCAGTCCGCCGGCTCTGAATCCTGCTCTGTGCCCAGTCCGCCGGCTCTGAATCCTGCTCTGTACCTGGTCTGCCGGCTCTGGATCCTGCTCTGTACCCGGTCCGCCGGCTCTGAATCCTGCTCTGTACCCGGTCCGCCGGCTCTGAATCCTGCTCTGTACCTGGTCCGCCGGCTCTGTACCTGGTCCGCCGGCTCTGAACCCTGCTCTGTACCCGGTCCGCCGGCTCTGAATCCTGCTCTGTACCCGGTCCGCTGGCTCTGAATCCTGCTCTGTACCTGGTCCGCCGGCTCTGTACCTGGTCCGCCGGCTCTGAATCCTGCTCTGTACCTGGTCTGCCGGCTCTGTACCTGGTCCGCCGGCTCTGAAACCTGCTCTGTACCCGGTCCGCCGGCTCTGAATCCTGCTCATGACCCGGTCCGCCAGCTCTGAATCCTGCTCTGTACCTGGTCTGCCGGCTCTGAATCCTGCTCTGTACCCGGTCCGCCGGCTTTGAATCCTGCTCAGTACCTGGTCCACCGGCTCTGAATCCTGCTCTGTACCCGGTCCGCCGGCTCTGAATACTGCTCTGTACCTGGTCTGCCGGCTCTGAATCCTGATGTGTGCCCAGTCCGCCGGCTCTGAATCCTGCTCTGTGCCCAGTCCGCCGGCTCTGAATCCTGCTCTGTACCTGGTCTGCCGGCTCTGGATCCTGCTCTGTACCCGGTCCGCCGGCTCTGAATCCTGCTCTGTACCCGGTCCGCCGGCTCTGAATCCTGCTCTGTACCTGGTCCGCCGGCTCTGTACCTGGTCCGCCGGCTCTGAACCCTGCTCTGTACCCGGTCCGCCGGCTCTGAATCCTGCTCTGTACCCGGTCCGCCGGCTCTGAATCCTGCTCTGTACCTGGTCCGCCGGCTCTGTACCTGGTCCGCCGGCTCTGAATCCTGCTCTGTACCTGGTCTGCCGGCTCTGTACCTGGTCCGCCGGCTCTGAAACCTGCTCTGTACCCGGTCCGCCGGCTCTGAATCCTGCTCATGACCCGGTCCGCCAGCTCTGAATCCTGCTCTGTACCTGGTCTGCCGGCTCTGAATCCTGCTCTGTACCCGGTCCGCCGGCTTTGAATCCTGCTCAGTACCTGGTCCACCGGCTCTGAATCCTGTTCATGACCTGGTCCGCCGGCTCTGAATACTGCTCTGTGCCCGGTCCGCCTGCTCTGAATCCTGCTCTGTACCCGGTCTGCCGGCTCTGAATCCTGCTCTGTACCCGGTCGGCCGGCTCTGAATCCTGCTCTGTACCTGGTCCGCCGGCTCTGTACCTGGTCCGCCGGCTCTGAACCCTGCTCTGTACCTGGTCTGCCGGCTCTGTACCTGGTCCGCCGGCTCTGAATCCTGCTCTGTACCCGGTCCGCCGGCTCTGAATCCTGCTCTGTACCCAGTCCGCCGGCTCTGAATCCTGCTCTGTACCCGGTCGGCCGGCTCTGAATCCTGCTCATTACCTGGTCCGCCGGCTCTGAATCCTGCTCTGTACCCGGTCCGCCGGCTCTGAATCCTGCTCTGTACACGGTCCGTCGGCTCTGAATCCTGCTCTGTACCTGGTCCGCCGGCTCTGAATCCTGCTCTGTACCCGGTCCGTCGGCTCTGAATCCTCCTCTGTACCTGGTCCGCCGGCTCTGAATCCTGCTCTGTACCCGGTCTGCCAGCTCTGAATCCTGCTCTGAATCCTGCTCATGACCTGGTCTGCCGGCTCTGAATCCTGCTCATGACCTGGTCCGCCGGCTCTGAATCCTGCTCTGTACCCGGTCCGCCGGCTCTAAATCCTGCTCTGTACCCGGTCCGCCGGCTCTGAATCCTGCTCTGTACCTAGTCTGCCGGCTCTGAATCCTGCTCTGTACCCGGTCCGCTGGCTCTGAATCCTGCTCTGTACCCGGTCCGCCGGCTCTGAATCCTGCTCTGTACCCAGTCCGCCGGCTCTGAATCCTGCTCTGTACCTGGTCCGCCGGCTCTGAATCCTGCTCTGTACCTGGTCCGCCAGCTCTGAATCCTGCTCTGTACCCGGTCCGCCGGCTCTGAATCCTGCTCATGACCTGGTCCGCCGGCTCTGAATCCTGCTCTGTACCCGGTCCGCCGGCTCTGAATCCTGCTCTGTACCTGGTCTGCCGGCGCTGAATCCTGCTCTGTCCCCGGTCTGCCGGCTCTGAATCCTGCTCTGTACCCGGTCAGCCGGCTCTGAATCCTGCTCTGTACCCGGTCTGCCTGCTCTGAATCCTGCTCTGTACCCGGTCTGCCGGCTCTGAATCCTGCTCTGTCCCCAGTCCGCCGGCTCTGGATCCTGCTCTGTACCTGGTCTGCCGGCTCTGAATCCTGATGTGTGCCCGGTCTGCCGGCTCTGAATCCTGCTCTGTACCCGGTCCGCCGGCTTTGAATCCTGTTCATGACCTGGTCCGCCGGCTCTGAATCCTGCTCTGTGCCCGGTCTGCCAGCTCTGAATCCTGCTCTGAATCCTGCTCATGACCTGGTCTGCCGGCTCTGAATCCTGCTCATGACCTGGTCCGCCGGCTCTGAATCCTGCTCTGTACCCGGTCCGCCGGCTCTAAATCCTGCTCTGTACCCGGTCCGCCGGCTCTGAATCCTGCTCTGTATCTAGTCTGCCGGCTCTGAATCCTGCTCTGTACCCGGTCCGCCGGCTCTGAATCCTGCTCTGTACCCGGTCCGCCGGCTCTGAATCCTGCTCTGTACCTGGTCTGCCGGCTCTGAATCCTGATGTGTGCCCAGTCCGCCGGCTCTGAATCCTGCTCTGTGCCCAGTCCGCCGGCTCTGAATCCTGCTCTGTACCTGGTCTGCCGGCTCTGGATCCTGCTCTGTACCCGGTCCGCCGGCTCTGAATCCTGCTCTGTACCCGGTCCGCCGGCTCTGAATCCTGCTCTGTACCTGGTCCGCCGGCTCTGTACCTGGTCCGCCGGCTCTGAACCCTGCACTGTACCCGGTCCGCCGGCTCTGAATCCTGCTCTGTACCCGGTCCGCCGGCTCTGAATCCTGCTCTGTACCTGGTCCGCCGGCTCTGTACCTGGTCCGCCGGCTCTGAATCCTGCTCTGTACCTGGTCTGCCGGCTCTGTACCTGGTCCGCCGGCTCTGAAACCTGCTCTGTACCCGGTCAGCCGGCTCTGAATCCTGCTCATGACCCGGTCCGCCAGCTCTGAATCCTGCTCTGTACCTGGTCTGCCGGCTCTGAATCCTGCTCTGTACCCGGTCCGCCGGCTTTGAATCCTGCTCAGTACCTGGTCCACCGGCTCTGAATCCTGTTCATGACCTGGTCCGCCGGCTCTGAATACTGCTCTGTGCCCGGTCCGCCTGCTCTGAATCCTGCTCTGTACCCGGTCTGCCGGCTCTGAATCCTGCTCTGTACCCGGTCGGCCGGCTCTGAATCCTGCTCTGTACCTGGTCCGCCGGCTCTGTACCTGGTCCGCCGGCTCTGATCCCTGCTCTGTACCTGGTCTGCCGGCTCTGTACCTGGTCCGCCGGCTCTGAATCCTGCTCTGTACCCGGTCCGCCGGCTCTGAATCCTGCTCTGTACCCGGTCCGCCGGCTCTGAATCCTGCTCTGTACCCGGTCGGCCGGCTCTGAATCCTGCTCATTACCTGGTCCGCCGGCTCTGAATCCTGCTCTGTACCCGGTCCGCCGGCTCTGAATCCTGCTCTGTACACGGTCCGTCGGCTCTGAATCCTCCTCTGTACCTGGTCCGCCGGCTCTGAATCCTGCTCTGTACCCGGTCCGTCGGCTCTGAATCCTCCTCTGTACCTGGTCCGCCGGCTCTGAATCCTGCTCTGTACCCGGTCTGCCAGCTCTGAATCCTGCTCTGAATCCTGCTCATGACCTGGTCTGCCGGCTCTGAATCCTGCTCATGACCTGGTCCGCCGGCTCTGAATCCTGCTCTGTACCCGGTCCGCCGGCTCTAAATCCTGCTCTGTACCCGGTCCGCCGGCTCTGAATCCTGCTCTGTACCTGGTCCGCCGGCTCTGTACCTGGTCCGCCGGCTCTGAACCCTGCTCTGTACCTGGTCTGCCGGCTCTGTACCTGGTCCGCCGGCTCTGAATCCTGCTCTGTACCCGGTCCGCCGGCTCTGAATCCTGCTCTGTACCCAGTCCGCCGGCTCTGAATCCTGCTCTGTACCCGGTCGGCCGGCTCTGAATCCTGCTCATTACCTGGTCCGCCGGCTCTGAATCCTGCTCTGTACCCGGTCCGCCGGCTCTGAATCCTGCTCTGTACACGGTCCGTCGGCTCTGAATCCTCCTCTGTACCTGGTCCGCCGGCTCTGAATCCTGCTCTGTACCCGGTCCGTCGGCTCTGAATCCTCCTCTGTACCTGGTCCGCCGGCTCTGAATCCTGCTCTGTACCCGGTCTGCCAGCTCTGAATCCTGCTCTGAATCCTGCTCATGACCTGGT
This sequence comes from Hemitrygon akajei, assembly GCF_048418815.1. Taxonomy (NCBI): domain Eukaryota; kingdom Metazoa; phylum Chordata; class Chondrichthyes; order Myliobatiformes; family Dasyatidae; genus Hemitrygon; species Hemitrygon akajei. The sequence continues at coordinate 66,805,244 of NC_133142.1, read as the reverse complement.
CTGCCGGCTCTGAATCCTGCTCATGACCTGGTCCGCCGGCTCTGAATCCTGCTCTGTACCCGGTCCGCCGGCTCTAAATCCTGCTCTGTACCCGGTCCGCCGGCTCTGAATCCTGCTCTGTACCTAGTCTGCCGGCTCTGAATCCTGCTCTGTACCCGGTCCGCTGGCTCTGAATCCTGCTCTGTACCCGGTCCGCCGGCTCTGAATCCTGCTCTGTACCCAGTCCGCCGGCTCTGAATCCTGCTCTGTACCTGGTCCGCCGGCTCTGAATCCTGCTCTGTACCTGGTCCGCCAGCTCTGAATCCTGCTCTGTACCCGGTCCGCCGGCTCTGAATCCTGCTCATGACCTGGTCCGCCGGCTCTGAATCCTGCTCTGTACCCGGTCCGCCGGCTCTGAATCCTGCTCTGTACCTGGTCTGCCGGCGCTGAATCCTGCTCTGTCCCCGGTCTGCCGGCTCTGAATCCTGCTCTGTACCCGGTCAGCCGGCTCTGAATCCTGCTCTGTACCCGGTCTGCCTGCTCTGAATCCTGCTCTGTACCTGGTCCGCCGGCTCTGAATCCTGCTCTGTGCCCGGTCTGCCGGCTCTGAATCCTGCTCTGTACCTGGTCCGCCGGCTCTGAATCCTGTTTTGTACCTGGTCTGCCGGCTCTGTACCCGGTCCGCCGGCTCTGAATCCTGCTCTGAATCCTGCTCTGTGCCCGGTCCGCCGGATCTGAATCCTGCTCTGTACCCGGTCCGCCGGTTCTGAATCCTGCTCTGTGCCCGGTCTGCCGGCTCTGAATCCTGCTCTGTGCCCAGTCCGCCGGATCTGAATCCTGCTCTGTGCCCGGTCCGCCGGCTCTGAATCCTGCTCTGTACCCGGTCCGCTGGCTCTGAATCCTCCTCTGTACCCGGTCCGCCGGCTCTGGATCCTGCTCTGTACCCGGTCTGCCGGCTCTGAATCCTGCTCCGTGCCCGGTCTGCCGGCTCTGAATCCTGCTCCGTGCCCGGTCCGCCGGCTCTGGATCCTGCTCCGTGCCCGGTCCGCGGGCTCTGAATCCTGCTCTGTCCCCAGTCCGCCGGCTCTGAATCCTGCTCTGTACCTGGTCTGCCGGCTCTGAATCCTGATGTGTGCCCAGTCCGCCGGCTCTGAATCCTGCTCTGTGCCCAGTCCGCCGGCTCTGAATCCTGCTCTGTACCTGGTCTGCCGGCTCTGGATCCTGCTCTGTACCCGGTCCGCCGGCTCTGAATCCTGCTCTGTACCCGGTCCGCCGGCTCTGAATCCTGCTCTGTACCTGGTCCGCCGGCTCTGTACCTGGTCCGCCGGCTCTGAACCCTGCTCTGTACCCGGTCCGCCGGCTCTGAATCCTGCTCTGTACCCGGTCCGCTGGCTCTGAATCCTGCTCTGTACCTGGTCCGCCGGCTCTGTACCTGGTCCGCCGGCTCTGAATCCTGCTCTGTACCTGGTCTGCCGGCTCTGTACCTGGTCCGCCGGCTCTGAAACCTGCTCTGTACCCGGTCCGCCGGCTCTGAATCCTGCTCATGACCCGGTCCGCCAGCTCTGAATCCTGCTCTGTACCTGGTCTGCCGGCTCTGAATCCTGCTCTGTACCCGGTCCGCCGGCTTTGAATCCTGCTCAGTACCTGGTCCACCGGCTCTGAATCCTGCTCTGTACCCGGTCCGCCGGCTCTGAATACTGCTCTGTACCTGGTCTGCCGGCTCTGAATCCTGATGTGTGCCCAGTCCGCCGGCTCTGAATCCTGCTCTGTGCCCAGTCCGCCGGCTCTGAATCCTGCTCTGTACCTGGTCTGCCGGCTCTGGATCCTGCTCTGTACCCGGTCCGCCGGCTCTGAATCCTGCTCTGTACCCGGTCCGCCGGCTCTGAATCCTGCTCTGTACCTGGTCCGCCGGCTCTGTACCTGGTCCGCCGGCTCTGAACCCTGCTCTGTACCCGGTCCGCCGGCTCTGAATCCTGCTCTGTACCCGGTCCGCCGGCTCTGAATCCTGCTCTGTACCTGGTCCGCCGGCTCTGTACCTGGTCCGCCGGCTCTGAATCCTGCTCTGTACCTGGTCTGCCGGCTCTGTACCTGGTCCGCCGGCTCTGAAACCTGCTCTGTACCCGGTCCGCCGGCTCTGAATCCTGCTCATGACCCGGTCCGCCAGCTCTGAATCCTGCTCTGTACCTGGTCTGCCGGCTCTGAATCCTGCTCTGTACCCGGTCCGCCGGCTTTGAATCCTGCTCAGTACCTGGTCCACCGGCTCTGAATCCTGTTCATGACCTGGTCCGCCGGCTCTGAATACTGCTCTGTGCCCGGTCCGCCTGCTCTGAATCCTGCTCTGTACCCGGTCTGCCGGCTCTGAATCCTGCTCTGTACCCGGTCGGCCGGCTCTGAATCCTGCTCTGTACCTGGTCCGCCGGCTCTGTACCTGGTCCGCCGGCTCTGAACCCTGCTCTGTACCTGGTCTGCCGGCTCTGTACCTGGTCCGCCGGCTCTGAATCCTGCTCTGTACCCGGTCCGCCGGCTCTGAATCCTGCTCTGTACCCAGTCCGCCGGCTCTGAATCCTGCTCTGTACCCGGTCGGCCGGCTCTGAATCCTGCTCATTACCTGGTCCGCCGGCTCTGAATCCTGCTCTGTACCCGGTCCGCCGGCTCTGAATCCTGCTCTGTACACGGTCCGTCGGCTCTGAATCCTGCTCTGTACCTGGTCCGCCGGCTCTGAATCCTGCTCTGTACCCGGTCCGTCGGCTCTGAATCCTCCTCTGTACCTGGTCCGCCGGCTCTGAATCCTGCTCTGTACCCGGTCTGCCAGCTCTGAATCCTGCTCTGAATCCTGCTCATGACCTGGTCTGCCGGCTCTGAATCCTGCTCATGACCTGGTCCGCCGGCTCTGAATCCTGCTCTGTACCCGGTCCGCCGGCTCTAAATCCTGCTCTGTACCCGGTCCGCCGGCTCTGAATCCTGCTCTGTACCTAGTCTGCCGGCTCTGAATCCTGCTCTGTACCCGGTCCGCTGGCTCTGAATCCTGCTCTGTACCCGGTCCGCCGGCTCTGAATCCTGCTCTGTACCCAGTCCGCCGGCTCTGAATCCTGCTCTGTACCTGGTCCGCCGGCTCTGAATCCTGCTCTGTACCTGGTCCGCCAGCTCTGAATCCTGCTCTGTACCCGGTCCGCCGGCTCTGAATCCTGCTCATGACCTGGTCCGCCGGCTCTGAATCCTGCTCTGTACCCGGTCCGCCGGCTCTGAATCCTGCTCTGTACCTGGTCTGCCGGCGCTGAATCCTGCTCTGTCCCCGGTCTGCCGGCTCTGAATCCTGCTCTGTACCCGGTCAGCCGGCTCTGAATCCTGCTCTGTACCTGGTCCGCCAGCTCTGAATCCTGCTCTGTACCCGGTCCGCCGGCTCTGAATCCTGCTCATGACCTGGTCCGCCGGCTCTGAATCCTGCTCTGTACCCGGTCCGCCGGCTCTGAATCCTGCTCTGTACCTGGTCTGCCGGCGCTGAATCCTGCTCTGTCCCCGGTCTGCCGGCTCTGAATCCTGCTCTGTACCCGGTCAGCCGGCTCTGAATCCTGCTCTGTACCCGGTCTGCCTGCTCTGAATCCTGCTCTGTACCCGGTCTGCCGGCTCTGAATCCTGCTCTGTCCCCAGTCCGCCGGCTCTGGATCCTGCTCTGTACCTGGTCTGCCGGCTCTGAATCCTGATGTGTGCCCGGTCTGCCGGCTCTGAATCCTGCTCTGTACCCGGTCCGCCGGCTTTGAATCCTGTTCATGACCTGGTCCGCCGGCTCTGAATCCTGCTCTGTGCCCGGTCTGCCAGCTCTGAATCCTGCTCTGAATCCTGCTCATGACCTGGTCTGCCGGCTCTGAATCCTGCTCATGACCTGGTCCGCCGGCTCTGAATCCTGCTCTGTACCCGGTCCGCCGGCTCTAAATCCTGCTCTGTACCCGGTCCGCCGGCTCTGAATCCTGCTCTGTATCTAGTCTGCCGGCTCTGAATCCTGCTCTGTACCCGGTCCGCCGGCTCTGAATCCTGCTCTGTACCCGGTCCGCCGGCTCTGAATCCTGCTCTGTACCTGGTCTGCCGGCTCTGAATCCTGATGTGTGCCCAGTCCGCCGGCTCTGAATCCTGCTCTGTGCCCAGTCCGCCGGCTCTGAATCCTGCTCTGTACCTGGTCTGCCGGCTCTGGATCCTGCTCTGTACCCGGTCCGCCGGCTCTGAATCCTGCTCTGTACCCGGTCCGCCGGCTCTGAATCCTGCTCTGTACCTGGTCCGCCGGCTCTGTACCTGGTCCGCCGGCTCTGAACCCTGCACTGTACCCGGTCCGCCGGCTCTGAATCCTGCTCTGTACCCGGTCCGCCGGCTCTGAATCCTGCTCTGTACCTGGTCCGCCGGCTCTGTACCTGGTCCGCCGGCTCTGAATCCTGCTCTGTACCTGGTCTGCCGGCTCTGTACCTGGTCCGCCGGCTCTGAAACCTGCTCTGTACCCGGTCAGCCGGCTCTGAATCCTGCTCATGACCCGGTCCGCCAGCTCTGAATCCTGCTCTGTACCTGGTCTGCCGGCTCTGAATCCTGCTCTGTACCCGGTCCGCCGGCTTTGAATCCTGCTCAGTACCTGGTCCACCGGCTCTGAATCCTGTTCATGACCTGGTCCGCCGGCTCTGAATACTGCTCTGTGCCCGGTCCGCCTGCTCTGAATCCTGCTCTGTACCCGGTCTGCCGGCTCTGAATCCTGCTCTGTACCCGGTCGGCCGGCTCTGAATCCTGCTCTGTACCTGGTCCGCCGGCTCTGTACCTGGTCCGCCGGCTCTGATCCCTGCTCTGTACCTGGTCTGCCGGCTCTGTACCTGGTCCGCCGGCTCTGAATCCTGCTCTGTACCCGGTCCGCCGGCTCTGAATCCTGCTCTGTACCCGGTCCGCCGGCTCTGAATCCTGCTCTGTACCCGGTCGGCCGGCTCTGAATCCTGCTCATTACCTGGTCCGCCGGCTCTGAATCCTGCTCTGTACCCGGTCCGCCGGCTCTGAATCCTGCTCTGTACACGGTCCGTCGGCTCTGAATCCTCCTCTGTACCTGGTCCGCCGGCTCTGAATCCTGCTCTGTACCCGGTCCGTCGGCTCTGAATCCTCCTCTGTACCTGGTCCGCCGGCTCTGAATCCTGCTCTGTACCCGGTCTGCCAGCTCTGAATCCTGCTCTGAATCCTGCTCATGACCTGGTCTGCCGGCTCTGAATCCTGCTCATGACCTGGTCCGCCGGCTCTGAATCCTGCTCTGTACCCGGTCCGCCGGCTCTAAATCCTGCTCTGTACCCGGTCCGCCGGCTCTGAATCCTGCTCTGTACCTGGTCCGCCGGCTCTGTACCTGGTCCGCCGGCTCTGAACCCTGCTCTGTACCTGGTCTGCCGGCTCTGTACCTGGTCCGCCGGCTCTGAATCCTGCTCTGTACCCGGTCCGCCGGCTCTGAATCCTGCTCTGTACCCAGTCCGCCGGCTCTGAATCCTGCTCTGTACCCGGTCGGCCGGCTCTGAATCCTGCTCATTACCTGGTCCGCCGGCTCTGAATCCTGCTCTGTACCCGGTCCGCCGGCTCTGAATCCTGCTCTGTACACGGTCCGTCGGCTCTGAATCCTCCTCTGTACCTGGTCCGCCGGCTCTGAATCCTGCTCTGTACCCGGTCCGTCGGCTCTGAATCCTCCTCTGTACCTGGTCCGCCGGCTCTGAATCCTGCTCTGTACCCGGTCTGCCAGCTCTGAATCCTGCTCTGAATCCTGCTCATGACCTGGTCTGCCGGCTCTGAATCCTGCTCATGACCTGGTCCGCCGGCTCTGAATCCTGCTCTGTACCCGGTCCGCCGGCTCTAAATCCTGCTCTGTACCCGGTCCGCCGGCTCTGAATCCTGCTCTGTACCTAGTCTGCCGGCTCTGAATCCTGCTCTGTACCCGGTCCGCTGGCTCTGAATCCTGCTCTGTACCCGGTCCGCCGGCTCTGAATCCTGCTCTGTACCCAGTCCGCCGGCTCTGAATCCTGCTCTGTACCTGGTCCGCCGGCTCTGAATCCTGCTCTGTACCTGGTCCGCCAGCTCTGAATCCTGCTCTGTACCCGGTCCGCCGGCTCTGAATCCTGCTCATGACCTGGTCCGCCGGCTCTGAATCCTGCTCTGTACCCGGTCCGCCGGCTCTGAATCCTGCTCTGTACCTGGTCTGCCGGCGCTGAATCCTGCTCTGTCCCCGGTCTGCCGGCTCTGAATCCTGCTCTGTACCCGGTCAGCCGGCTCTGAATCCTGCTCTGTACCCGGTCTGCCTGCTCTGAATCCTGCTCTGTACCCGGTCTGCCGGCTCTGAATCCTGCTCTGTCCCCAGTCCGCCGGCTCTGGATCCTGCTCTGTACCTGGTCTGCCGGCTCTGAATCCTGATGTGTGCCCGGTCCGCCGGCTCTGAATCCTGCTCTGTGCCCGGTCCGCCGGCTCTGAATCCTGCTCTGTACCCGGTCTGCCGGCTCTGAATCCTGCTCCGTACCCGGTCCGCCGGCTCTGAATCCTGCTCTGTACCCGGTCCGCCGGCTCTGAATCCTGCTCCGTACCTGGTCCGCCGGCTCTGAATCCTGCTCTGTGCCCGGTCCACCGGCTCTGAATCCTGCTCTGTGCCCGGTCCGCCGGCTCTGAATCCTGCTCTGCACCCGGTCTGCCGGCTCTGAATCCTGCTCCGTACCCGGTCCGCCGGCTCTGAATCCTGCTCTGTACCTGGTCCGCTGGCTCTGAATCCTGCTCTGTGCCCGGTCCGCCGGCTCTGAATCCTGCTCTGTACCCGGTCCGCCGGCTCTGAATCCTGCTCTGTACCTGGTCCGCCGGCTCTGAATCCTGCTCTGTACCTGGTCTGCCGGCTCTTAATCCTGCTCTGTACCTGATCCACCGGCTCTGAATCCTACTCTGTACCTGGTCCACCGGCTCTGAATCCTGCTCTGTACCCGGTCCACCGGCTCTGGATCCTGCTCTGTACCTGGTCTGCCGGCTCTGAATCCTGCTCTGTACCCGGTCCGCCGGCTCTGAATCCTGCTCAGTACCTGGTCCACCGGCTCTGAATCCTGCTCATGACCTGGTCCGCCGGCTCTGAATCCTGCTCTGTGCCCGGTCCGCCGGCTCTGAATCCTGCTCTGTACCCGGTCCGCCGGCTCTGAATCCTGCTCTGTACCTGGTCCGCCGGCTCTGAATCCTGCTCTGTGCCCGGTCCGCCGGCTCTGAATCCTGCTCTGTACCCGGTCCGCCGGCTCTGAATCCTGCTCTGTACCTGGTCCGCCGGCTCTGAATCCTGCTCTGTACCTGGTCTGCCGGCTCTTAATCCTGCTCTGTACCCGATCCACCGGCTCTGAATCCTGCTCTGTACCCGGTCCGCCGGCTCTGAATCCTGCTCTGTACCCGGTCCGCCGGCTCTGGATCCTGCTCTGTACCTGGTCTGCCGGCTCTGAATCCTGCTCTGTACCCGGTCCGCCGGCTTTGAATCCTGCTCAGTACCTGGTCCACCGGCTCTGAATCCTGTTCATGACCTGGTCCGCCGGCTCTGAATCCTGCTCTGTGCCCGGTCTGCCAGCTCTGAATCCTGCTCTGAATCCTGCTCATGACCTGGTCTGCCGGCTCTGAATCCTGCTCATGACCTGGTCCGCCGGCTCTGAATCCTGCTCTGTACCTAGTCTGCCGGCTCTGAATCCTGCTCTGTACCCGGTCCGCCGGCTCTGAATCCTGCTCTGTACCCGGTCCGCCGGCTCTGAATCCTGCTCTGTACCCAGTCCGCCGGCTCTGAATCCTGCTCTGTACCTGGTCCGCCGGCTCTGAATCCTGCTCTGTACCTGGTCGGCCAGCTCTGAATCCTGCTCTGTACCCGGTCCGCCGGCTCTGAATCCTGCTCTGTACCCGGTCCGCCGGCTCTGAATCCTGCTCCGTACCTGGTCCGCCGGCTCTGAATCCTGCTCTCTGCCCGGTCCGCCGGCTCTGAATCCTGCTCAGTACCTGGTCCACCGGCTCTGAATCCTGTTCATGACCTGGTCCGCCGGCTCTGAATCCTGCTCTGTGCCCGGTCCGCCTGCTCTGAATCCTGCTCTGTACCCGGTCTGCCGGCTCTGAATCCTGCTCTGTACCTGGTCCGCCGGCTCTGAATCCTGCTCTGTACCTGGTCCTCCGGCTCTGAATCCTGCTCTGTACCCTGTCCGCCGGCTCTGAATCCTGCTCCGTACCCGGTCCGCCGGCTCTGAATCCTGCTCTGTACCTGGTCTGCCGGCTCTGAATCCTGCTCTGTGCCCGGTCCGCCGGCTCTGAATCCTGCTCTGTACCCGGTCCGCCGGCTCTGAATCCTGCTCTGTACCTGGTCCGCCGGCTCTGAATCCTGCTCTGTGCCCGGTCCGCCGGCTCTGAATCCTGCTCTGTCCCCAGTCCGCCGGCTCTGAATCCTGCTCTGTACCCGGTCCGCCGGCTCTGAATCCTGCTCTGTACCTAGTCTGCCGGCTCTGAATCCTGCTCTGTACCCGGTCCGCCGGCTCTGAATCCTGCTCTGTACCCGGTCCGCCGGCTCTGAATCCTGCTCTGTACCCGGTCCGCCGGCTCTGAATCCTGCTCTGTACCCAGTCCGCCGGCTCTGAATCCTGCTCTGTACCTGGTCCGCCGGCTCTGAATCCTGCTCTGTACCTGGTCCGCCAGCTCTGAATCCTGCTCTGTACCCGGTCCGCCGGCTCTAAATCCTGCTCTGTACCCGGTCCGCCGGCTCTGAATCCTGCTCTGTACCTGGTCTGCCGGCGCTGAATCCTGCTCTGTCCCCGGTCTGCCGGCTCTGAATCCTGCTCTGTACCCGGTCAGCCGGCTCTGAATCCTGCTCTGTACCCGGTCTGCCGGCTCTGAATCCTGCTCTGTACCCGGTCTGCCGGCTCTGAATCCTGCTCTGTCCCCAGTCCGCCGGCTCTGGATCCTGCTCTGTACCTGGTCTGCCGGCTCTGAATCCTGATGTGTGCCCGGTCCGCCGGCTCTGAATCCTGCTCTGTGCCCGGTCCGCCGGCTCTGAATCCTGCTCTGTACCCGGTCTGCCGGCTCTGAATCCTGCTCCGTACCCGGTCCGCCGGCTCTGAATCCTGCTCTGTACCCGGTCCGCCGGCTCTGAATCCTGCTCCGTACCTGGTCCGCCGGCTCTGAATCCTGCTCTGCGCCCGGTCCGCCGGCTCTGAATCCTGCTCCGTACCCGGTCCGCCGGCTCTGAATCCTGCTCTGTACCTGGTCCGCTGGCTCTGAATCCTGCTCTGTGCCCGGTCCGCCGGCTCTGAATCCTGCTCTGTACCCGGTCCGCCGGCTCTGAATCCTGCTCTGTACCTGGTCCGCCGGCTCTGAATCCTGCTCTGTACCTGGTCCGCCGGCTCTTAATCCTGCTCTGTACCTGATCCACCGGCTCTGAATCCTGCTCTGTACCTGGTCCACCGGCTCTGAATCCTGCTCTGTACCCGGTCCACCGGCTCTGGATCCTGCTCTGTACCTGGTCTGCCGGCTCTGAATCCTGCTCTGTACCTGGTCCGCCGGCTCTGAATCCTGCTCAGTACCTGGTCCACCGGCTCTGAATCCTGCTCATGACCTGGTCCGCCGGCTCTGAATCCTGCTCTGTGCCCGGTCCGCCGGCTCTGAATCCTGCTCTGTACCCGGTCCGCAGGCTCTGAATCCTGCTCTGTACCTGGTCCGCCGGCTCTGAATCCTGCTCTGTGCCCGGTCCGCCGGCTCTGAATCCTGCTCTGTACCCGGTCCGCCGGCTCTGAATCCTGCTCTGTACCTGGTCCGCCGGCTCTGAATCCTGCTCTGTACCTGGTCTGCCGGCTCTTAATCCTGCTCTGTACCCGATCCACCGGCTCTGAATCCTGCTCTGTACCGGGTCCGCCGGCTCTGAATCCTTCTCTGTACCCGGTCCGCCGGCTCTGGATCCTGCTCTGTACCTGGTCTGCCGGCTCTGAATCCTGCTCTGTACCCGGTCCGCCGGCTTTGAATCCTGCTCAGTACCTGGTCCACCGGCTCTGAATCCTGTTCATGACCTGGTCCGCCGGCTCTGAATCCTGCTCTGTGCCCGGTCCGCCTGCTCTGAATCCTGCTCTGTACCCGGTCTGCCGGCTCTGAATCCTGCTCTGTACCTGGTCCGCCGGCTCTGAATCCTGCTCTGTACCTGGTCCTCCGGCTCTGAATCCTGCTCTGTACCCGGTCCGCCGGCTCTGAATCCTGCTCCGTACCCGGTCCGCCGGCTCTGAATCCTGCTCTGTACCTGGTCCGCCGGCTCTGAATCCTGCTCTGTGCCCGGTCCGCCGGCTCTGAATACTGCTCTGTACCCGGTCCGCCGGCTCTGAATCCTGCTCTGTACCTGGTCCGCCGGCTCTGAATCCTGCTCTGTGCCCGGTCCGCCGGCTCTGAATCCTGCTCTGTACCCGGTCCGCCGGCTCTGAAACCTGCTCTGTACCTGGTCCGCCGGCTCTGAATCCTGCTCCGTGCCCGGTCTGCCGGCTCTGAATCCTGCTCCGTGCCCGGTCCGCCGGCTCTGGATCCTGCTCCGTGCCCGGTCCGCGGGCTCTGAATCCTGCTCTGTCCCCAGTCCGCCGGCTCTGAATCCTGCTCTGTACCCGGTCCGCCGGCTCTGAATCCTGCTCTGTACCTAGTCTGCCGGCTCTGAATCCTGCTCTGTACCCGGTCCGCCGGCTCTGAATCCTGCTCTGTACCCGGTCCGCCGGCTCTGAATCCTGCTCATGACCTGGTCCGCCGGCTCTGAATCCTGCTCTGTACCCGGTCCGCCGGCTCTAAATCCTGCTCTGTACCCGGTCCGCCGGCTCTGAATCCTGCTCTGTACCTGGTCTGCCGGCGCTGAATCCTGCTCTGTCCCCGGTCTGCCGGCTCTGAATCCTGCTCTGTACCCGGTCAGCCGGCTCTGAATCCTGCTCTGTACCCGGTCTGCCGGCTCTGAATCCTGCTCTGTACCCGGTCTGCCGGCTCTGAATCCTGCTCTGTCCCCAGTCCGCCGGCTCTGGATCCTGCTCTGTACCTGGTCTGCCGGCTCTGAATCCTGATGTGTGCCCGGTCCGCCGGCTCTGAATCCTGCTCTGTGCCCGGTCCGCCGGCTCTGAATCCTGCTCTGTACCCGGTCTGCCGGCTCTGAATCCTGCTCCGTACCCGGTCCGCCGGCTCTGAATCCTGCTCTGTACCCGGTCCGCCGGCTCTGAATCCTGCTCTGTGCCCGGTCCGCCGGCTCTGAATCCTGCTCTGTGCCCGGTCCGCCGGCTCTGAATCCTGCTCTGCACCCGGTCTGCCGGCTCTGAATCCTGCTCCGTACCCGGTCCGCCGGCTCTGAATCCTGCTCTGTACCTGGTCCGCTGGCTCTGAATCCTGCTCTGTGCCCGGTCCGCCGGCTCTGAATCCTGCTCTGTACCCGGTCCGCCGGCTCTGAATCCTGCTCTGTACCTGGTCCGCCGGCTCTGAATCCTGCTCTGTACCTGGTCCGCCGGCTCTTAATCCTGCTCTGTACCTGATCCACCGGCTCTGAATCCTGCTCTGTACCTGGTCCACCGGCTCTGAATCCTGCTCTGTACCCGGTCCACCGGCTCTGGATCCTGCTCTGTACCTGGTCTGCCGGCTCTGAATCCTGCTCTGTACCCGGTCCGCCGGCCCTGAATCCTGCTCAGTACCTGGTCCACCGGCTCTGAATCCTGCTCATGACCTGGTCCGCCGGCTCTGAATCCTGCTCTGTGCCCGGTCCGCCGGCTCTGAATCCTGCTCTGTACCCGGTCCGCCGGCTCTGAATCCTGCTCTGTACCTGGTCCGCCGGCTCTGAATCCTGCTCTGTGCCCGGTCCGCCGGCTCTGAATCCTGCTCTGTACCCGGTCCGCCGGCTCTGAATCCTGCTCTGTACCTGGTCCGCCGGCTCTGAATCCTGCTCTGTACCTGGTCTGCCGGCTCTTAATCCTGCTCTGTACCCGATCCACCGGCTCTGAATCCTGCTCTGTACCCGGTCCGCCGGCTCTGAATCCTGCTCTGTACCCGGTCCGCCGGCTCTGGATCCTGCTCTGTACCTGGTCTGCCGGCTCTGAATCCTGCTCTGTACCCGGTCCGCCGGCTTTGAATCCTGCTCAGTACCTGGTCCACCGGCTCTGAATCCTGTTCATGACCTGGTCCGCCGGCTCTGAATCCTGCTCTGTGCCCGGTCCGCCTGCTCTGAATCCTGCTCTGTACCCGGTCTGCCGGCTCTGAATCCTGCTCTGTACCTGGTCCGCCTGCTCTGAATCCTGCTCTGTACCTGGTCCTCCGGCTCTGAATCCTGCTCTGTACCCGGTCCGCCGGCTCTGAATCCTGCTCCGTACCCGGTCCGCCGGCTCTGAATCCTGCTCTGTACCTGGTCCGCCGGCTCTGAATCCTGCTTTGTGCCCGGTCCGCCGGCTCTGAATCCTGCTCTGTACCTGGTCCGCCGGCTCTGAATCCTGCTCTGTACCTGGTCCGCCGGCTCTGAATCCTGCTCTGTGCCCGGTCCGCCGGCTCTGAATCCTGCTCTGTACCCGGTCCGCCGGCTCTGAAACCTGCTCTGTACCTGGTCCGCCGGCTCTGAATCCTGCTCCGTGCCCGGTCTGCCGGATCTGAATCCTGCTCCGTGCCCGGTCCGCCGGCTCTGGATCCTGCTCCGTGCCCGGTCCGCGGGCTCTGAATCCTGCTCTGTCCCCAGTCCGCCGGCTCTGAATCCTGCTCTGTACCTGGTCTGCCGGCTCTGAATCCTGATGTGTGCCCGGTCCGCCGGCTCTGGATCCTGCTCTGTACCCGGTCTGCCGGGTCTGAATCCTGCTCTGTGCCCAGTCCGCCGGCTCTGAATCCTGCTCTGTGCCCAGTCCGCCGGCTCTGAATCCTGCTCTGTACCTGGTCTGCCGGCTCTGGATCCTGCTCTGTACCCGGTCCGCCGGCTCTGAATCCTGCTCTGTACCCGGTCCGCCGGCTCTGAATCCTGCTCTGTACCTGGTCCGCCGGCTCTGTACCTGGTCCGCCGGCTCTGTACCTGGTCCGCCGGCTCTGAACCCTGCTCTGTACCCGGTCCGCCGGCTCTGAATCCTGCTCTGTACCCGGTCCGCCGGCTCTGAATCCTGCTCTGTACCTGGTCCGCCGGCTCTGTACCTGGTCCGCCGGCTCTGAATCCTGCTCTGTACCTGGTCTGCCGGCTCTTAATCCTGCTCTGTACCCGATCCACCGGCTCTGAATCCTGCTCTGTACCCGGTCCGCCGGCTCTGAATCCTGCTCTGTACCCGGTCCGCCGGCTCTGGATCCTGCTCTGTACCTGGTCTGCCGGCTCTGAATCCTGCTCTGTACCCGGTCCGCCGGCTTTGAATCCTGCTCAGTACCTGGTCCACCGGCTCTGAATCCTGTTCATGACCTGGTCCGCCGGCTCTGAATCCTGCTCTGTGCCCGGTCCGCCTGCTCTGAATCCTGCTCTGTACCCGGTCTGCCGGCTCTGAATCCTGCTCTGTACCTGGTCCGCCGGCTCTGAATCCTGCTCTGTACCTGGTCCTCCGGCTCTGAATCCTGCTCTGTACCCGGTCCGCCGGCTCTGAATCCTGCTCTGTACCCGGTCCGCCGGCTCTGAAACCTGCTCTGTACCTGGTCCGCCGGCTCTGAATCCTGCTCCGTGCCCGGTCTGCCGGCTCTGAATCCTGCTCCGTGCCCGGTCCGCCGGCTCTGGATCCTGCTCCGTGCCCGGTCCGCGGGCTCTGAATCCTGCTCTGTCCCCAGTCCGCCGGCTCTGAATCCTGCTCTGTACCTGGTCTGCCGGCTCTGAATCCTGATGTGTGCCCGGTCCGCCGGCTCTGGATCCTGCTCTGTACCCGGTCTGCCGGGTCTGAATCCTGCTCTGTGCCCAGTCCGCCGGCTCTGAATCCTGCTCTGTGCCCAGTCCGCCGGCTCTGAATCCTGCTCTGTACCTGGTCTGCCGGCTCTGGATCCTGCTCTGTACCCGGTCCGCCGGCTCTGAATCCTGCTCTGTACCCGGTCCGCCGGCTCTGAATCCTGCTCTGTACCTGGTCCGCCGGCTCTGTACCTGGTCCGCCGGCTCTGAACCCTGCTCTGTACCCGGTCCGCCGGCTCTGAATCCTGCTCTGTACCCGGTCCGCCGGCTCTGAATCCTGCTCTGTACCTGGTCCGCCGGCTCTGTACCTGGTCCGCCGGCTCTGAATCCTGCTCTGTACCTGGTCTGCCGGCTCTGTACCTGGTCCGCCGGCTCTGAAACCTGCTCTGTACCCGGTCCGCCGGCTCTGAATCCTGCTCATGACCCGGTCCGCCAGCTCTGAATCCTGCTCTGTACCTGGTCTGCCGGCTCTGAATCCTGCTCTGTACCCGGTCCGCCGGCTTTGAATCCTGCTCTGTACCTGGTCCGCCGGCTCTGTACCTGGTCCGCCGGCTCTGAACCCTGCTCTGTACCTGGTCTGCCGGCTCTGTACCTGGTCCGCCGGCTCTGAATCCTGCTCTGTACCCGGTCGGCCGGCTCTGAATCCTGCTCTGCACCTGGTCTGCCGGCTCTGAATACTCCTCTGTACCTGGTCTGCCGGCGCTGAATCCTGCTCTGTACCTTGTCTGCCGGCTCTGAATCCTGCTCTGTCCCCAGTCCGCCGGCTCTGGATCCTGCTCTGTACCTGGTCTGCCGGCTCTGAATCCTGATGTGTGCCCGGTCCGCCGGCTCTGAATCCTGCTCTGTGCCCGGTCCGCCGGCTCTGAATCCTGCTCTGTACCCGGTCCGCCGGCTCTGAATCCTGTTCAGTACCCCGTCTGCCGTCTCTGAATCCTGCTCTGTACCCGGTCCTCCGGCTCTGAATCCTGTTCCGTACCCGGTCCGCCGGCTCTGAATCCTGCTCTGCACCTGGTCTGCCGGCTCTGAATCCTGCTCTGTACCTGGTCTGCCAGCGCTGAATCCTGCTCTGTACCTTGTCCGCCGGCTCTGAATCCTGCTCTGTACCTGGTCTGCCGGCGCTGAATCCTGCTCTGACCCCGGTCTGCCGGCTCTGAATCCTCCTCTGTACCCGGTCTGCCGGCTCTGAATCCTGCTCTGTACCCGGTCTGCCGGCTCTGAATCCTGCTCTGTACCCGGTCTGCCGGCTCTGAATGCTGCTCTGTCCCCAGTCCGCCGGCTCTGAATCCTGCTCTGTCCCCAGTCCGCCGGCTCTGGATCCTGCTCTGTACCTGGTCTGCCGGCTCTGAATCCTGATGTGTGCCCGGTCCGCCGGCTCTGAATCCTGCTCTGTGCCCGGTCCGCCGGCTCTGAATCCTGCTCTGTACCCGGTCTGCCGGCTCTGAATCCTGCTCCGTACCCGGTCCGCCGGCTCTGAATCCTGCTCTGTACCTGGTCCACCGGCTCTGAATCCTGCTCTGTGCCCGGTCCGCCGGCTCTGAATCCTGCCCTGTACCCGGTCCGCCGGCTCTGAATCCTGCTCTGTACCTGGTCCGCCGGCTCTGAATCCTGCTCTGTACCCGGTCCGCCGGCTCTGAATCCTGCTCTGTGCCCGGTCCGCCGGCTCTGAATCCTGCTCTGTACCCGGTCTGCCGGCTCTGAATGCTGCTCTGTCCCCAGTCCGCCGGCTCTGAATCCTGCTCTGTCCCCAGTCCGCCGGCTCTGGATCCTGCTCTGTACCTGGTCTGCCGGCTCTGAATCCTGATGTGTGCCCGGTCCGCCGGCTCTGAATCCTGCTCTGTGCCCGGTCCGCCGGCTCTGAATCCTGCTCTGTACCCGGTCTGCCGGCTCTGAATCCTGCTCCGTACCCGGTCCGCCGGCTCTGAATCCTGCTCTGTACCTGGTCCACCGGCTCTGAATCCTGCTCTGTGCCCGGTCCGCCGGCTCTGAATCCTGCCCTGTACCCGGTCCGCCGGCTCTGAATCCTGCTCTGTACCTGGTCCGCCGGCTCTGAATCCTGCTCTGTACCCGGTCCGCCGGCTCTGAATCCTGCTCTGTGCCCGGTCCGCCGGATCTGAATCCTGCTCTGTACCCGGTCCGCCGGTTCTGAATCCTGCTCTGTGCCCGGTCTGCCGGCTCTGAATCCTGCTCTGTGCCCAGTCCGCCGGATCTGAATCCTGCTCTGTGCCCGGACCGCCGGCTCTGAATCCTGCTCTGTACCCGGTCTGCCGGCTCTGAATCCTGCTCTGTACCTGGTCTGCCGGCTCTTAATCCTGCTCTGTACCTGATCCACCGGCTCTGAATCCTGCTCTGTACCCGGTCCACCGGCTCTGAATCCTGCTCATGACCTGGTCTGCCGGCTCTGAATCCTGCTCTGTACCAGGTCTCCCGGCTCTGAATCCTGCTCTGTAGCTGGTCTGCCGGCTCTGAATCCTGCTCTGTACCCGGTCCGCCGGCTCTGAATCCTGCTCTGTGCCCGGTCCGCCGGCTCTGAATCCTGCTCTGTACCCGGTCCGCCGGCTCTGAATCCTGTTCAGTACCCCGTCTTCCGTCTCTGAATCCTGCTCTGTACCCGGTCCTCCGGCTCTGAATCCTGTTCCGTACCCGGTCCGCCGGCTCTGAATCCTGCTCTGCACCTGGTCTGCCGGCTCTGAATCCTGCTCTGTACCTGGTCTGCCAGCGCTGAATCCTGCTCTGTACCTTGTCCGCCGGCTCTGAATCCTGCTCTGTACCTGGTCTGCCGGCGCTGAATCCTGCTCTGACCCCGGTCTGCCGGCTCTGAATCCTCCTCTGTACCCGGTCTGCCGGCTCTGAATCCTGCTCTGTACCCGGTCTGCCGGCTCTGAATCCTGCTCTGTACCCGGTCTGCCGGCTCTGAATCCTGCTCTTTACCCGGTCCACCGGCTCTGAATCCTGCTCTGTGCCCGGTCTGCCGGCTCTGAATCCTGCTCTTTACCTGGTCTGCCGGCTCTGGATCCTGCTCTGTGCCCGGTCCGCCGGCTCTGAATCCTGCTCTGTGCCTGGTCTGCCGGCTCTGAATCCTGCTCTGTACCCGGTCCGCCGGCTCTGAATCCTGCTCTGTACCTGGTCCACCGGCTCTGAATCCTGCTCTGTACCCGGTCCACCGGCTCTGAATCCTGCTCTGTGCCCGGTCTGCCGGCTCTGAATCCTGCTCTGTACCTGGTCTGCCGGCTCTGAATCCTGCTCTGTACCCGGTCTGCCGGCTCTGAATCCTGCTCTGTACCCGGTCTGCCGGCTCTGAATCCTGCTCTGTGCCCAGTCCACTGGCTCTGAATCCTGCTGTGTACCTGTTTCGTGCCCTCTGGACCCAGTTCTGCCCTGGTTGCCGCCCTGCCCCGAAGTCGGTTTAACCTGCTCTGTACCTGGATCGTCTGCTCCGAATCCTGTTCTGCCCTGGTTGCCGGCCGCTCTGAATCCGGTTCTGCCCAGGTTCATCTTGTTTTCCTGCTTCTCTCATGTGCGCTGGTCCCGCTGTTCCTCCGTATTCCCTTGCCCGCGCTGTCACGCTGTCAGTTGCCTTTCCCAATTTACCAGTGTATCACGGTAGTCCTGCTACTCACCCTGGACCCAGCTCCCTTCTGTTCCCTCGCCTCCGTCAGGGAAGCCAGGCTGTCACCATTACCCCTTGGGTGTTTCTGTCCCTTCCTGTCCCTCGCCTCTGTCGGGTAAGCCAGTCCATCAGCCGTTGGCCGGTGGAGGGACTCCATTCCCTTCCTACCCCTCACCTCAGATGAGTTGTGCCTCGCAACTGCCCAGGGTTCTGCGTCTTGCCTGGGCCTCCGTGTTTCTGCCTGGGAGGATCCTCCTGCCCCGCCTGAACTCTGGGTTCCTCCTGCCCCACCTGAACTCTGGGATCCTCCTGCCCCACCTGAACTCTGGGATCCTCCTGCCTCACCTGAACTCTGGCATCCTCCTGCCCCACCTGAACTCTGGGATCATGCTCTGTGCCCCACCTGAACTCTGGGATCCTCCTGCCCCACCTGAACTCTGGGATCATGCTCTGCCTGCCTGAACTCTGGGATCATGCTCTGCCTGCCTGAACTCTGGGATCCTCCTGCCCCGCCTGAACTCCGGAATCCTGCTCTGCCAGCTCTACCCTTGCTTGCCATTGCATCTCCATCCTGTCCTACCCCTAGTACTTCAGTGCCTGCATCCTGCATTTGGGTCCATTCCATGTCCGCTTGTGACACCCACCCCTTTTGTACAGGTTATACCTTTCCCAGACAATGATCCATAAATCCAAACCCCTGCCCCCTGCACCGTTACTCAGCCATGCATTCATCTGCCAACTCATCCTATTCTTGCCTCCACTGGCACATGGCACAAGCAGCAATCCAGAGATTAATACCCTGGAGGTCCTGTTTTTCAGATTTCTACCTAGCTCCATAAAATCTCTCTTCCAGAACTCCTCACCTTCTCTAACTATGTATTAGGTGCCAATATGTACCAAGACTCCTGGCTGGTCACCTCTCCCTTGAGAACACCATGAACATGATTCAAGATATCCCTAATCCTGGCACCAGGAGGCAATATGTCATCCAGGTGTCTTTATCGCACAGAACCTCGTCCCTGCTCCAATGAGTAAGGAATCTCCTTTCAATAATGCGGCCCTCTTCACCTCTCTGCTCTTCTGAGCCTCAGCATCAGGCTTAGCACCTTCTCACCTTCTCAGGATCCAGTCACTGTGCCCCCTCCCTACCCCTGGTAGGTTGTCCCCCTCAATAGTAACTAAATAATATAGTTATTATTGAGAGGAATGGCCACAGATGTACTCAGCACTGGCTGTGCTTTTCCCCGCCTTCTCCTGACAGTCACTCGGTTACCTGTCTCCTGCAAGCCAGGGGTAACTGAACCCAAAGGGGTCCAATATCCTAGCGGGTACATTTAATAGAGCTGTAAGGGAGGGTTTAAACTAAATTAGCAGGCAGATGGGAACTGGAGTGATAGGGTTGAGGAAGGGGAAGACAGAAATAAATCAAAGATAGCGTGCAACAGAGATGATAGAGAGGACAGGCAGGAGAGGAGGCTTAATCACAGCCAGTGGCATGAGTTACAGGGCAATAGAGGCTTGGTGCAGTTAAAACAGAAAGCGACAAATACTGGACTGTAGGTGCTCTATTTGAATGCATGCAGCATAAGAAATAAAATGGACAATCTCAAAATTCAGCTGCAGATTGGCAAATGTGACATTGTGACCATTTCTGAAACTTGGCTAAAGGATGGCTGCCATTGGGAGCTGAACATCCAAGGATATATGGTGTATCAGAAAGATAGGTTAATAGGCAGAGGGGGTGGTGTGGCTCTGTGTATAAGAAATAATACTAAATCATTAGAAAGGGATGACATAGGATTGGAAGGTGTAGGGTCTCTATGGGTTGAGTTAAGAAATGGGGCAAGGGTAAAAGGACCCTAATGGCAGTTGTATACAGGCCTCCAAACAGCAGCTGGGATGTGGGTTACAAATTACAGCAGGAGATAGAAAAGGTGTGTCAGAAAGGCAATGTCATGATAATTGTTGGGGATTTTAACATGAAAGTGGATTGGGAAAACCAGGCCAGTACTGGACCTCAAGAGGGAGAATTTGTAGTATGTCTAAAGGATGGCTTTTTAGAACAGCTTGTTGTTGAGCCCACTAGGGGATTGACTGTGCTGGATTGGGTGTTGTGCAATGATCCAGAGGTGATAAAAGACCTTAAGGTTAAGGAACCCCTGGGAGACAGTGATCACAATATGATCAAGTTTACATTGAAATTTTATAGGGAAAAATAAAATCCAATGTGTTGGTATTTCAGTGGAATAAAAAAAGTTACAGTGGCATGAGAGGGGAACTGGCCGACGTTGACTGGAAAGGGACTTTTTCAGGAAGGACAGCAAAGCAGCAATGTCTGGAGTTTCTGTGAAAAATGAGGGAAGTGCAAGACAGATATATTCCAAATAAGAAGACATTTTCAAAGGGAAGAAGGACACTACAGTGGCTGATAAGTAAAGTCAGAGCCAAAGTAAAAGCAAAAGAGAGAGCATACAAGGAAGCCAAAGCTAGTAGGAAGATAGAGGATTGGGAACTTTTAAAAACTTGCAAAAGGAAACTAAGAAGGTCATTAGGGAGGAAAAGATGAATTATGAAAGGAAGCTGCCCTCTATTGTGGACCTGTACTCTTCCAGGTTGAAGAAGAGAGCGGGGAACATCATAAAGGACTCCTCCCATCCTGCGCACAGACTGTTTGATCTGCTTCCGTCTGGTAGGCGCTTCAGATCCCTCCAGACTAAGACTAATAGGCACTGGAGAAGTTTTTTCCCTACTGCGGTCACTTTGCTGAACAGTTAACTGCCGGTTAACTGTCGGCTAACTATTACTTGGATTGCACTACCTGTACGTATAATCTATATTTTCATTTATATTTATCATTATTATTGTTATGAGCAGAGAGACAACATCTGCCGGAAGTAAATTCCTTGTATGTGCATAGGTACTTGGCGATTAAAGTCTGATTCTGATTCTGATTCTGAATATCAAAGAAGATACTAAAAGTTTTTTAAGTATATAAAGGGTAAAAGAGAGTTGAGGGTAGATATAGGACCAATAGAAAATGGCACTGGAGATTTTGTGATGAGAGACACAGAGATTAGAGAGGAAATGAATGCGTATTCTGCATCAGATTCTGGCATTGTACCGGATGACTGGAAAATTGCAAATATTACTCCACTATTTAAGAAGGATAGGAGGCAGCAGAAAGGAAACTATAGACCTGTTGGCCTGACATCAGTGGTTGGGAAGTTGTTGGAATTGATTGTTACGGTTGAGATTATGGGGCATCTGGAGGCTCATGACAAGATAGGTCAAAGCCAGCATGGTTTCCTGAAAGGAAAATCCTGCCTGACTAACCTACTGCAATTTTTTGAGGAAATTACAAGCAGGGTAGGCAAAGAAGATGCAGTAGACATGGTGTACTTGGATTTTCAGAAGGTCTTTGACAAGGTGCTACACATGAGGCTGCTTAGCAAGATAGGAGCTCATGGAATTTCAGGGAAGTTACCAGTGTAACCCCTTGGTAAGCCTCAGGCTCACTCAGCTCGCTTCTGTCTAGGGGGAGCAGCCTTCAGCCCCGCCAAACTGGGTTATCAGCTGGTGTGGATGCTGTGCGATGTCCCAAACACACCAAATAACAGACAGTGCACCATATACGATTAAATGATTACACTTTATAGATCTTACTGGAACTATGTACTTAATTGAGATACAATATAAAAGGAAAAATAAAAGGCGCCAAACTTATCAAAGTCCAAACCACTTCATGCACAACCGTTGGAGCTCAATTAACAAAGTCTTCTGGCCGCCATTCAATCCCCTCAGACCTCCTCGACTCATAGCTCAGGACCACCCGAAGTGATCAACCAAGCACCCCCGGCATGTCAGTCTTCGTCTCCTCTCCTCGCCGAAAACCCTGGCCTTGGACCCCCGCTCAGGGTCCGTTCCATCGCCCAGCTTACAGCATCGCATCCTCTCTCTCTCACCCCCTCGTGCCAACTCCCCAAAAGACCGCCAACAATAGCTTACAGACCCAGAAGAGAGAATAACATCTGTCCCAATTGGTTAACAAATGAATACAATTCTCATTATCATCATGTCATCAGGAATTACAGCTAGGTGGCAGTGCCCCTTACTCGACTTACCTCTCCTAAGACCCCTTTTCACTGGGACGCTGCCTTCTCAAGAGCTGGTGAGGCATTTCACCTCCGCTCCCATCCTGGTCCAACCAGACCCCTCTTGTCAATTCATTGTGGAGGTCGACACCTCCAACTCTGGGGTAGGAACGGTCCTCTCCCAATGTTCAGGCCCTGACCAAAAACTTCATCCCTGTGCCTTCTTTTCTTGCCGGCTGTCCCCTGGCGAACAAAATTACAAAGTAGAGAACCAGGAGTTACTGATGGTCAAACTTGTTTTGGAGGAGTAGAGGCACTGGCTGGAGGGAGCAGAACATTTGTTTATCGTCTGGACCGATCACAAGAACCTTGCATATATCCAAACCGCCAAACACCTGAATTCCCACCAGGGACAGTCTGGGGTCTTTTTTGGTTTCCCTGCCAGTATAGGGGGACTTAAAGTTTGCATAAGGGTGAAAATGTCAAGAGGAATGTCCTCTTTTGTAAAATTTTCAAGTATTTTCTTTCCCAAGGGTAAATGGGACAATCTGTCAGCATTTCCATGATTAGTTGTCCTCTTGAATTCAATCTTGGAATTGTGTCCTGCAAGAAGCAGAGACTACCTCTGCATTTGTTTTGCTGCTATTCGTGGAACACTCTTCCACAGATTGAAAATTGGCACTAATGATTGATGATCAGTATTGAACATAAGAAATATGAGCAGGAGTCGGTCATCTGGCCCATCAAGCCTACTCTGCCACCATGGCTGATCTGGCCATGGACTCATCTCCACCTGCCTGCCTTTTCCTCATAACCCTTAAATCCCCTACTATGCAAGAATTTGTCCGAACTTGACTAAAATATATTTACTGAGGTAACCTCCAGTACTTCATTGGACAGAGAATTCCACAGATTCACCACACTCTGGGAAAAGCAGTTCCTCCTCATCTCCATCCTAAAGCTAATCCCTGAATCTTGAGGCTATGTCCCATAGTTCTAGTCTCACCTACCAGTGGAAACAACTTTTATGCTTCTACCTTATCTATCCCTTTCACAATTTTATATATTTCTATAAGATCTCGTCAAACCTTCTGAATTCCAGCAAGTACAGTCCCAGGCGACTCGATCTCTCCTCATAGTCTGACCCCCTCATCTTGGTAATCAACCCAGTGAACCTCCTCTGAACCACCTGCAGAGCCAGTATATCTTTCCTCAAGTAAGGAGACCAGAACTGCACGCAGTACTCCAGGTGCGGCCTCACCAGTATCCTATACAACTGCAGTGTAACCTCCCTGCTGTTAAATTCAATCCCTCTAGCAATGAAGGCCAACATCCCATTTGCCTTCTTGATAGCCTGCTGCACCTGCAAACCAATCTTTTGTGATTCAGGGCAAACTCTCTCCCAAACTGGTACTGGATGAAGTGTTTTACACCCCAAACCAGACTCAAGGCAATCTGTGCATCATTTTTTCTCAGCAGCGGTAAGGGAATGTGATGCAAACGCTATGGTATTCACTTCCATCACTCCTAACGTGTGACATGGCTGCACCTGTACCATAAAGCCAGGTGTCACAGGCAAGCATCACTGGACGATGTGGATCATAATGTGTGAGTACGGTATTTAATGTCACCATTACCTTTGCCTTTTAGAATGCCACCTCACACTGTTTTGTCCATTTCATTTCTTCCCGATTTGTATTAATGGGTTCAAAGGGTGGAGCATAGTAGCCAGGTTTGGCAGGAACCTGTTATTTAAAGCCGTTGACAAATTCTAAAAAGGACCTCAGCAGTGGTACATCCTTTGGATTTGGGGCATCTACCATTTCTCAACACACTTGTTAAAGCTTGTGCTTCAATGGTGTGACCACAGTAAGTGATGCTTAGTTTAAATAATTCACACTTGTGTCATGTCCTGAGCACATAATCTTCTAATCTTTTTAACAATGTCTTGAGATTTTGGAGATGTTCCTTATCATCCTCACCAGTAACAATGATGTCATCCAGGTAACACAGAGCACCTGGGCAGCCTTGCAGCACCTGGTCCGCAGCTTTCTGCCAGAGTGCAGGTGCAGGTGCTGCTCCAAAATAAACCTATTATAGTGATAAATCCCTTTGTGAGTGTTTATGGTGAGAAGCACTTTGGACTCTTCTTCAATCTCCATCTGTAGGTAGGCCTCAGCTAACTCCACTTTACTGAAGTGTTTTCCTCCAGAAAGGTTTGCAAAGGTCCTGGACAGAGGTTATTGATCTACTTTCAGTACTAAGTTGATGGTGACTTTAAAATCACCACATATCCTAACAACCATCTTTCTTGGCTAATGGGACCACTGGTGTTGCCCATGGACTCCACCCAACCTTGGAACAAATTCATTCGGCCTCCATGCGACCTAGCTTACTGGCTATTTCTCACAGATGATATAAGGAACAAGAAGGACTTTGTAAAACTTGGGTGTGACGCTGGTTTTCCAATGCCATCCTTGAACACTGCTGTGGCATTATCCAGTACCTTTCTTCATTTGCTTTCAGTTGACTCTACTGCAGGGAACATGACAATCAATTGGTGGATGGATGTCCAATTAAGTTATAGTTGTCTCAGCAATCATAACCCCACAATCTGGCCCTCCTGTTTTTACTACATAGATACCCAATGTGGATTTTGATGGTTGTATTTCTTTTATATATTCATTTACCAGATGTGGCCATTGCCAGCTAAGCCAGCATTTATTGCCCATCCCTAGTTGCTCTTAAGAAGGTGGTAATGAGCTGCAGTCCCTGAAGTGCAGGTACACCCATAGTGGTGTTAGGGAGGGAATTCCATGATTTTGACCCAGTGACAATGAAGAAATGGTGATATGTTTCCAAGTCAGGATGGTGAGTGACTTGGAGGGGGATTTCCAAGTGTTGGTGTTCCCATTCCTGCTGTTCTTGTCCTCCTAGACGGTAGTGGTCATGGGTCAGGAAGGTGCTGCCTTAGGAACTCCAGTGTGCTGTTGCAGTGCATCTTGTAGATGGTACATACTGCTGCAAATGTTTGTCATTCTCATTATTATCAGATTTTTCATCAACAGCATGCAGGTTAGTGCTCTTTTTGAACCTGCACCTTGACTTTCCATCTTTTTCTCTTCCCTGTGCAGTCCATTTATTTTCATCTGCCCAACATGCTCTTTGTATGTATCCTACTTTGTTGCATTTTCTGCAAGTTTCCCCTTTAAACCTGTGTTGGTCTGGTGTATGTGATCCCCTGCCATAATGATAACACAATTTGTTCAGCTATGCAGGTTTCTGCTTAGATTATGCAATTTTGTTCACACTAACTTTCATTCCTAACTGGAACTCAATTGCTTCTCTGCCTGCTGTTTCCATTGATGCAGTGATTTCAACTGCTCTTTGAAATGTGAAATGTGCTTCAGTTAGGAGGCATGTTTGAATGTTTTCTTGTAATATTCCACAAACTAAATGATCTCTCAGTGCATCATTAAGCCCATCACTGAACTAACAATGATTGGACAATTTCTTCAATTTAGTCACATAAGTTAAAATGGACTCTGCTTCATTTTGATTCTGCTTATGAACCCTAAACTGTTCTGCAATCAACAACAGTTTCTGTTCTAAATGTTCCTGCTATACATTCACAATGTCAGCAAGACTCATTTTGGCTGGTTTGGTTGGAACAGTTAAACTTCTAAGCAAACTGTATGCTTTTCCACCCATTGCATTCAGCAACACTGGCACTAATTTTCCATTGGCTATTTCATTTGCTTCTAAATACTGCTCAATTCATTCAGTATACATCATCCACTTATCTGTTGTGCATCTACCTTTCTGATACACCCAGCCATTTCTGCAGTTCATTTATTTATTATTATCACCCAGCACTCACTGTTTATGAAACCATGGCCATACTCCTTTCTTGTTAATTTCTTTCATTTTCTTTTTTTTAAACTCTAAAATCTCTCTCCCCTTCTGAAGAAAAATGTGCTGTGCTTCAATGGGCTGGTAGTTGTCTTAGCTATGTTTTAAAACTTCTTTTTCACCACTGTTATGTTTTCTAACTACAGAAACTATTTGAAAGAAAAATACAGGAGTTGGGATATTTGTCTACTTAGGTTTTGTATTCTTTTTAGTTGGATGCTCACGTATGATGTGGTAGTGTAATGACATAAGTATTCACATACTTCTTACATATAACCCATAATGAATTAGGTAAATAAACAAAGAATGCTTCATCAAACAAGAATATCTATAATATTACTCAAATATTACTGAAATATTAAATACACTACAAATACCATTCAAGAGATGTGTTTTGTTCCCTTCTCACTGATGGTGTCTTGGATTAAACCTCACCCATTTTAACAATTGCTTCATGTATTGTTCAGCTCACTCCAAGTTCTTTGAAGAGAATATTATATTTATTTATTTCTAAATTGATGATATTATCCTACTTAAAGCAATCTACATGCAAAGGGCTACAAAAGGCTCTGAGTATCACCAAATATGATGATACTCTGATTTACACAGCAAATATGCATTTCACAATTGCTGAACCTCAACATCTTCCAAATTAACTGTGGACAAATGCTGAATCCTCTGACCACCTATTAATACTCCATAATGTAGATACTGAAATATTTCACAGTGAAATTCCTGCACTTTACCTGGATGGAGTATTTTGCATTTGAGACAATGTTCATGTTGATGCCTTGATTATTAATTTGCACTCAACATTACATATGGTTATGTAGCATATGTTATAAAGGGACCCTAATTTTTTTTTAAAAATGCACATAAGTATTAAAACATAAATTATTTACTTGCTTAGTAAAGTAATTCAATTTTTTCATTTGCTATACAGCCAGATAATACAACAAATGTCTGACACTTCAGTAATAGTATTACTTGCATGTAGGCATCAATTTCAAATGTCAAAAATAACAAACTACAATTTAAAAGTTACATTTTCTAGATTTAGCATGAGCAAATTTGTTGATGATACTGGAAATGTCTATTTCACGCAGAAGTTCATGTTCAATGCTCATTAGAGTGAGATTGTTCAATCTGTTTTAACCCATGGTGCTCCTTAGTTCATTTTTAATCCTTTTCAGTTTTGAAAATGAGCATTCTCCACCGCAGTTGGTAACCATGAGTGACAAATAGATGCACAGGCATTTTCTACATTTGGAAAACATGATTCCAAATCATTTTCAGTTATCAAACTGTACAACTGTAACTCTACAAGGTCTTGTTTGGTGCTAATATGAGAGCAAGATCAGTTTTCAACAATTCAGTAAACTGCACAAATTCTTCATTAAGACTTTCTTCCAGATCTTCTGGATATGATTTAATAAGATTTGATTACCTCTTTACGATCTC
Source organism: Hemitrygon akajei (assembly GCF_048418815.1). Lineage (NCBI taxonomy): Eukaryota > Metazoa > Chordata > Chondrichthyes > Myliobatiformes > Dasyatidae > Hemitrygon > Hemitrygon akajei. The sequence continues at coordinate 66,778,330 of NC_133142.1, read as the reverse complement.
TTCGGGTTTAAACAACTGTAACTGATGAAGGAATCCAAAAACACCCTTCACCTTTTAGATAAGTCTTTTGACAGGGAAGAAAGCAAGCCGTCAATAATGGGAAGAAATGTTCGGCTTTTAAACTTCTGAGAAGGTATTTGAGATTCAACAAGTGGATCAAGAATGCTGGAATCATTGAGATCATAATACGCGCGATTTTGCTTGTGTTTTCTTTGAGTTTGCTGTTGATAATCTTCACACTTAGTCAGATCCTTGGCTTTTTGCTCAATGTCTGAAGAAGTAGACCGCATAGCTTGAATATATCCATGCAAGGATTCATAGAGTGCACAAGCTGTGTTCAAGTCTTGGCCAGAAGATTACAAAGAAGCACTGATCATTTGAACTCGCTGTAATACTTGATCCCACAATATGACCATTATTCTTTTCATTGTCATACTATCGCATGGATGAAGAGGAGTCACTCTCAGCATGTTGACATTCATCACTTCTCTTGGCTATCCAATATTCACAATCACAATCATCTAGATCGTTTGGCCATTCACCAATATCATTAGAGTACTTGTTCTTTCACTTTCAATGGATGCTGGCTGTTGCTGTGTCATGCCTTCTGTCGCACTAGCACTAGTTGTCCTAGATTTCCAGCTTCAGCCGTTATAGCACCATCACCATCTCCATGAACATCATGGTCTCTTCTTTCTTTTTCTTCTTTCGCTTTACGTTTTGCACTTCCAGAAGCATAATGACATCCAATATCTCTGGCTCTATTGCTCATTGCTATCTACATGAAAACAACAGTGTTGCCAGATCGTCTTTGTTGTGGCGTGGATGAAATCACAGAGTGTTGTGTTACCGGTAGGTACAAGGCAGTTTCTTTATTCGACAAAACAAGGTTACAGCAGGCAGAGACCCCTGGTAAAACAGGTCTAACCACCTTGTCATTGAGGCTTGATATTTATCTACTAAACACAAACGACAGTTCATAGTTATAGACAATTCTTTGAATTTTTCACATCTTTTGATTAAATTCATTCTACTGGCGCCTAAGCTGGCACTCAAGGCCTTTAGGAATGCAAGTTAAGATCCGTAATACATTATTTGGTATGTTACATGCTGACATAGAGGACAATTCATATTCAAGAAGCATAGATATGGTGTCTTCGCAACTGCCTGTAAACTTAACATTCTTGTCTCAGAGGCGTCAGAGATGCATTGTTACAAATGAAACTGGGTTCACAGCTTTTAGAAAATGCATTATTATGAACTCAATCCACAGTACTTTGTCAAAGAACAGAAGACTGGTGGCTGAAGTCATTTATTTAATGGCTGAAGTATTTAATTGATTTTAATTTGTCATTCACTTGTCACCGCTGAAACATTTGTCTGTCTTCCTATACCTTGGTTCAGGCATTCACCTTATAAACCAAATTTGTTGATGTATTTTGTTGGCCAATTAAGTGAAAATTAATTTCCAATGAACCTAGTACTGTGCAAAAGTCTTAGGCACCCAGGTTTTTTATATGGTTTCAGATGGTATGGCCTCCACAGAGCCCTGGTCTCAGTATCATCGAGGCTGTCTGGGATCACCTGGAGAGAAAGAAGCAAACAAGACAGCCCAAGTCCGCAGAAGAACTGTAGCAAGTTCTCCAAGATGTTTGGAACAACCTACCAGCCGATTTTCTTATAGAACTGCATGACAGTGTATCAAAGAGAATTGATGCAGTTTTAAAAGTAAAGGGTAATTACACTAAATATTGATTTGATTTAATTGTTTTTTCTTTGTTTATTGCTGCTTATCATAATATTTTTAAAATATTTTTGAAACTGGTGGAAGTTGCTTTTATAAATGAATGTTTATCTTCCATTCGAGGTCCTTCTCTGAAAACTGTTTTAGAAACTTTATGTTTGAAAGCATCTTCACTTTACAGAATTTTTTGACACATGTGCCTAAGATTTTGGCACAGTACTATAAATAGTCATATTGCCCAAAAACAAATATAATTAAACCAGAAGCAAAATAAAATCTCAAATCACAAGGACTGTGGTATATAGCTCAACTAGAACTTGACCTAATTTCCAAAATAGAACATGAACAAATTCAATAATACAACTCATATTCCATGAAAAAATTGTATTCAACTCTGCCTAATGAAAATTTTAATTAAATCACTTCATTAAGTATAATGTGTGGAAATCTTGACCTAGTTAAATTGTTGTCTCACAGTTTTTTAAAAAATTGTCATAACGCATATGTAATGTTCAAATGGCACTGCAGTGTATTAACAAGAACATTTAGTTTAACCTTTCGTGCTGAGCCAGAATAATAAATAGTTAAATTATTTTCAGTCTTAATCTGATATTGTTGGATTCTAAATCAATTCAAGAAGTAATATAAGTGCTTTAAATTAATTTAAACCCTAGTCCTGACGAAGGGTCTCGGCCCGAAATGTCGACAGCGCTTCTCCCTATAGATGCTGCCTGGCCTGTTGTGTTCCACCAGCATTTTGTGTGTGTTGCTTAAGTGCTTTAAATATTAGTTTAGTTGAATATTGAAAATAATTTAGATCATGAAATGAAAACAGTGTATTTTTAAATAGATAAAAACAGCTCCCACAATGGAATTCTCCAGCTATCAAAACCTCAGAGCATTTCTACATAAATTTTCACTTCCCCAAACCTTATATGGGCTTTTTTCTGAGACATTTTCTATGAAACATTTCTCTGAGTATGTTTGAATGACCCTTCATTAGGACTTTTCTCCTCTCCCTCTACAACTTTGAATTCAATTCTTTACATATATTTCCAATTCTGAAGAAGATCCATTGACACAAAGTATTAATAATGTTTCTCTCTCTACATATGTTGCCTAACTGCTGAATATTTCCTGCTCTTTGGGAGGAGAAAAATCACATACATTCCCAATGAAGTGTGAGTAACATATTGTACAAGTTTTAAAAAAGAGAATACCTTTAATATTTCTGAAACTGGTACAAGTTGCTTTTATACACAAATGAACGTTTACCTTCCAGTTAAGGTCCTTCTCTGAAGAATGATTTATCATGGGGCATAAAAAAGAAAATGCTGGAAATACTCAGTGGGTCAGGCAGCGTCCACTGAAAAGCTGCAATAGAGGAATTTTATTGAACCTGTAACATTCATTCTGTTTTTCTTTCCAAGGATGTTTCTGACCTACTGAGCACTTCTGGGATTTCAATTTTTATTTCAGATTGCCAAGGTCTGTAGTTTATTTTTTCATTTTCACCTTTTTTATCCTGAAGCATCAGTGATTGAAGTGAGGGGTCTCATACTCCTCAGGATTAGACCTCACTGTAACAGCCACTTCTGATAAATACCATTTGTGATTCCCCATGCTCCCATATATCACTGACTTCCTCACAACTCCCAATAAATCCCACCATGTTCTGACCCATGCTCAGGTTATGCTTCCACACCCCAACAATATTCCATCACATAAGAGCAACACACACAAAATGCTGGAGGAGCTCAGCAGGCCAGGCAGCATCTATGGAAAAAAGTACAATCAAAGTTTCTTGCTGAAACATTGACTGTACATTTTTCCACAGATGCTGCCTGGCCTGCTGAGTTCTTCCAGCATTTTATGTGTGTTGCTTGGATTTCCAGCATCTGCAGATTTTCTCTTGTCCATCATATAAGGATCCATTTCCAATCTGCTCCTGACCATCCTTTTCTCCTGACGCAGATTCTGGTCCTAGTATCACTTTCTGCTCTCTAAATGATTCCCTTAGCCCCTGACCCATAGTTCCAGACTCCAACATCTTTGATTAATGCCAGATCTCCAGCATTGGCCAAATCCACAACCCTGATCTTCGGCCAAATCACCACACTGAAGCATTGCCTAACATGGTTGTGGAATATCATTGAGGTGCAAACAATGGTTCCATATTGATACCGACCTTCAATAGGTTGGTAACTGTTACAATCCTTGTGGATGTCAATTGTCAAGTAGCGTTGGCTTTTTTCATTGACACTTAACTGAGCATGAGCCTAATGAGGGTCTTTTGCTACTGTCAATTTGGCAGACAGTATATGTATTGAGATGTTGGCATAGCACTTTGTTTGTCATTCACGTCTGTATGAGAGTCATTTAACAATATCCACACAACTGAGATTACTTTATCATTTCTTCAATTCAATTCAAGTTTAATTCATTCAACCAGCCATGAAAACTCATGAAAATAGCAAAACAAGACAATGTTACTCCTGGGCCAAGGTCCAAAACACAGTACCAACAGTCAAACGGGGTGTATGAGGTCCCTAGGGAGGGACAGCACCTCTGACACCTCCTTTTTCAGGGTAGCTCGTCCACCTTTGGTCCGCACCTGGCACTCAGCTCTCACCTGTGGCTCCAAGTAGCTGTAACACGCGCAGCGGCCACACCCCGGTAAACCATCTCGGCAGACGGGCCAAACCAGGTGAGGATAGCCGACAGATCTTCGACCCTCGGTGAGGTAGGGGATCTGTCTGTCCCAGCGTGTGAAGTCTGGCTCTGTCAGATTGAACGGAGGAGACCGATTAATGGTCCAATGGTCAAGAAGGCAGGCCCAGCAGGCATTGTGGAGCACTAATAGCACAACAAGGCACTTAGATGTCCTGGTCATCCACTGCAAGAGGTGGTGATCTCCTTAAACTCACCCGGCAGAAGGCAAAGGCAAACCACTGCTGTAACCTGCGAGTACATGATTTCCCAATATGTCAGAGTGGCGTGGAGGGAAATCGTCCACCAACTAGAAATTCCAGATGAGACCTAATGACAGAACAGTCAAAGCACACATAGCACAGATAAGATATCAAGCATATAAAGTTATCAGTAAAATACAGCCACGCAAAAAAATACGAGTACTCCAGATCCTAAGGTGACACTGTCACTTAAGGCCAAATTCTCGCACACGCAAGACATCAGTAAAATACAACTGCACAAAAAAATATATATATAGCCCAGAGCCTGAGTCCACGATTGCTGCAGAAATCTGCGGTCCACCTTGTCTTCTGCTGAGTGAACACGGGGGCCAGCACCGAGTCCAGCCTGGACACTGAACCACTGTGACCCCAGTGGAGCACACTGGCTCCTGTGCCTCTCTCCCGGCCGATGTAAACAGGCAACACCATGGTGAGGCCTAGTACATACTACGACCGAGGCCATGCAGCTCCTCCTCCGTCTGCCCCTACTCACCGCTAGTAAGTCAATGAATCAAACTTGTGGCATTCAAAATTAACAACATCCAAAAGGGTCTTGCAATCACAAGAAAAGCAACCGAGATGATCACTCACTATTAGACTGTACACCTCCTTTGACTCAGGCAGCAGCATGATATGTGGCTCCTTCGTTTTCTCTGCCAATGAGCAACTCGCTAATGGGGTACACCTATATAATTTTAAGTTCTTAATGTCTTGGGGGATCTTGCAATTATAAAAATTACGACAGGACAATAGCCCCTTTTGTTGGCCCAGCAGAAGCTGCTGTGATCAAATGCGCCACCATCTTACTGGAACCTTGCATCATTCTTCACCAGAGGAATCTGATGCTCAATTACACTAAAGATCACGATGATATTTGTGAAATGTAGGATGTCACTATTCTGCTTTTCCCATATTTCACCTGCTCACTTCAGACCATTCCTAACTTCATCATCAAACCTGCAGGCAATGGAAGTACCATTATATTTTGGCAAATTAACCTTTACCTTTCAGAGGTCAGATGCCAACTTTCTGACACCTCCTCAAATCTTAATGAACTATAATTGTCTGTCTTTATATCAGGAGATTTCCCCTCCACAGTCTCCACCCTCCTAATATCCATAAACAGGACTACTTTGGTAGTCCCATTGACCTCTTTTCATTCCCAACTTCATTCTGTCTCTCTTTGTCCAATTCCCTAAAATTCTATCATGGACTCATCTGTTTCAATAATTTACAATTCTTTAGTCCCAGTGCTTCATCTTTATGACAGAGATCCAGTCTCTGTTCACTACTGTGCTGCATTAAGGTCTTTATTGGTCAGGACGTGAAGGAATATGGGGAGAAGGGAGGAGATTGGGGCTGAAAGAAAATTTGGATTAGCCTTGATGAAATGGGAGAGCAGACACTATGGGCCAAATGGCCTAATTCCTCTCCTATACCTATGGTCTTATTACATTACTTTCATGAATAGCATCAAAAGCACATAAGACCAATAAGAAAGAACAATTACTAAAGCTGGTGAGAGAGAGAGAGTGGGAGAGAATGTTTCTGCCACATGTGGGAGCAAACCTACATATGCATTTTAGACTTTTGAATATAATAATATTATGAGAGCTTGTTTATATATAAGGGGAGTAAATAAATTTTGTTTCCTTAACTAAATGTTCAACTGAAAAAATTATTTGACTGCTTGGCTACTTTCTGTTTTAAATATTCATATCATTATTTTCCAATTTGTTGTTTAAGCATAACATATCTCACTGATACATATTTATTTATTTATTTCCCAATTCCTTCTTAAAGCATTAAAAATATTTTATAAAGCATTCTCATAACAGCTACTCAAAAACTGTCAGTGATGTAAAGTGTAATTTTAAATCAGATTTTCCATTGCCGTGTTCAACCCTCTGTTTGCACTTATAAGGAACTTCATTTTTTATATAGATGTCAAAAGTTCAGTTTCTTTCAGTAAGCAGTTGTATTTTTAACTATTTTAATTAAGTTTCATTTTCAATAATTCAGGTCAGCAATAATCAGCGAGTAACAAAAAAACATAAAACAATGCTTATTTGAAGCAATGAAGGGAAATATGTGACTATCCTCCACAGTGTTAGCAGAGTATTCTCCTGAGTACCATTGAGCAACCAAGTGAAAGGAGGCCATGAATCCAGTGTCATAGGAATCACTAAGGCAATGACTGCTCTCAAATTCTTTCATATGCTTCTCCGAGGATCGTCCATTTTTGTGATGAAGAGACTCATGAGTTCCAGAGATCCTGAGAGCAATGCCATCTGGCGCTCAGCTTTTGGTAGGGTCACCCATGGTGGTAAGGTCAAGGGTGGGGTTCCAGACAAAGAGCGATTTAAGCAAGATCTCAGTGGAAGATGATGACTCATCTCAAAGATGGAGAAAGGCTGCAGCATGGAAGGGTTCCCAGTCATCTTGCGCTCCGTGCCACTGGATCCTGACCCCAATCGGTCAAGAACTAGGTGGTGTGGCTGCCTGTGTATCAGCCTCCCAATGTTAAGCAAAGTCACGCACAGGCATTCTCCATTCATGTGGATCCCGGATGTGCCTCTATAGTCACCTGACATCAATAGGCAGCCCCTTAGGAGAACTTGACTGGAGTGATCATGCTATTCCTGTTTTATGTAGCAAAATGTATCTGTTGCAGATATCAAAATAGAGTACCACTGTTTAGAAATAAGATTAGCTTTGCCTCAAATACTGAGATCAGAACAGTGGATAGTCAAACAAACTATATTGACTGGCATTCCTTTTAAAAAGGCACTGAATAAAAGGTGAAAATTCAAATAGTGCATGTTTACTGACTGTAAACTATAAGCATCTTTGTCAACCATCACTCTTATCTACAGCAACACACACAAAGTGCTGGAGGAACTCAGATGGCCAGGCAGTATCTATGGAAAAGAGTACAGTCGACTTTACAGGCTGAAACCCTTGGCAGGACTGGAGAAGTGTGGTGAACTAGATATACCTGTCTGACTGCTCCTGTGGCTCCTCCCACAGACCCTGCTGACTGCTCCTGTGGCTCCTCCCACAGACCCCTGTATAAAGGCGACTGTGGTCTGCTGCTCTCCCTCATTTTCCCAGGATGTAGTGTTGTTCTTCAGTCAATAAAAGCCGATATCTCACTTCCTAAGTCTCAGCGTGAGTTATTGATGGTGCATCAAGAAGAAAAGATGAGAAGTCAAAGTAAGAAAGTGGCAGAGGGGAGGAAGAACCACAAGGTGATAGGTGAAATCGCAATGGTGGGAGGGGTGAAGTAAAGAGCTGGGAAGTTGACTGGAGAAAGAAGGGGGAATCTGACAGGAGAGGACAGAGGCTACAGAAGAAAGAAAAGGGGGAGGAGCACCAGTGGGAGCTGATAGGCATGTAAGGAGAGAGAGGGAAATGGGAATGGGGAATAGTGAAGCAGTGGGAGGCATTAATGGGAAGTTTGTGAAATCAATGTTCATGGCATCAGGTTGGAGGCTACCCAGATGGAATACAAGGTGTTGCTCCTCCAACCTGAGTGTGGCCTCATTGTGACAATACAGGAGGCCACGGACTGACATATTGAAATAGGAATGGGCAGTGCAATTAAAAAGGGTGGTCCCACTTTTTCTTCAGATGTACCTTGGAGAGGTATATCACTATCTGGTATAGGGGGATGCTACTGCACAGGCTCGAAGTAAGCTGCAGAGAGATGTAAAAATAATCAACTCTATTATGGGTGCTGGCCTTCATAGTTTCCAAGATAACTTCATGGAGCGGTGTCTTAAAAAGGCAGGACCCTCACCAGACAGGATATGCTGTCTACTCATTGCTATCATCAGGAAGGAGGTACAGAAGCCTGAAGGCACACACTCAGCGATTCAGGAACAGTTTCTACCCCTCTGCCATCCGATTCCTAATTGTACATTGAACCCATGAACACTACCTCATTTCTTTTTTATTTCTGTTTTTGCACACTACTTATTTAATTAAACATACAGTATATGCTTATTGTAATTCATTTTTTCTATTTTATCATGTATTGCATTGCACTGCTGCTGCAAAGTTAATAAATCTCACATTTGCCAGTGAAATTAAACCTGATTCTGATTCTGAATTTTAAACACCCCAGCCAAGGGAAACAAATTTGGGCTATCTATGCTTCTCATAACCTAGTATACCTCTATCATATCACCTCTCAGCCTTCTTTACTCTGTTCAATCTCTTTTTATAACTTAATCCCTGCAATCCATTCTGCAAGATGATATGCTAGATATAGATATATGACTTAATAAAGTCTTAAGAACTGAAGGAGAGGTTAACAGGTAAGGGAATTCAGGAACTGTGAGGCAATAAAAAATTGTTACCATTCTGATGGCCAAATTCAAGAATAAAGGATATCTTGAAGGGCTAAAAGGTTGTAAAAGATAACATTGGCATGCAATTACCTGAATTCTTAATTATTCTTCCCATTTTGGGTTGGAGCGTCAAATCATAAACACAATAAGTTTTGCAGATGCTGGAAATGTTGAGAAATATACACAAATGCTGGAGGAGCTCAGTATAAGGTAGTGAGGGAAGAAAGAGTATTTCCCCCTCACCTGACTTCACTTATTACTTGCTAGCGTGTACTCCTTCCTCTCTCCCACCTTCTTATTTTGGCTTCTGTTCCTTCCTCCTGCCCTGATGAAGGGTCTCAGCCCAAATTATTGGCTATTTATTCCTTTCCTTAGAAGCTGCTTGACTTACTGTGTTCCTCCAGCATTTTCTGTGTGTTGTATTGAACTATTCTAGTCCGTAGCACATTATTTTTTCCCTTCCATTTTTCCACAAATAAAAAAGTTTAGGTAAGTATAGGTTAGTGACATCTAGAAGGATTGCTTAGGTCGAAGAAAGGAAAATTTACCTTCATGCACTTCCTTATTGAGAATCAAATGACTGTCCGGCTTCAATAACAAATGTCTAAATTCAAGTATAAATTGAGGTTTGTTGGATGATTTTGTCCTTTCATTTTGTGTGTGACTTTTAATATTCTAATATAAGAGACTGATTCATACTATACTCAGTTCTTCTGGTTCTGGCATTTTGACCATCTCATTTCACCATCTCATAGGCATCCTTGCTTTCAGTTCTGGAAACGTTTTCAGTCCTCTGAAAATGAGAGCTTCTGGTCACTATAAAAACTTTTCAAATATTTTCTCCTTTGTTCCTATGAGTTTTACTGCATTAAATATACATATATACATATATATATACACTGTTTATGATTTTACCCATTTAAAAAATTTACCCATGGTTTCCTTAAGTTCTAAATAAAGACTGTATAGTTTAGTTTGGCTAGAGCTAACTCTTTGTTTTAAACACAAGGAATATCGAAGTGAATACATTATTTCCCAACCATTGGATAAGGAGCCAGGGGCAATATGGTCCTATTGAAAACAATTCTTTTAACTAAAAATAAGGGTCATAGGCTGGAAATACTGATGAAAGTAACATTGAATTACAACAGTTTGAAATTAAAATTGCAAAAACATAATGGTGCTTGTTTATGACAAATTGACTAGTCCAGATGGCTTTCATCCTTGGGTTTGAAAAGAAATGGAGGAACACTGGAGACGCCAAAGATATAATCTTTCAAAACTGAAATATTGCAGCTGCTGAAAATCAGAAACATAAACAGGGAAGGTTGGAAATATTTAGAACGTTCATAGAAAGAAAAACAAGAAGTGGTTTGAGATAAAACAAGATGCTGGGAAAGTTGGGAATGGAAGAGATAACAAATGGGAAGGTATGACCAGGGGGAAGGGAACAGATATAAAACAACAGAATATGTGACTGTACAAGGTAAAAGAAAGTGGTATTAGAAAACAAAATCTGGAAAGGGTGAAAATACAGAATAAGTTTCAATCCTGCCTACATCATTGACTTGTACAACTACTTTTGATGACACAATGACTGCTTCTTATAAGTATTCATTCCACTCCCTATTTCTGCTGGATGTGCTATTGTGATAGCAGCTTCAACACTGATGTTTTCATTAAGTCTTCCCATCTTTTGGATTGTAGATTCCACTCCAAAGTTAATGAGGCCTATTATTGTGTCAATTCAGCTTTCCTATTGCAGAATAGTAAACTCCAGCTTTTAAGCTTTTTAAGAATGCTCGCTTATGGTGCCAAAGGTTTTTGCAGACCTCTTCCAGTTCATCTGCAAAACAGCTTATTTTTCTTTTCTCATATCTCTCTTTTCTTTTCTGGGCGGCTGGGGTCCGGACAGAGTCCATGATCTACAGCTGCAGCTTAAACTACAGATCTCCACGAGTGGTGGGTTCTCATTCTCAGACTTGCTGTGTGGCCTGTACTCGGGCGATCCTCTCTCTCTCTCTTTCTGATAGTGAGTGAGAATTTTTGAGGGACTCTAGATCAGGGTCTTTTTGGGGGCTTTGCTATTGTTTGCATGGTGGGGATGAGGGGTTAATGCTTTTGCCAGTGCAAGTGGGAGATGGGAAGGGAGGGGAAGGGTTGATGCTTTGGGTGCTGCTTGTGCATGGGAGGAGGAGAGGGCTTTGGGGTTCTGATACTTCTGTCATTTATTCTTTTGAATTGTTTCTGTTTTGTGGGTGCGAAGAATAAGAATTTCAGGTTGTATACATTCTCTGATATTAAATTGAACCACTGAATTTGAATGGACACAATTGACTTTCAAAAACATTCACTATTCTTGAAAGCACCTAAGGTAATGTTGATAAAATAGTATATACCCTTATGGTTCTTGGATTTACTGAGTACGCCTGCAAGAAAATGAATCTCAGGGTTGTATATGATGACACATATGTACTTTGATAATAAATTTACTTTGAACTTTGAAAGAAGAGATGATATGTTGTTCCAAACTTACAATATGTATAGTTGTATCAAACTAATGCTTTGATACAACTGCAGATTTCTTTGTATTTTTTAGACAAAGGTTGCATTATAAAGAAAACATGCTTTATTGGCAGTAATTATCAACTGAGCAGATGTCTATTACAATGTTTCAAAGTTTGGGAATATTGTACATTCTGTTCCTACAGGCACCCTTACAACTATTTACATTATCATGTACAAAATGCTGGTGGAACACAGCAGGCCAGGCAGCATCTATAAGGAGAAGCAGTGTCGACGTTTCGGGCCGAGACCCTTCGTCAGGACTAACCGAAAGGAAAGATAGTAAGAGATTTGAAAGTTGTGGGGAGAGGGGGAAATGCGAAATGATAGGAGAAGACCGGAGGGGGTGGGATGAAGCTAAAAGCTGGAAAGGTGATTGGCGAGTGATACAGAGCTGGAGAAGGGAAAGGATCATGGGATGGGAGGCCTCAGGAGAAAGAAGGGGGGGGGGGAAGCACCAGAGGGAGATGGAGAACAGGCAGGGTGATGGGCAGAGAGAGAGAAAAAAAAACAAACAACTAAATATGTCAAGGATGGGGTAAGAAGGGGAGGAGGGGCATTAACGGAAGTTAGAGAAGTCAATGATCCTGCCATCAAGTTGGAGGCTACCCAGCCGGTATATAAGGTGTTGTTCCTCCAACCTGAGTGTGGCTTCATCTTGACAGTAGAGGAGGCCATGGATAGACATATCAGAATGGGAATGGGACATGGAATTAAAATGTGTGGCCACTGGGAGATCCTGCTTTCTGTGGCGGACCGAACGTAGGTGTTCAGCCAAATGGTCTCCCAGTCTGCGTCGGGTCTCATCAATATATAAAAGGCCACACCGGGAGCATCGGACGCAGTATACCACACCAGCCGACTCACAGGTGAAGTGTCGCCTCACCTGGAAGGACTGTCTGGGGCCCTGAATGGTGATGAGGGAGGAAGTATAAGGGCAGGTGTAGCACTTATTCCGCTTACAAGGATAAGTGCCAGGAGGGAGATCGGTGGGAAGGGATGGGGGGGACGAGTGGACAAGGGAGTCGCGTAGGGAGCAATCCCTGTGGAAAGCAGAAAGAGGGGGGGAGGGAAAGATATGCTTGGTAGTGGGATCCCGTTGGAGATGGCGGAAGTTATGGAGAATTATACGTTGGACCTGGAGGCTGGTGGGGTGGTAGGTGAGGACAAGGGGAACCCTATCCCGAGTGGGGTGGTGGGCAGATGGGGTGAGAGCAGATGTGCAGGAAATGGGAGAGAAGCGTTTGAGAGCAGAGTTGATGGTGGAAGAAGGGAAGCCCCTTTGTTTAAAAAAGGAAGACATCTCCTTCGTCCTGGAATGAAAAGCCTCATCCTGAGAGCAGATGCGGTGGAGACGGAGGAGTTGTGAGAAGGGGATAGCATTTTTGCAAGAGACAGGGTGGGAAGAGGAATAGTCCAGGTAGCTGTGAGAGTCTGTAGGCTTATAGTAGATATCAGTAGATAGGCCGTCTCCAGAGGTGGAGACAGAAAGATCAAGAAAGGGGAGGGAGGTGTTGGAAATGGACCAGCTAAATTTGAGGGCAAGGTGAAAGTTGGAGGCAAAGTTAATGAAGTCAATGAACTCAGCATGCGTGCAGGAGGCAGCGCCAATGCAGTCGTCGATGTAGGGAAGGAAAAGAGGGGGACAGATACCCGTATAGACTTGGAACATGGACTGTTCCACAAAGCCAACAAAAAGGCAGGCATAACTGGGACCCATGCGGGTGCCCATGGCTACACCCTTGGTTTGGAGGAAGTGGGAGGACCCCCTTTCTTTCTCCCAAGGCCTCCTGTCCCATGATCCTTTCCCTTCTCCAGCTCTGTATCACTTTTGCCAATCGCCTTCCCAGCTCTCAGCTTCATCCCACCCCCTCCGGTCTTCTCCTATCAGTTTGCATTTCCCCCTCCCCCCACTACTTTCAAATCTCTTACTATCTTTCCTTCCAGTTAGTCCTGACGAAGGGTCTCGGCCCGAAACGTCGACAGTGCTTCTCCTTATAGATGCTGCCTGGCCTGCTGTGTTCCACCAGCATTTTGTGTCTGTTGTTTGAATTTCCAGCATCTGCAGATTTCCTCCTGTTTGTACATTAGCATGTTTCTCCTTTACAAAAAGAAAACCCACATAAATCAAACCACAAACAAGAGAAAATCTGCAGATGCTGGAAACCCGAGCAGCACACACAAAATATTGGAGGAACAATCCAATCGCCTTTATACTGGGGTCCGCGGGAGGAGCCACAGGAGCAGTCAGCGGGGGGGGGGGGGGGGGGGGGCTGTCCAGACAGGTATATGTAGTTCACCACAGTGGTGTGCCTCAAAGGGCCAGAGGGCCAGTTCCACTCAGTATCAAAATAAATAAATAAATTGTGCCTGTATTGCCTGGAGCCTGGGACACTTTCACAGCATCTCCTAGTGCAATCTGTCTCTTGTCGTGGTATACCTTCTAGTTCCATTTAACTATCCCTCCAAATGTTGCACCATACGTAGCCATGTTCTCATACAGAAACCTACCAATATTTCACTGGGAAATATCCTGTGGTCAGGCTGTGAATATATCGAAACATAGAAACCCTACAGCACAATACAGGCCCTTCGGCCCACAAAGCTCTGCCGAACTTGTCCTTACCTGAGAAATTACCTAGGGTCACCCATAGCCCTCTATTTTTCTGACTCCATATACCTGTCCAGGAGTCTCTTAAAAGACCCTATTGTATCCGCCTCCACCACTGTCACTGGCAGCCCATTCCTCGCACTCACCACTCTCTGTGTAAAAAAAAACTTACCCCGATATCTCCTCTGTACCTATTTCCAAACCCCTTAAAACTGTGCCCTCTCGTGCTAGCCATTTCAGCCCTGGGAAAACCCTCTGACTATCCACACGATCAATGCCTCCCATCATCTTATACACATCTATTAGGTCAACTTTCATCCTCTGTCGCTCCAAGGAAAAAAGGCCGAGTTCACTCAACCTATTCTCATAAGGCATGCTCCCCAATCCAGGCAACATCCTTGTAAATCTCCTCTGCACCCTTTCTATGGTTTCCACATCCTTCCTATAGTGAGGCGACCAGAACTGAGTACAGTACTCCAAGTGGGGTCTGACCAGGGTCCTATATAGCTATAACGTTACCACTCAGCTCAAACTCAATTCCACAATTGATGAAGGCGAATACACCACATGCCTTCTTAACCACAGAGTCAACCTGCGCAGCTGCTTTAAGCATCCTATGGACTCGGACCCCAAGACCCCTCTGATCCTCCACACTGCTAGGAGTCTTACCATTAATACTTATATTCTGTCATCATATTTGACCTACCAAAATGAACCACCTCACACTTATCCGGGTTGAACTCCATCCGGCACTTCTCAGCCCAGTTTTGCATCCTATCAATGTCCCGCTGTAACCTCTGACAGCCCTCCACACTATCCACAACACCCCCAACCTTTGTGTCATCAGCAAACTTACTAACCCATCCCTCCACTTCCTCATCCAGGTCATTTATAAAAATCACGAAGAGTGGGGGGTCCCAGAACAGATCCCTGAGGCACATCACTGGTGACCGACCTCCATGCAGAAGCCAGTTTTGGATCCACAAAGCAATTTTCCCTTGGATCCCATGCCTCCTTACTTTCTCAATAAGCCTTGCATGGGGTACCTTGTCAAATGCCTTGCTGAAATCTGTATACACTACATATCTACTGCTCTACCTTCATCAATGTGTTTAGTCACATCCTCAAAAAAATTCAATCAGGCCTTTCACAAAGCCATGCTGACTATAATTAATCATATTATGCCTCTCCAAATGTTTATAAATCTTGCCTCTCAATATCTTCTCCATCAACTTACCAACCACTGAAGTAAGACTCACTTGTCTATAATTTATTGGGTTACCTCTATTCCCTTTCTTGAGTAATGGAACAACATCTGCAACCCTCTAATCCTCTGGAACCTCTCCCATCCCCATTGATGATGCAAAGATCATCACCAGAGGCTCGGAAATCTCGTCCTTTGCCTCCCACAGTAGCCTGGGGTACATCTCGTCTGGTCCCGGTGACCTATCCAACTTGATGCTTTCCAAAAGCTCCTGCACGTCCTCTTTCTTAATATCTACATGCTCAAGCTTTTCAGTCTGCTGTAAGTCATCCCTACAATGGCCAAGATCCTTTTCTGTAGTGAATACTAAGCAAAGTACTCATTAAGTACCTCTGCTATCTCCTTGGGTTCCATACACACTTTTCCACTGTCACATTTGATTGGTCCTATTCTCTCATGTCTTATCCTCTTACTCTTAACATACTAGTAGAATGTCTTGGGGTTTCCTTAATCCTGTCTGCTAAGGCCTTCTCATGGCCCCTTTTGGCTCTCCTAATTTCTTTCTTGAGCTCCTTCCTGCTAGCCTTATAATCTTCTAGCTGTCTGTCATTATCTAGCTTTTTGAACCTTTCATAAGCTCTTCTTTTCTTCTTGACTAGATTTACAATAGCCTTTGTACACCACGGTTCCTGTAACCTACTGTCCTTTCCGTGACTCATTGGAATGTACCTATGCAGAACTCCACACAAAAATCCCCTGAACATTTACCACAATTCTTCCATACATTTCCCTGAGAATATCTGACCCCAATTTATGCTTCCAAGTTCCTGCCTGATAGCCTCATATTTCCCCTTACTCCAATTAAACACTTTCCTAACTTGTCTGTTCCTATCCCTCTCCAATGCTGTGGTAAAGGAGAGAGAGTTGTGATCACTATCTCCAAAATGCTCTCCCACTGAGAGATCTGACACCTGACCAGGGTCATTTCCCAATACCAAATCAAGTGCAGCCTCTCCTCTTGTAGTCTTATCTACACATTGTGTCAAGAAACCTTCCTGAACACACCTAACAAACTCCACTCCATCTGAACCCCCACTCTAGGGACATGGCAATCGATATTTGGGAAATTAAAATATCTCACCACAAAAACCCTGTTATTATTACAACTTTCCAGAATCTGCTTCCCTATCTGCTCCTTGATGTCCCTGTTACTATAGGGTGGTATATAAAAAACACCCAGTAGAGTTATTGAACCCATCCTATTCCTAACTTCCACCCACAGAGATTTAGTGGACAAACCCTCCATGACTTCCTCTTTTTCTACAGCCGTGACACTGTCTGATCAACAGTGCCATGCCTCCACCTCTTTTGCCTCCCTCTCTGTCCTTTCTGAAAGATCT
This sequence comes from Hemitrygon akajei, assembly GCF_048418815.1. Taxonomy (NCBI): domain Eukaryota; kingdom Metazoa; phylum Chordata; class Chondrichthyes; order Myliobatiformes; family Dasyatidae; genus Hemitrygon; species Hemitrygon akajei. The sequence continues at coordinate 66,761,479 of NC_133142.1, read as the reverse complement.
AAAGTCTGGCATTTGAAGTAACCATTCCTGTCCCTGAGCCATCCAAGTCTCTGTAATGGCCACAACATTATAGCTCCAAGTAATGATCCACGCTCTAAGCTCATCTGCTTTGTTCATAATACTCCTTGCATTAAAATAGACACATCTCAAACCATTAGTCTGAGTGTGTCCCTTCTCTATCACCTGCCTATCCTCCCTCTCGCACTGTCTCCAAGCTTTCTCTATCTGTGAGCCAACCACCTCTTCCTTTGTCTCTTCAGTTTGTTTCCCACCCCCCAGCAATCCTAGTTGAAACTCTCCCCAGTAGCCTTAGCAAACCTCCTCAACAGGATATCAGTCCCCCTGGGATTCAAGTGCAACCCACCCTTTTTGTACAGGTCCCAATAATCCAGAAATCTGAATCCCTGCCCCCTGTTCCAATCCCTCAGCCACACAGTTATCCTCCACCTCATTCTATTCCTATACTCACTGTCACGTGGCACAGGCAGCAATCCCAAGATGACTACCTTTGTGGTCCTACTTCCTTTCTAACTCCCTGTAGTCTGCTCCCTTTTCCTGGTACCAATATGTACCATAACCTCTGGCTGTTCTTCTTCCCACTTCAGGATATCTTGGATGCGATCAGAAACATCCTGGACCCTGGCACCTGGGAGGCAAACTATCATCCGTGCTTCTTTCCTGTGTCCACAGAATCACCTGTCTGACCCCCTAATTATAGAGTCCCCTATCACTGCTGCCATCCTCTTCCTTTCCCTACCCTTCTGAGCCACAGGCATGGCCACTGTTGCTTCCCCCAGATAGGCTGTCCCCTCCAACAGTACTCAAGCATGAGTATTTATTGTCAAGGGGTATAGCCACAAGGGTGCTCTCTAGCCTTTGACTCCTGCCCTTTCTTCCCCTGACTGTTACCCACTTATTCATTTCCCCAGGCCCCGGTGTGACACCCTGCCTATAGCTCCTCTCTATCACCTCCTCATTCTTCCTGACCAGATGGAGGTCATCGAGCTGAATCTCCAGTTCCATAGCCCTAAGGAGCTGCAACTCGATGCACCTGGTGCAGATGTGGCCATCCGGGGGGCTGGGAGTCTCCTGGACTTCCCACATCTGACACCGAGCACAGAACACCAGCCTCACACACATTCTTCCTGTCTGTAACCTACCTCGCCTTGACCTGTTAATGCCTAATATAAGCCAAAGCCAAAGCCTTCCTACTCTGGCTCCCTCTACTCTGCCACCTGCTCTGTAAAGCTGTCTCCTTTTAAACTCTTCTCGCTGTTCTCATTGGCTGACGTCCACACACTTGCACAGTCGTGCCCCAATCAAACTGCTGAAGCAGTAACTGTCTCGCTTTAAACTCTTCTCCCTTTTAAACTCTTCTTGCTGTTCTCACTGGCTGACAGGAATAAGAGGAAACAGTGCAAATCAGGAACTCATGGAACTGCCAATATTTGGAATTCCATTGTTTTTATTTATTCAGTCTCCCAGTAAGATGCTGGGTGGCATAGTGATGTTAAGTTGTACCATGTTTGATTCTGTAAATGCTGGAAATCATGAGTAGGTTCCTAAAGTCTCTCAGCATCTGCAGGATCACGTGTCCATATTTGATTGTAGCCTTAGAATGTGATGAACTGTGCCAACACGAACTGCTGGTTCTTTCGGGAACCAGCAGTTGCAAAGGGTGATCTCAAAGCTTCTATGGGCTAAGATATTGAAGTGCATGACCCAAAAAGCAACACTTCTTACCACTCTGAATTTCTAACAACCTGCAGGAGGAAATATTTCTATTCCAGTAGGGAAAAATTGGTGGGTATCCTCTGAAAGAGTTCTGCTGGTTACCTTCATGTTTGTATTTGACCTGTGGCCAGCAATCCTGATACACAAGTAGGACTTCACTAGATCTTCAATGTCCTGAGCGATCCAGGTCAACATGAAAGCCTCTGGCCATCGTCTTAATGTTTACATCTCATATGCTTGAGATGGACATACTTCAGCATGAATATTTAAAGTCTCTCAGGAATCACCAAAATCTTAAGTCTTGAATAGTTCATGCTGCACAAAGCTTCTACAATTAGAGATTAAGATACATAGGAGGAAGCACAATTAGAACCTGGTGAACTGATTCCATTATGTGAGGAATAAATGCATCTCCTCCATCACATGACAGTCTCAACAGACGAAGAAACAGAGGTAGGATTAGGGGCCATTTGATCTCATGTACCTGATCAGTCTTGCATTCAATCCATTTATTCAATTATCTGCCTATTTATTTATTTATCCATTATCTATCTATCTATCTATTTATTTGTTGAGATACAGCATGGAATTTGCGCTTATGGCCCTTTGAGTTGTGCTGCCCAGTAATGCTTGATTTAATCCTAACCTAATCACAGGACAATTTACAATGACCAATTGACCTACTGATCTGTCCACCTTTGGACCGTGGGAGGAAACTGGAGCACTCATAGAAAACCCATGCATTCCACAGGGAGGATGTACAGACTTCTTACAGATGATGTCAGAGATGAACTCTGAACCCTGATGTCCTGAGCTGTAATAGTGTCATGTTAACTGGTACGCTACCATTACGTCCCGTCCCTGGGAAGCAGCTTTAATAAGATTTATTCCCAATCTTCTACAAGAACAACAAATTTCACAACATATAAGTCAGTGATAAGAAATCTAATTCTGATTCTTTCCTGTAATAACCTATATATCACATGATTTCCCCAATATGCAAAGATTTTTGGATCTCTGCATTGAATAAACTCAGTGACTGAGTTTCCAAAGCCCTCTTGGATAGAGAATTCCAAAAATGTATCCTGATCCCAGGTTACAATGATTGTGACTTTATGTTGAGATTGTTATCCTTGATTGTAAACACTCAGCCAGTGTGGAAGTACAAACCCTACATATCCAGTGCTCCTAATGTGACCCTGTCATAAAGTGGGGGGCCATGTCTTCGAGCATTTCTGCTCCATCCACCCGAAACAGATCTTCCTAGTGACCAAACATTTTATTCCAATTCCCATTCCCATTCCGACATGTCAGTCCATGTCCTCCTTTTGTATCGAGATGAAGTCACCCTCACAGAGGAGGGGTAACACTTTGTATTCCATCTGGGTAGCCTCCAACCTGATGGCATGACTATTACTTTCTCCTTCCAGTAAAAAAAATCTCCCCTTCTTCCCCTCTCTTCTATTCAGTATTCTTTTACCTCTTCTCACCTGCTTATCACTTCTTCCTGGTTCCCCTCCATCTTCCCTTTCTCCTATAGTCCACTCTCGTCGCGTAACAGATTCCTTCCTCTCCAGCCCCTCATCTTTCCTACCCACCTATCACCTTCTAGCTATTCTTCCCCCCCCCCCCCCACCTTACCTTTGTATTCTGGCACCTTCTCTTTATTTCCAGTCCTGAAAATAACATTGACAGTTTATTCATTTCCATACATGCTGTCTGACTTGCTGAGTTCCTGTGTGTGTGTGTGTGTGTGTGTGTGTGTGTGTGTGTGTGTGTGTGTGTGTGTGTGTGTGTGTGTGTGTGTGTGTGTGTGTGTGTGTGTGTGTGTGTGTGTGTGTGTGACTAATCCTACATGTACTCTATAAACTAAAAAATATCATCTCTAATTCTTTTAAACTCAAGAGAATACAGGCATAATATGCTTAATCTGACCTCAGACAACTGCCCTCACCCACCTGCCCTCACCCACCATACCAGGTACAATCTTAAGAGCCGTAGCCCAGAATGTCGACTCTTTATACCTTGCAACACATACAAAATGCTGGAGGAACTCAGCAGGCCAGGCAGCATCTATGGGAAAAAGTACAGTCAACTTCTCAGACTGAAACCCTTCGGCAGGACTGGAGAAAAAAAAGCTGAGGAGTAGATGTTAAAGGTGGGGAAGGGGAGAGAGAAATATCAGGCAGTAGGTGAAACTTGGAGGGGAGGGATGAAGCAAAGAACTAGGAAGTTAATAGGTGAAAGAGGCAGAAACCATGGAAGAAAGAAAGTGGGGGTGGGAACACCAGAGAGAGGTGATGGGCGGGCAGGGAGATAACATGAGTGAGGGAAAAGGAGATAGGAAATGGTGAAGGGGGGTGGGGAGGCATTACTGAAATTTTGAGAAATCGATGTTCATGCCATCGATTATCTAACCCTAACCCTTTATTCCTTTAAATTTTGTATGTGTTTCTCCGTCTGTCACAAGTATATCCTTAGGTATGGAGACTGAACATGTAAGTAAAATTGCAGATGCATCTCACCAGGCCTAAATATAAAGAAATATTGATTTTAGTCGCCTTGAAGCCATCCTTGATCAAATGCTCTCTTAATGGTAAGGACTGTCACTTGCACCTACGCCCTGGAGTTCAGCTCTTTGGTCCATGTTTGAATTGGGCAGTCATTAGTTGGATTGGAACTGTCTTTTGTGAATGAGGTGATGGCAATATTGACATTGTTCTGGAAGCACATCTAGCTCCTGAATCCAGGTCTTCAGTACTTTAGCTAGGAGGTTAGTCTAGTTTCATAACCTTTGCCAAATCCAGTGCTCTTCACTAGTTTTGGATGTCATGTACAATGAATCAATTGGAACATGTTTCTATGAGGCACTGTGGACCATCTAGAGGTTAGTCTGGTTTCATAACCTTTGCCAAATCCAGTGCTGTCAGCCATTTCGGGTGGTATGGTAGTGTAGCAGTTAGTGAAATCATTGACCCAGGATCATTTCTCGGGCTGTCTGTAGGAAGTTTGTACATTCTCTCTGTCACAGTGTGGGATTCTGCTGGGTTTTTCTCCCACAGTTGATCATTATAAATTGTCTGAGGGTTAAACTAGTGGGTTGCAGGGTGAAGCAGCTCATTGGCCAGAAGGGCCTGTTCCATGCTGTATCTCCAAATAAAATAAACATTTTCTGGACCTCACCATTATTAAGGATTAGGATATTCTTGAAGCATCCTCTTCCTGTTTGCTTTTTAATTGTCCATCATTCTTGACAAGATGTGGCACAAATATAGAGCTTTGATTGGGTCTGTTGGTAATGAGATCCCTTAGCTGTGTGATGTGACATTGTTATTTTTGCTACTTACCTACTAGTCCTGTATTGCATTTGACTAGGTCAGCACCAAGTCATTTTTAGGTAATATTTTTGCTGTTTTCAACATGCACCTCTACACTTCTTATCAAGTCAGGATTGATTCCCAGGCTTGATAGTAATGGCAAAATGAAGGCTTTGCAAGCATTGAAATTAGAGATTGTGACTTTTTTTTGCTGCTGCTGATCATGAGCGCCTCATGAATGCCCACTTTCAGGCAATCCGATGTCTGTTGTGCCACATAACATGATTAAAATAATAACATTTTTTACAAGGTACAAGGTGGTTTCAGGATGAATTCAGGAATTACCTGTCTTATTCTGAGAGGACTGTGTGGTGGTCACTTCTACTAATGCCATCATTGGAAAGATGGTAGTTTAATTGCTGATAGGTTTGTTTTGGTTTACTCACTCCCCGCCACACACCTTGTGAGACAGCCAAGTCCTTCATGATTTGGCCAGTGCTAATGCTACTCACTGATGGACAGAGTGAAATATCAACCCTTGCTTCTTTTGGTTGCCAAGTGCTGCTCAGCATAAAGGAATAAAGGATCCACTTGCTGAGGAAGAATGATAAATGGAAATCAGGATGAAGTTTTTTTTGCTCCTACTTGACCTAATACCATGAGATTTCACAGAACCTGGAGTCCATTTTATAGATTGTTACTAATCCTTGAAGAGAACCCACTTCCCTTTTTACCAGTCACATGATATTACTCCATTGTGGCTATTTCCGGAACAATGTTCCAAACTCCAAACCAATGTCATGCCTATTAATCTTTGTTTATTGCTGTAAGCAATAAAAGAATAAAAGATTAGATAACTGCATTATAATAATTAGAATATTCTGAGAGTTTTCAGTGTTTTAAGTTTCACATTTCCAGTAAATATACATATTTTCCGATTTTCATATATCGGTGAACGTATTTGAAATATTTCATTGTTATCTGTACATTCTCTGCTGCGAAATTTAATAAACTAAGTAATTAAATTAAGACCTTAAGACCTTTTCGTTTCCTCGTCACACAGTTGGTTGTGATGGACGTAGTCATTTAATATAAAGAGAATCCTGGGTAAGCATTGTACGAAGACAAATGAAGCATCATCTGGATTTAGATTTTTAAAAAGATTTATTTTAAAGGCGCATCTTACATAACAACATGGATTACTAAAACCAATGAACGATCTTTTGAGAGGCACATTTTCACATTCCTCACTCAACGTAATCCATAAAAAAAGAATGCATACATAACAGAGCAGTTCTTTTGACAAATCGGAGTATTGAAACGTTTACTCTGTTTCTTTCATCATGGACATTGTCTAATCCTACTGCGTACACACAAAAGGCGATGGACTGGAGGAACTCTGTGGGATGGGCACAATCGAGTATGGATGCAGGGTCTCAACAAGACCTTCCCTAACTCATTGAGTTTCTCCAGCGCCTTTTGTGCTGCTCCAGATTCCAGCATCTGAAGCCTCCCGACCTATTTCGCGTTTTCAGCATTCAGCTATAACGCGGAAGAGGCCATTGAAAGCAGCGGGATCCCGGCAACTCTGACAGATGCCGAACATTGCCGTATACGTTCTGGGGGGCTGGATCAAGACTGTGGCAACCGACCAATCGGACTACGGAATCGGCCTACGGCAATTGCCAATCAGGAACTATTTGCCCAATCAGCGCAGGGCACGGGCGCTTCCGGCGATCCTGTCAGGTTGTTTTTTTTCTTGTCCTTCCGGTGTGTTGTAGGCGTCGCTGAGCGTGAATGTGGGTATCGTGAGCGGTAAAAGGAGGGGAGTGGACGGCAGGGGAAAACAATTACCAGACGGTACTCAAACCGAACCTGCCGGAGGTTATGGAACTGAAGGAGCCGGATGGAAATGAGTGGAAGTACCACGGAGAGGGCAATAGAAGTTTGGTCGTTTCCCATGTCCAGGTTAGTGGGGCGCGCGGGCAACGTGCACGCGAACGGCGCTTCCTGCGCGCGCCCTCGTGCACACCTGCTCCGTGTAAATAGCGTCAAAGGGCCCGCGCGGTGCCATTGTGAACAAAGGGGACTGCAGGCACGGCACGGCACGTCACGTCAAAGTTCAGCTAAGCACTTTAATTTTATGTGAACAGGACATGCAGGGGGCTGAACTAACTGCAGTAGTACTTATGCCGCACTGTGTTCAATTTCACCCTCGGATAAAGCAAATGCACATTCGTCCAATAGTTTTAGATCAACAATTACAGACGTTTACAATAAATAATGAATCGTTCATTTAAAAAAAATCAGTTTAATTAATCGGGGAAACCATTTGGGGGAAATGGTGTGCTTCCTAGGAAGGGTCCACGTAGTGACTTGTCTGCCCTAGTCTAAGCAAATATGAATCGAGTTCCGATCTTTACTATAGTTCGAGTTTTCACTGTTTAATGAGCCGCTTGCGGTTACTAATTTATGGTGTAATGCTTTATTGTAATGAAAACAGATGGAAGTTTGAAATATAAAGATAGCGAATACATTAGGTATAAACTAGTAAGCCGTATACGTATATCGATATATTAATTTGTGAAACTAGCGACTTTTTATGTTAGAGTAAATCGTCTCATTTGAAAATTGAACGTCTCTGCAGTATTCAATATATTGCTATTTGTATTGGCCCATGCTGAGATGTTATAACAAACTTTGAAAATACCAATTAAATTGCTCTATTAGTTACTTTGCTATGGGTGGGTATGTAACATTATACCTAAATGTCAATGAATACAAACCACATAATCTTTCTTGATAGGTGGCCTTCACATTCCAGAATTAGCCAGGTGAATCTCATTTATTGCCTCCAGTGCTGTTATATTATTTTTTAAGAGCACCAAAACTATACACAATGTTCCAGGTGTGTCCCTGTACAACTGGATCTAAACATCCTTGTACATAAATTTCAAAAAAATGTATTTTGCCTCTGAAATAGTTGTTATCTGTTTGTGATTTATGTACTGGAACATCCAGATCCCTATATACATAACTCATTTGTAGCCCCTCTCCATTTAGATTGTAGGTGCTTGGTGCCTGTGGAACCAGCATTAGGTTTGAAATTTTCTAATGGAGAGAAGAGGGCATCATTTGATAGATAGATTTTTACATTGTAGGGGAATTAAGGGTTATGGGGAAAAGGCAGGTAGATAGAGCTAGGTTTACGGGCAGATCAGCCATGATTTTAATGTATGGTGGGGCAGGCTCGATGGGCCGGGTGGCCCATTCCTTATGTTCTTATGATAGGAAATGAATTTGGCAATTTTAATTACTGCTAGTCACAGTAGTCAATACTCCAGAATCTTCTACATTCTCTGTAAGTGTACACTTGAAGTTCACCAAAGTATTGTGCTCCACAACAACTGAAAAAAATTTCCTCTTCTGAACTTTGAAACAAACATATTGAAATAGATGCCATCCGTGAACCCCTAAAAAAACAAACATATCAAAATAGACACTATCTGTGAAACCCAAAGAGCCAAAAAAGTGTGAACCAATAGAATTCGAAGGTCAGCTGAACGTGTTGTCAATCAGGACTGAGGCAGATGAATGGGGGCCTATATAAACATGAGCACTCTCAGAGAGAAACACCAACAACTGCGCACTGAAGATGTCATCTCGACTGGTGATAGAATGTCTGCAAGCTGATTGCCAAGCTCAGCAAACACAGCAAAATGAATTTACATCGCTGCTTGACTTGTTTTAAGTATTGAACAATGTTGATGATGATTAAAAACATGTTGTCTAGTTGAGTGACACAATGTTCCACTGTTTTCAATCTAGTCACATGAAGTAAAATTGCTTGCAATGGTTTTTTTCTTCTCTCCCCATGGGTTACTTGAGAATCCACATCTTTGACCTTCAATTATCACAATGTTCCGTAAGTCACTAGATCAACAGGTTCTTCAACAGGTTCGACAGCTCAATCTCATCCTCACCGCAGAAATCCACACCAGGCTTACTTCCCTCACAGGAAAATAGCCACTCACAGGAGACCTTGCCCACGCCCAGGATTACGGCTGGACAGGTGGAAGGTCAACTGAGGAAGATCTGTACCAGCAAGGCGGCTGGACCGGATGGAGTTTCCCCACGATTACTGAGGGCCTGTGCGACTGAGCTGGGAGAACCACTACAGCGCATCTTCAACGTGAGCCTGGAGCAGAGAAGAGTACCCAGACAGTGGAAAACATCCTGTATTGTCCCGGTACAGAAGAAACCACAACCAAAGGAGTTGAATGACTTCAGACCTGTTGCCTTGACGTCGCACGTGATGAAGACCATGGAGCGGCTGATAATACAGAATCTGAGGCCACAAACCAAGCACGCCCAGGATCCTCTTCAGTTTGCGTATAAGGAGAAGGTGGGAGTGGAGGATGCTATCACATATTTGCTGCACAAATCACTCTCTCACCTAAAGGGGGTCAGTTGTGCTGTGAGGATTACATTCCTTGACTTCTCTAGTGCCTTTAACACCATCCAGCCCAAGATCTTAAGGCACAAACTAACGGAGATGGGAGTAGACTCTCACATGGTGGATTGGATAGTGGACTACTTGACAGATAGACCTCAGTATGTGCGGTTGGGAGACTGTAGGTCTGACACGGTGGTCAGCAGCACAGGGGCGCTGCAGGGAACCGTACTCTCTCCGGTCCTGACAGACTTCCAATATAACTCGGAGTCCTGCCATGTGCAGAAGTTCGCTGATGACACGGCCATAGTGGGGTGTGTCAGGAATGGACAGGAGGAGGAGTATAGGAAACTGATACAGGACTTTGTGATATGGTGCAACTCAAACTACCTGCGTCTCAATATCACCAAGACCAAGGAGATGGTGGTGGACTTTAGGAGATCTAGGCCTCATATGGAGCCAGTGATCATTAATGGAGAATGTGTGGAGCAGGTTAAGACCTACAAGTATCTGGGAGTACAGTTAGACGAGAAGCTAGACTGGACTGCCAACACAGATGCCTTGTGCAGGAAGGCACAGAGTCGAATGTACTTCTTAAGAAGGTTGGCGTCATTCAATGTCTGTAGTGAGATGCTGAAGATGTTCTATAGGTCAGTTGTGGAGAGCGCCCTCTTCTTTGTGGTGGCGTGTTGGGGAGGAAGCATTAAGAAGAGGGACGCCTCACGTCTTTATAAGCTGGTAAGGAAGGCGGGCTCTGTCGTGGGCAAAGTACTGGAGAGTTTAACATCGGTAGCTGAGCGAAGGGCGCTGAGTAGGCTACGGTCAATTATGGATAACTCTGAACATCCTCTACATAGCACCATCCAGAGACAGAGAAGCAGTTTCAGCGACAGGTTACTATCGATGCAATGCTCCTCAGACAGGATGAAGAAGTCAATACTCCCCAATGCCATTAGGCTTTACAATTCTACCGCCAGGACTTAAGAACTTTTTAAAGCTATTATTAATGCTTTTTGAGATGGTGATTTAGATGCATATCATATTTTTTTTACTGAGTTAAGTATTGTATGTAATTAGTTTTGCTACAACAAGTGTATGGGACATTGGAAAAAAGTTGAATTTCCCCATGGGGATGAATAAAGTATCTATCTATCTATCTATCTATCTAGATCAGGGGTTTCCAACCTCAGGTTCACAGACCCCTTGCTTAATGGGATTAGCTATTGGCATAAAAAAGGTTGAGAATCCCTGTGCTAGACTAACATCAGACTATTGACGTGAAACAAGCCACAGTCAATTGACATACTTTGTCATTGACAGTGGTTATTGGGTGCCACTCTCCTTTGATTGTTAGAATGTTGTCCCTAGCAGTCTTTACAAAGGGTAGAGATGTTACACTGGAGGGTGGAGAGGAGAAGGGTAAAATTCCTACTAAGAAGATCAGAACCAGTGGCATTTCCTCTGATGTTCCGGGCAAAAGCAAGCTCATAATGGTAACATTGAAAGTAAGTAAGGAGTAATGGGTCTCATGAAATTGCTATTACTATCAAGGCCAGCCATGGCTAGTGCGAGTGGTACTGTTGCACCAATGGGGTCACTGGAGAAAAGTACTGGTAGATATGAAGCAGCTTCTTTATTGACAAAACAAGATACACCAGGCATCATATGGAAATGTTTTTGGTCAAAAGGTCTGCTTATGCCAGCACTACACAAATTTTATGTGATAAAGATCAAAGAAAATTTGGGACAAGTCAAACAAATCCATATTTACAACCATCACGCCCAAAACAAGTGTTAATCACCATCGCATGCATGCAATAGAATATTGATTGGACTATGCAGGCAATCAGCCTGTTACCTGGTCTGTGAACCTATTGTTCAGAGCTGCATTAAAATCAAATCCACAATTCAGATCTGAAGACCAAGGTTTTCTGGTAAATGTGCTAAACCCAAAAATCGCTCTAATGGTACAAGGTGTACATCTTGGGGCGGGGGTGGGGGGAGAGAAGGAGGCAACAACTGTAGATACCTTGGCTGCAGAAAATATTTCCAAGGAACTGAAACACATTACTGTATTCAGTAAGCTACTCACCCAAACAAGTGTTTAATGTGGTTAGACGAGTCTCTTTTGGAAAATAATGTCTTTACCTTTCTTTATCTTGAGGGATAGAACATCTGATCTAGGCTTTGTAGCAACAAAAGGTCACTTTAATTTTGCACTAAATAGTGTAACTTAGAGTGTTCATGCTTGCCTTCTGAGAATGGGGCATTGAACATAAGAGTTGAAACATGTTATAACTTTTAATACTGATTAGATTGCACTTGGAATATTGTGTGGCAGTTCTGTTGCCACATTGTAGGACTGATCTGATTTCACTGGAGAGAGTCCAGAGTAGATTCACCAGGATGTTGCTTGGATTGGAGAGTATGTGTTATGGAGAAAGATTGGATAGACAGGGTCTATTTTGCATGGAGCAGAGGGGACTTGGGGCTGATCTGATGGAGCTGTATCACATTATAAGAAGATAAGTAGTCAGAAACTTTTTTTATGGTAAGTTTTTTTATTGAGTGTTTGAAATACTGAACTTGATGGCAGAAGAAGGGGCAAAGTCAGATGCAATCTTTGCTTTTAAGAAATATTTAGACACTTCAGCAAGACATAGTTGGATATAGACGTCATTTGGTAAATAGGATTACTGTAGATTGGAGGATAGGAAGGTTACTTTGGGAAAAAGATTCTGACTATCCATGCTTCTTATACATTTATATACCTCTATTAGGTCACCCCTTCAATCCTTGGAAAACAATTGACTCTGGAGATAAAATCAAGAATTATTATAAGCTTAAGTTTTTATTAAACAATGACATGGAGAACCTAAGGGCAGAAAAGGATATTCAACAGTTGATCTTACAGTGGTGTGGCACTTCTGTTCAATACTTATTACATTCTCAATCTTTTCCTCCCCTCCCCCCACTTCATGTGATGTGTAAAGAATAACATGGACAATAGAGCTTGGTTTGGTGTCACCTCCGCCTCAGAATATCCAGTTAACATGAAGGGTGTGGCTGACAATATCCAGGTAGCATTTTATTAACCTATTAACTCTGCAGCATTAGTCCATGGATTGCAATAGTGTGCTGCCACAGTATTCCAGACAGAAAACTGGAATGGTGAGTTTCAATACCCAAAGTTCTACCCAACATGACAATATATGAAAACCTTGCTTTATTCAGGGATACAGTTGTATCTGTGCAAAATACTATTCACGTTTTTGAACTAGCAGAAGGCCTTCCGTGTCCTCCAAAATTGGCCTTGGGAAGGGACAACATAATTGGATGCTTCCATTGTATGCAGACATCAGAAAACTTCATCAAATGTTAAATCTGGGCTTCTCTGTATTTTCTCCTCTTTCTTCTTTGTTTATTGTATGGAGCCTTTGGTGAATTCAGGATGACTCCAAGCACCATATGCCTCTATATGGATGATGCCATCTACTTCAATCCACCATCTCCCCACAGATTGATCGGCATTTGTCACTGTTTAAAATGGCTTCTGTAAGGTGGGGGCAGAATCAGTTGCAGCAAAAGCAATGTCGTGTTCTTTGGCAGCTGGTCAACCTGAAGGTGCTGAGGGTCCAGGGCAGTGGCAAATGGTGTAGGTAAAACAGAGGTTGGGAATGGGTATGTTGTGTTCCCTCTGATTGATGGAAGGAATCTAGTTATTAGGAGTAAGGTACTTTCAGTGTTGCTATACATAGCACTGAAAGAAAAACAATCTCATTCTCATTACATGTTGCCCACTGGCTGCAGTACAAATGAACTCTCATCAAGCATGACTTGGGTGACATTTTCATGAGATTTCTACCATCACCAAGTTCTTCCCCATTTTGTAATACTGATCGTCTAAAATCCATATACTACTTAGCATATAACATCACCTTCACATTAATTGGATTAGTACAAGAAGGCAGCTAATTATCCCAATAAAGCCACCTTGCTAGTCATAATATCCATTATGCTTAATGCAAAATTAATTTGAGGCTACATTAGTTGTAATTTCCTTTGAAGTAATAAGAAGGCTCCGACAACAGGCCTGAAAGGCTTTACCACCTTTCTTCAAAAACTATTCTTTGTTTTTTTTTATTACCAGCCAGTGATTGATTGTATCTCTTACTTTTCCTCCTACTGTTACCATTAACAATCAGTAGAATTAAGTGATATATATTTAAAGATTTGGTAATACTAAAACATACTTTTGTTTGCAGCTAACAATTGACTGTCATTAAATATATTTTTATGTTGGTTTTACAATGGTGAACTGTAGGTGACTTGAAAATATTGATAGATTTTCACTGAGACACAAATTAACATCAGATTGTGGAAAATTGAGTTGTCTTTTATTGTGAAATTGTAGATAATTTTCCAGCCTTTTGGGTTTGTGTTTTCCAGCTTTCACACCAGCCATGTGGAAAGGAGCGAGGGAATAACCAGACATGTACAGTGGCATGCAAAAGTTTGGGCACCCCAGTCAAAATTTCTTTTACTGTGAATAGTTAAGCAAGTAAAAGATGACCAGATTTCCAAAAGGCATAAAGTTAAAGATGAAACATATCTTTAATATTTTAAGCAAGATTACTTTTTATTTCCATCTTTTACCATTGCAAAATAACAAAAAAGGAAATGGGCCCGAAGCAAAAGTTTGGGCACCCTGCATGGTCAGTACTTAGTAACACCCCCTTTGGCAAATATCACAGCGTGTAAACACTTTCTGTAGCCAGCGAAGAGTCTTTCAATTCTTGTTTGGGGGATTTTCACACATTCTTCCTTGCAAAAGGCTTCTAGTTCTATGAGATTCTTGGGCTGTCTTGTATGCACTGCTCTTTTGAGGTCCATCCACAGATTTGCGATGATGTTTAGGTCAGAGGCCGTGAGGGCCATGGCAAAACCTTCAGCTTGCGCCTCTTGAGGTAGTCCATTGTGGATTTTGAGGTGTGTTTAGGATCGTTATCCTGTTGTAGAAGCCATTCTCTTTTCATCTTCAGCTTTTTTTTTTACAGACGGTGTGAGGTTTGTTTCCAGAATTTGCTGGTATTTAATTGAATTCGTTCTTCCCTCTACCAGTGAAATGTTCCCTGTGCCACTGGCTGCAACACAAGCCCAAAACATGATTGATCCACCCCCGTGCTTAACAGTTGGAGAGGTGTTCTTTTCATGAAATTATGCACCCTTTTTTCTCCAAATATACCTTTGCTCATTGTGGCCAAAAAGTTCTATTTTAACTTCATCAGTCTACAGGACTTGTTTCCAAAATGCATCAGGCTTGTTTAGATGTTCCTTTTCAGACTTCTGACACTGAATTTTGTGGTGAGGACGCAGGAAAGGTTTTCTTCTGATGACTCTTCTATGAAGGTCATATTTGTGCAGGTGTCGCTGCACAGTAGAACGGTGCACCCCCACTCCAGAGTCTGCTAAATCTTCCTGAAGGTCTTTTGCAGTCAAACGGGGGTTTTGATTTGCCTTTCTAGCAATCCTACAAAAGCAGTTCTCTCGGAAAGATTTTTTGGTCTTTCAGACCTCAACTTGACTTCCACTGTTCCTGTTAACTGCCATTTCTTAATTACATTACGAACTGAGGAAATGGCTACCTGAAAATGCTTTACTATTTTCTTATATCCTTCTTCTGCTTTGTGGGCATCATTTATTTTAATTTTCAGAGTGCTAGGCTTTGGTAAAAGTTATCAGAGAGCTCAAATCTCTTGGGGTGCCCAAACTTTTGCATGGTGCTCCTTTCCTTTTCTCCCTCCACTCTAAAATTGTACAAAACAAAAATAATACACTAATCTTGCTTAAAATGTTGTAAATAATGTTTTATCTTTAACTTTATGACTTCTGGAGATCAGTTCATCTTCTACTCACTTAACTATTCACAGTAACAGAAATTTTGACGAGCCTCTGTATGTACAGAATTGAAGAGGTTAAACATATGTCTGAAAAACTTTTGTAATTGGTACTTTAAATTAAGAGTATTGGAAAAAGATTTATTGTTTCTTTGTACCGTAGTCCCACATTTTTGCATGCCACAGTTCCCAAGGAGACATTGGACTGCTTAAAGGGAGCGAGTGTAAAAGAAGTTGTCGAGGGCAGTTGGCACATTTTAAGCACCACAGTTCCCAAGGCAACATTGGATTGCATGTAAATAGGCACTTGGCAAGGTCCAATAAAAAGAAGCTAGATTTAAGTGGAGCTACCATTGTGTGAGTGGGCCAGTGATGGTGGGAGTTGAGGCTTTGGTTCATAGAGGCTTCAGTGAAGAGAGATGTATTCTTTCTTTATTTCTTATTGCTCATTTAGAGTAGTGGGGATGCCAAGTCGGATAATCGAATGCTCCTCTTGCAGAATGTGGGAAGACGGGGAGACCGCCAGTGACCCTGATGACAGTAACTGAAGAAGTGCATCCCACTGCAGCTTCTGACAGACTGTATTAAAAAGTTGGAGGTGGAGCTGGATGAGCTGCAGATAATTTGGGAGGCTGCGGGGTTGATAGACGGGGCATACAGGGAGGTAGTTACACCCAAGGTGCAGGACACAGGTAACTGGGTGATTGTCAGGAGGGGGAAAGGGGATAGGCAGCCATTGCAAAGTACCCCTGTGGCCGTTCCTCTCAACAACATGTACACTGCTGTGTTGGGATGAACTAGCAGAGAAAGGCCACAGCAGTCAGGTCTCTGGCACTGAGCCTGGCTCTGTGGCTCAGAAGAGAAGAGGGAAAAGAGGTGAGCTATAGTGATGGTGGATTTGCAGTTAGAGGAGCAGAAAGAAAGTTCTGTGGATGAGAATGAAATTTCTGGATGATAGTTGCCCCCAGTGTGCCAGGGTCAGGGACATCTCTGATTGAAGTCCACATCATTATTGTATGTGAGGGTGAGCAGCAGAGGTTGTGGTCCACATCAGTACCAGTGACATGGGTTGGATGAGTGACAAGGTCCTGTAAAGTTAGTTCAGGGAGTTGGGTGCTCAGTTAAAGGACAGGACCTCCAAGGTTGTGATCTCAGGATTGCCACTTGGGCCATGTACTAGTAAGGCCAGAGCTGGGCCGATCATCAGTTTAACTTGTGGCTAAGGAGATGGTACAGGAAGGAGGGCTTCAGATTTTTTGGATCATTTGGTTCCTTTGCAAGGAAGGTGGGATCTGTACAGCAGTGGTCCCCAACCACCGGGCCGCAAGGAAATACTATGATTTGGCGATACAAAACTATGAGTCAGTTGCACCTTTTCTCATTCCCTACCCACTGTTGAATTTGAACGCATGCGAGGTCATCAGTTGCCTAAACGCAGTGATACCCTCGCGTGGCCGGTGAGAAGTGCCGTTGCTACTGGCCTGGAGCGCGGACAGATGGGCGCGACCTCTAAACCTGTTTAGCACATCGAATGTTCGTGGGGAACATATTCGCAGACAACCTAATTCGGGCTCAGGGTTTTGTAAGTAGCAGAGCAGTTGCTTCGCTGAAAGTCATCCCTTGAGCCAAACTTTTGTCTGCTGATAGATCCTACCTTCCTACAAGGTGGGGCGAGCGCGTGCCCTGTCACATTCCTCACTCGGTCGCTCTCTCTCTCCGGACTGCGACCGCCGCGGCCCTGGCACGGGGACCTCCGGTCCTGACCGTGTCCTCTCACACCCCCCCCCCCCTACAACTAGCCGCACCTGGCCAAGGCGTCTGGCGGCGGGTGGGCGGGAGGCTGGAGTTCAGGCCCGAAGGCTGTCTAATGAGACAATGAAGCCCTCAAAACTGCTTCAGCACCTTGAGTCCAAGCACCCTGCACTTTAAGACAAACCCATTGAGTTTTTTGAGTGAGAAAAACGTGAGCAAGTGGGACAGAAGCAAGTGCTGAGAGCCACGAAAACTGAATTGCGGAACAGACTGGACATAAGGAACCCCTTTCAAGTATCGTCTCCCATCAGCCCACGATGTTGCAGGGAAACAAGGCCAGGGCTCCCACTGATTCAGTGATATTGGTGTGTTGCAGTGATTATGTATGCTCATACGAGGAAAATATGTGACCTGTGTTTAATATCCAAATGTTACTTAAAATGTAATGGTGCTATTGACTGATAAGTGAGTTATAGTTGACTTATCACTATATTCATGCGAGGAAAATTTGTGCTGTGTTTAATATTAAATTTGTTCGATAAACCCTTTTAGAAATGAAATTAAGTGTATTAGCCGCTTATAAGTGACTTATCACCTATATTCCAGTCGTGATTAAACCCCCACCCCCCACCCCACCCCACCGTCGGCTGGTCTGCAAGCATATCGTCAATATTAAACCGGTCCGCGATGCAGAAAGGGTTGGTGACCCCTGCTGTACAGAGTGGATGGTTTGCACCTGAACTGGAGGGGAACTAGTAGGCAGGTTTGCTAGTATTGCACTGGAGGATTAAACTAGAGTTACAGGAGGATGGGAGTTGGAGTGCCAGAGCAGTTAATGGGGTGGTTGTGGAGAAAAGTGTTGTTAAGCCTACATACAAATTCAGGAATCAAATTTAGTTGAGGATGGGTGGGGTTAATGTTCTGAGCTGTGCAGATTTCAATGCAAGGAGTATTGTAGGAAAGGCTTAGGGTGTGGAACAGCACGTGGAATTGTGACATTGTAGCCATTAGTGAGACAGTTGTGGGAGGGGCAAGACTGGCAGCTCAGTGTTCCAGAGTTCCATTGTTTTAGATATGATAGAGTGGGAGGGATTAAAAGGGGAGGGGTGGCATTACTAGTCAGGGAATATGTCATGACAGTGCTCAGTCAGGACAGACTGGAAAACTCATCTAGTGAGGCCTTATGAGTAGAACGGAGAAATAGGAAAGGTATGACCACATCAGTGAGTTTATATTATAGACAACCTCCTCTGTTGGACTTGGAGGAGCAGATTTGTAGAGTCATCACACTATGTTGCAAGATCCATGACGCTGTTAAAGGAGGTGATTTTAACTTTCCACATATTGACTGGGATTCCAGTACTGTAAAAGGGCTGGATGGGTAAGTGTTTGCCAAATGTGTTCAGTTTCCTTAATTAGTACATAGAAATCCCAACTAGAGAAGATGTGATACTAGATATCCTATTAGGGAATGAGATGGGGCAAGTGACAAAATTTTTTGCAGAGGAACACTTTGTATCCAGTGATCATAATGCCATTAGTTTCAAGGTAATTACGGTCTAGTCCTCAGGTTGAGATTCTAAATTGGAGAAAGGCCAATTCTGATGGTATCAGAAAGGATCTGGCAAGTGTGGATTGGGACAGATGTGAGAAAATGTGCAGGTTCTGGAAATCCAAAGAGGCACATAGGAAATGTTGGAGTAACTCAGCAGGCCAGGCAGCATCTATGCAAAAGAGTAAACAGTTGAGTTTTTGGGCTAAGACCCTTCATCAAGACTGGAAAGGAAGGGGAGAAGTCAGAGTAAGAAGGTGGGGGGAGGGGAGGAAGAAGTACAAAGTGGCAAGTGATAGGTGAGACTGGGGATGGGGTTGAAGTAAAAGCTGGTGAGTTGATTGGTGAAAGTGAAAGGGGGCTGAAGAAGGGGGAATCTGAAAGGAGAGGACAGAAGATCATGGAAGAAAGGGAAGGCGGAGGTGATGGGTAGGTGAGGAAATGAAGTGAGAGAAGAGAACAGGATGGGGAAATGGTGAAGGGGGGTGGGCAGTTGCTGGAAGTTATAGAAGTTGATGTTCATGCCATCAGGTTGGAGGCTGCCCAGATAAGGTGTTGCTTCTCCATCCTGAGTTGGTCTCATAATGTCAGTAGAAGAGGCCATGGACTGGCATGTCAGAATGGGAACTAGAATTGAAATGTGTGTCCTCCAGGGAAACCTACTTTTTGTGGCAGAGGGAGTGAGGATGCGTGATCAAGTGATCTCCCAATCGTCATCGGGGATCATTGATATACAGGAGTCCACACTGGGATCACTGAATATAGTAGATGACTTCAACAGACTTACAGTTGAAGTGTCACCTTACCTGGAAGGACTGTGAGCGCCTGCTGCCTGTCTTCTGATTGCTCTGCTCCCAGAGAGGGGAGACCCTGCTGTGGTGCTCAGAGTGTTGCCCAGGTTTTCTGCAGTTTGGATGTGGACTTGGACTTTAGACTTTTTTTAGTCTTATAGTTTTTTTTATACTTTGTGGTTTTCCCCGATCTTTCTCTTTTTTTTTGTGTGTGGGGGTGCGGGGTGGAAGATTTAGGGGTTGATGTGCCTGTTCGATTTGGTTTGTTTATTTTGTGTGGGAGGGGGGACTTGGGGGTTGATGATCGAGTTCCTTTTTTTTTTCCTTCCTTGGTTTCATGGCTACTGGGGAAGAAGAATTTCAGAATTGTATAATTTGATAATAAATGATCCTTTCAACCTTTGGATGCTGTCATAATCAGATTTGCTCAGTGGTACTTTGTACCAACACACGGAACCAGTTGCTTCCACTTAAGCAGGCCAGAGCATCCTCGATCTGTGGGTCTGTATATTGGTCTAGGACCTCACGGAGTACTGTGCTCAGTTCTGGTCGCCCCACTACAGAAAGGATGTGGAAGCCATAGAAAGGGTGCAGAGGAGATTTACAAGGATGTTGCCTGGATTGGGGAGCATGCCTTATGAGAATAGGTTGAGTGAACTCGGCCTTTTCTCCTTGGAGCGACAGAGGATGAGAGGTGACCTGATAGAGGTGTATAAGATGATGAGAGGCATTAATTGGGTGGATAGTCAGAAGCTTTTTCCCAGGGCTGAAATGGTTGCTACAAGAGGACATAGGTTTAAGGTGCTGGGGAGTAGGTACAGAGCAGATGTCAGAGTAAGTTTTTTACTCAGAGTTGTGAGTGCGTGGAATGGGCTGCCAGCAACGGTGATGGAGGCGGATATGATAGGGTCTTTTAAGACACTTTTGGATAGGTACATGGAGCTTAGTAAAATGGAGGGCTGTAGGTAAGCCCAGTAATTTCTAAGGTAGGGACATGTTCGGCACAACTTTGTGGGCCAAGGGACCTGTATTGTGCTGTAGGTTTTCTATGTTTCTATGATTGTATGTCTGTTCAGTGTTGTATAATCAACACACATTTGTATTTTCCTATTCTTTTTCCTGACGGTTATAGGCGGTACATAGGGACTTCTCAACTCAGTGATAATTCTAGCTTCCTTAAGTTTCTGCAGATGTTGCCTAACATTTTTACACTCTGCTGGTGCTGGCCGGCAAGACTTCTCTTGGAAAGGTGTGTCCTCTGTCACTCTGATAGTGTGGTGAGTACTCTGAGCAGCCAACATCAACATCTGATCAGTTAGCCTCTTTTTCTTTTCCATTCCTCTGGTATTGGTGAATCATCACAGTTGAATGAATTTGATGTCAACTTTCCTGATCCAGGAGACTATTTCTCTTTTTCCTCCACCGGAAAACTAGAAACTACTGTCACAGGACAGAGATGCGCAATCTGTATGCCACGTTTGAGGATGACATCTCTTCTCGAGGTGTCCCTGATGATCATTGTTGTCCTCTCAGAGTAGACAGCCAAAGATTTCTGCAGTTCAGATCTCACCAGCACTCCTGCTGGTAAGAGTGACTTCTCTTCCTGATCATCAGACAGACCCACAAGAATGGTTGGAGTGCTGGGCACTCGTGAAAATTTGGGTGTTCCAGTCACTCTTTTATTCTCATTGTCTTGCATAGGAGAAACTTACAAATTCTCAAAGTTCTCTATATTAAGAGAACCATGTCTCTGAATACAGGGTGACTGGACAGGGTTCTCAGAAAGTTCTCTCCCCTTCCCACTGTATATGCTGCCCTGAGCTTTCTCACAATGCAAGTGTTTGTTCCCACAAGAATGGAAGCTTTACCTTTTACGATCAACTCTAGTGTATCAATAGTCTCAGCTACTCCAACATCTATTTCTGAAAACTCCAGTTTCAACAACAAATAACCATAAGCCCCCATATCTCGAGTACTGACAGGGAGTCAATGGTAAATGTGTCAACTACTGGTTGTAAAAGGATCTGTAGCGTATCAGAATTTCGCCCCACTAAGCCTTCAGGAATAGTGTTTTCAATATTGATATTTCTGTTGATACACTGATTGGATGTCAGGCCATTCCATTACTGGGTTCCTCTGTAGTTTCCCATCTTTTTGTTTGATTAACTGCTGGTTACTTTTCAAATATTTTCTTGTCTCTCACAATCTCGCTTGAAATGTCCATCTTCTCCGCATTTGTAACAGAAAATCCCAGGCCTATCCTTGGTTAAGAAATCTTTTGCAGTAGCATTTTTCTGCCTTGTGATTTTTCTTTTACAGTTGGGTTGCATTTTCCAGTAGATGTGTCATGTTTAGCTGCAACATTAACACTTCTCAACAGCTCTACTTATGAGGCCTCATGGGTTGCTTTAGCAACAGAGGCTACAACAGAGGATATTACTTGTCTTCTGGAATCATTTCGCTCCTCAATAATATTTTTCTCCGCTCTGACTTCTCTTAGTAACTCAGTAAAAGATGATGGATCACGCATCTTGTGGGTCATTCAAATACATAGAGTCAGAACGAAGGGTCTCGGTCCGAAACGTCGACAATGCTTCTCCTTATAGATGCTGCCTGGCCTGCTGTGTCCCACCAGCATTTTGTGTGTGTTGGCTAAAGGATTTTCTGCTTTTAGCAACGTTACTATGTCAGCAGCAGGACCCTTTAAACTTTCTACAAATCTTTGCTTTTTCTTATATTGTCTGAGCATTGTCATTTGTCAACTAAATGAGATGTC
Organism: Hemitrygon akajei; assembly: GCF_048418815.1. NCBI lineage: Eukaryota > Metazoa > Chordata > Chondrichthyes > Myliobatiformes > Dasyatidae > Hemitrygon > Hemitrygon akajei. The sequence continues at coordinate 66,739,207 of NC_133142.1, read as the reverse complement.
TGATCAGCTCAAGTCTCGTAATTTTCTTCTCCATTTGGAGTGGGTTTGACTCCAGAGAGCATTCTCAGCTTATGATAACCTTGGATTTCAGTAAGTTCGTTATAGCCTTTATGTGATGTAATAGCAGAAACCAGCTCAGTATTTGGATCAACAGCTGAAGAACTTAGTAGATTTGTAACAGTAGTCAGAGTTTTCCCTTCATTCCTCAGAAAAGAGAGCGACTTAAACTGAAAATCTTCACTCTCAGCTGCTATCACATACATTAATCATGACATACTTTCAATTGTGCAAAAAATATCCATTGTGGATGATGCCTCCAAAAATGTAACCCTCTCACCATAGGCTGTTAATTAATTAACTATTACTATGAATACAAACAGCAACATAACTCTACAGTGCATGAGAATAACGATGAAAAGGCCATTGCCAATAAATAAATGGGTCTAGGATGGATATGATTTGGATAAACACAAAAAACATAAGCTTGAATTTTTTTAAGGGAAAATAAGACCATTACCTATATGAACACTAAGACACCTATTCAAATCTACTGTTCGCTAGGAAGCAATAATTCAGCTCATGTGAGATAGGTTTTTCTTTATTTTGTTTGCTATAGTTTAAAATATTTTGTCAATACAATTTCAGTATAAGTTGATACTGGTGTGAGCTGAATTATTTGCATATTCTCAGTGAAACCATAATCTGCATGAGGATTTTTGGACACCTGTATCTGTCTGTCCAAATTTGGTTCTGTGAGTGTTTCATCATGTTCTTCACCCATGTTTGTTGTCTGTCTCCATTCTTTCTTATGCTCTTTGTAGAAAATGGCTACCTGTTCTTTTCCCACACTCTCTAGAATGGTTACTCCTGTTGTCTTGTTTCTTTTTTTGGGGCATCTTATTGGCCAAAATTTTAACAGGACAAATCTTATTAGCTAATTCAGCAAGCCTAAATTAGTAATCAATTAAAATTTTATTTTGAACAACAAAAATGAAATACTCTATTAAATAATGTAATTAAAAGAGCACTTTTTATGTAGAGATTTGCATTTTGAAGAGATCTGCAGAGTACCAAGTGCCCAAAATAAAGCATGGCTTAAACCAGGGGTATTACATACAGATAGATTAAGAGGAAAAGGATGCCAAGGAACAAAATTGGTTCTTTGGAAGACCAGAGTTCATAGAGACAAAAGAGTTGGAGGAGATCTTAAATTTTTTTTTGTATCTGTATTTACTGGGTAGATCACGTCTATTCATAGTCTGTAGATGTGAGGCAATGCAGCAGCGAAGTCATGGATCCTATATAGGTTACAGAGAAGAAAGTGTTAGTTAAAGCAAATTAAGGTGGAAAAATCCCCAGGATCTGACTATGTGTTCTCTTGGACCTTGTGGGAGGCAAGTGCAGAAAAAGCATCTTTAGCCATGGGTGAGGTGCTAGAAGATTGGAGGATAGCTGATGTTGTTATGTTTAAGAAAAGCTCTAAGTGTAAGCCAGGAAATTATATGCCGATCAGTTTTAACATCAGTATTGGGAAAGTTATTGGAATGTATTCTAAGGGACTGGATATATAAGTACCGTAAATTCCGGTGTATAAGCCGAGAATTTGGCCCTAAATTTTGGTCCTAAAAATAGGAGGCTGGCGTATACAGAGGTTGCCAACTTTGGAAAAATGAATACACGGAAGGCAGGTTGTATTTATTGGCTGTTTTTGAGTCAAATTTGTTCCACTGTCAACGCATGAATTCTTTGAATGGTTTGTTTAAACTCACATCTCGTGGCTGGAGCACGGACGTCAAACCACCGGTGATGACTGCAGTGTCGCACGGACGTCAAACCACCGGTGATGACTGCAGTGTCCGTATTTTCAGCTTTCAATGCTGCTTTTGTCTCACCTGACAAGTGCACTTTGAACATGTCCCGGACAATTAGCGACTTTTCCTTCCTGAAACGGATGTCGACACCACACCTCTTTAACCCACTTCAAGCAACCCGCTTCGTCCATCCAGCAGCGTTCTTGAACATAGACAATAACACCCCGCGGGAATTTTCTGAGCTATCTTTGTTTTTTGTCTCAACACAAGAGCTATTCATAAATCGTCTATTCATAAATCGGGTGCACTAACTTGGTGTAGTTTTGAAATTTTTGCTGACCTCACGGTGTTTTTCGGCCTATTTCAATGCTTGATTTCGAATCATTTCTCTGATAACGATGTTATCCAGACGATCGCTGGTGATTCACCCACTCTAAAACTTTCTTGTTCAGTTCCGGCCACTGGCATGTTTTCCCGCGGCTTACACATTTCATCTTTGGCGTTTCCCTCAGCGTGTCCTCTACCTTTCTCCACTCTCTCACTTGTTTCTCGTTTACACTAAACTTCTTAGCAGGGGGCTGCAGAATTATTCGTTCCTTTAGCAAAATCAACAATCTTCAGCTTGAAGCCGGCATCATATCGCATTTGTTTTAATCTTTTGTGAATGGTGGTCACAAACTCAATACTGAGTACATGTACTGATCCCGCCATCCCGTGTTATGTTTTAACGAGATTATGACGGGCGCTAAATGGTTTCACGGGGGTTACATTTCAGAGGATTCTTTACCATTGGAGACCTAATCCAAAATTTCCCTCCCTGATTTATTTATTAAGAATTTGCTTATAACGCTCTACAATGTGTAGGCCTGTTTTCTTAGCAGTACCGGTTCACAAAATTTCCTGGTTCCAGATCCGGCAAAGCTGAGTATGGGCATGTGAGATCTTGTGATCTTTTCTGGTTAAATCAAAAACCTGTACAAAAGGGGTCGGCTTATACAAAGGTAACATGAAAAAGTCACTTATTTTAACCTTGAAAATGGGGGGGGGGGGGGTCGGCTTATACTCTGGAATATACGGGATTTGGATAGATAGGGACTGATTAGGGATAGTCAGCATGGCTTTGTGCATGGTAGGTCATGTCTAACCAGTCTTAGAGTTTCTTGAGGAAGTTACCAGGAAAGTTGATGAAAACAAGGAAGTGGATACTGCTTGCCTTGACAAGGCGCCTCAAAGGAAGTTGGTCAAGAAGGTTTAGTCACTTGGCATTCAAGATGAAGAAGTAAATTGGATTAGAAATTGTCTTTATGGGAGAAGCCAGAGAGTGATATTAGATGGTTGCCTCTCTAACTGGAGGCTTGTGACGAGTGGTGTGCTGCAGGGATTGTGCTGAGTTCTTTGTCGTTTGTCATCTGTATCAATGGAGGGTAATGTGGTTAACTGGATCAACAAATTTGCGGATGTCACCAAGATTGGGGGTGTTGTTGACAGTGAGGAAGACTATGAAAACTTGCAGTGGGTTCTGGACCAGCTGGAAAAAGGGACTGAAAAATGGCAGATGGAAGTTAACGCAGAAAAGTGTGAGGTGTTGTACTTGGGGAGGATAAACCAGGATAGATCTTACACAGTGAACATTAGGGCATTGAGAAGTGTGGTAGAATAGAGGGGTGTGGGGATACAAATCCATAATCTGTTGATAGTGGAGTCATAGGTAGATAGGATCGTAAAGAAAGCTTTTAGCACCTTGGCCTTCGTAGATCGAAGTAATGAGCACTGGAGTTGGGATGTTATGTTGAAGTTGTACAAGATGTTCCTGAGGCCTAATTTGGAATATTGTGTGCAGTTTTGGTCATCTACCTACAGGACAGATGTAAATAAGGTTGAAAGAGTACAGAGAAAATTTACAAGGATGTTGCTGGGGCTGGAGGACCTGAGTTACATACAGGGAAAGGTTGAATAGGCTTTATTTCCTAGAATGTAGAAGACTTGGAGGGAGATTTAATACGAGGGGTAATTGATAAGTTCGTGGCCCAGGGTAGAAGGAGTTAATTTTAGAAAACCTAGCACACTTATTTTTCAACATAGTCCCCTCCTACATTTACACACTTAGTCCAGCGCTCTTGCAGCATATAGATCTTAGACCTCTAGAAAGTGTCCACAGCATGGGTGATTGATGTTCATGGCCTAAGGTAGAAGGAGATGAGTTATACAGCTCTCATTACATGCACATGCAATTCAACTCTGAGTGATTATGCAGAAGTTTGAAGTTAATGCATCGGGGTGATTGATAAGTTTGTGGCCTAAGGTAGAAAATGAGTTCTTCTTCTACCTTAGGCCACAAACTTATTAATCACCCCTCTTAGAGATATACAAAATTATGAGGGGTATAGATGAGGTAAATGCAAGCAGGTTTTTTCCGCTGAGACTGCAGTTAGAGGTCATGGGTTAAGGATGAAAGGTGAAATGTTTAAGGGGAACATGAGGGGAAACTTCACTCAGAGGGTGGTGGGAGTGTGGAACAAGTGGTGGATGTGATTTTGATTTCTGTGTTTGAGAAGTTTGGAGGGGTGGGCTATTGAGGGCTATGGTCTGGGTGCAGGTTGATAGGACTGGCTCGGCATGGGCTGGATGTGCCGAAGGGCCTGTCTCTGTGCTGAGTGTTCTGTGTGCCCCCAACTGGTGCTGGCAAACCCTGTCTTTAATTAATTACCTCAGATTTCAAAGGTGTGTCCAACTACAGTGTTTTTTAATCCTACTCGATTTTACATTGGCATTAAGACATCTGACTGTAATGTAGGGGGAAAAATGTAATAGTGCTTTTTCTGATTGTGTTATATCTTTCAGCACTTCAGCAATGGGTTCTTTTAAGTGGTGTCATTGTAGCATTTTAAGAAAAGTAACTAGAACTGAGAAAGTGGCCAGAATTTTTTTCCATTGAAATTGCTGGAGAGGTAAACATCGGCCAGGGCACAAGTTACCAGTTCTTGTAGTACCATTAATGATGAGCACCATTGAGTCTGCAGTCGAGAGCTCAGCTTCATGTCTTACCTAAACGCTGGTTTCTGTAATGGCAAGCACCATGCTTCTCTGAGCTGAAAGTTGTGTACATGCACCTCTTTGGAGTATCTTGAATATACGAACTTCTGGTCAAGATGGTGCCTGTGTACAACACTCCTTTGGTCGGCATCTTCTGGATAGATCATGACCCCATCTTTTACACTTCTTTTATGTCTTTAATATTTGTTTCTCATCTTGAATGTAATTCTGTAACTATTGGAGCCCGTGTTTTGCTGTTTGGAGAGGGTTTGGGTGCTTCAGCGCTCTGCAGCGCTCTGCAGCGCTCTTCGAGAGGATTCTGCCAGGCAAAGGCAGCGTGAACGAACCTCATGGCAGGATGTTGCGTGAGCAATGTTTGACCCCATTTCACTGCTTATAGTTTCCATTGTTCACTGCTTAAAGCAATGAGGGTGATTAATACATCAAGGCGAGTGTGGAAGTTTGGAGATCATTTGGGTATTCCAGCGTTCTGCAGTCTGAGAGGATTCCGGGAGGCAGTGGCAGCGTGCGTAGTGGGCAGGCTGCATGACGGGGTGCAAGCCAGTATTTGGCTCCATTTCATCGATTATAGCTTCCATTGTTTGGCAATTAAAGTGACGAGGGAGATTGAACCATTGAAGTGGGTGCAGAGGGTGAGCGCTAGTTGCTTGCCTTTTGGTCGGTTGCTGTGTACCAGAGAGGGGCGAGCCTGTCGCTGTGCTCAGAGAGTGTTGCGTTTTGGACTTTATGACTATAGACTTTTTTCCCCAGTCTTTACAGTTTTATATTCTGTGATTTTTTTTTTTTGCCTGATCTTTTTTTTTGTTGTGCAGGGAGGGGAATGGGGGGGGGGGGGGTTGATGTGCCTGATCCATTGTGTTTGTTCTTTTTTTGCAGGGAGGAGGGATTTGGGGGTTGATGATTATGCTGTCTTTCTTTTCTTTCTTGATTTCATGACTAACCAGAGAATTGAAGAATTTCAGAGTTTTATACTTTGATAATAAATTAAACTTTGACTCAGAGTGCTACTTGTGATTCAGGTGTGATGCTAATATGCTTAAAAGATCTATCCACTACCTTTCCTACTACAGGATAATACAGTGAATTCTGGTTAATTGGAACACATCAGGACCAATACAATTTGCCCCAATTAAGAGGCTATTCCAATTAGCTGGTTTCATGAATATAGTTGAAAAGGTATATTTTAAAAAAAGACAAACTACTATTTAACTGAGTAACACATTACATATTTGAATGAAGTACAGAACAAATTAGAACACTACCAATACTACTATGGTACTATAAACAAAAGAAAATCTGCAGATGCTGGACATCAAAGTAATACCAAATCAGTGTAGACCCCTAGCACAAATAATGGACTGCCTTCATATAATGCTTTCAATAATTGCATTCTCCAAACCTTGAATATTTATTGTAACATTCAAGATGATTGTTGATACCTTCAGATTCTTTGTAGTTCCCAAATTGAAGTAGTGAATCTGTTTAATTTTCACTCCTAGCTGTTCCTGGCATCTCCAAGCCTGAATGCTTCAAACCACAGTGAGCAAAAGAGTTCTGAATTGTCTTGCTGTTATTACTCGCCAACTTCATAGAACATGGAACGTAGAAATCTATAGTACATTACAGGCCCTTTGGCTCACACTGTTGTGCCGACCATCTAACCTACTCTAGAAACTGCCTAGAATTACCCTGTCACATAGCCCTCTATTTTTCTAAACTCCATGTACCTAAAAGTCTCTTATCCACCTCCACGACTGTCACTGGCAGTGCATTCCACACAACCACCACTCTGTGTGGGAAAAACTTGCCTCTGACATCCCCTCTGTACCTACTTCCAAGCACCTTAAAATTATGCCCCCTCATGTTAGCTATTTTATCCCTGGGGGAAAAAGACTCTGACTATGCACACGATCAATGCCTCTTATCATCTTATACACCTCATACACCTCTATCAGGTCACTTCTCACTCTATCACTCCAAGGAGAAAAGGCCAAGTTTCACTCAACCTATTCTCATAAGGCTTGCTGTCCAATCCAGGCAACATCCTTGTAAATCTCCTTTGTACTCTTTCTATAGTATCCACATCCTTCCTGTAGTGAGGTGACTAGAACTGAACACAGTACTCCAAGTGGAGTCTGACCAAAGTTTTGTATAGTTGTAACATTAATTCACGGCTCTTGAACTCAATCCCACAGTTGATGAATGCCAACACACCATTTGCCTTCTTAACAACACTGTCAACCTGCGTAGCAGCTTTGGATGTCCTGTGGACACAGACCCAAGGTCTCTCAGATCTTCCACGTTGCCAAGAGTCTTACCATTAATACTATATTCTGTCTTCAAATCTGACCTAGCAAAATGAAACACTTCACACTTATTTGGGTTGAACTCCATCTACCACTTCTCAGCCCAGTTCTATTGATGTCCCACTGTAACCTCTGACAACTCTCCAGACTAACCACAACACCCCCAACCTTTGTGTCATCAGCAAACTTAACTAACCCACCTTTCAACTTCATCCAGCTCATTTATAAAAATCACAAACAGGAGGGGTCTCGGAACAGATCCTTGCAGAACACCACTGGCCACCAACCTCCATGCAGAATACAAGCCATCTACAAATATGCTTTGCCTCATGTGGGCATGCCAATTCTCAATCCACAAAGCAGGATATTCTTGGATCCCATGCCTCCTTACTTTCTGAATGAGCTTTGCATAGGGAATCTTATCAAATGCCTTACTGAAATCCATATACACGACATCCACTGCTCTACCTTCATCAATGTGTTTTGTTACTTCCTCAAAGAATTCAGTCATGCTCAAACCATGACCTTCCCTTGAAAAAGCCATGCTGATGATCCGTAATCAGATTATGTGTCTCCAAATGCTCATAAATCCTGCCTCTTGGGATCTTCTCCAACAACTTGTTCACCACTGAAGTTGGACTCACTGGTCTATAATTTTGTGGTCTATATTCCCTTCCTTGAACAAGGAAACAACATTTGCAACCCTCCAATCCGCTGGTACTTCTCCCGTCCCTATTGATGACGCAAAGATCATCGCCAGAGGCTCATCCAGCTCCGGTGACTTATCTAACATAATGCTTTTCAAAAGCTCCTGCACGTCCTCTTTCTTAATGTCTATATGCTCAAGCCTTTCAATCCATTGTAAGTCATCCTACAATTGCCAGGTCCTTTTCCCTGGTGAATACTGAAGCAAAGTATTCATTAACTACCTCCCCTATCTCCTCTGACTCCATGCACAAGTTTCCACTATTGCACCAGATTGGTCCTGTTTGCTCTAAGCACTGTGTAGTGTCTAACAGATACAAGTGCATGTGTCTGATGCCAGTTAAAACTGTGAGCTAACAGTTTCCTGTCCCAGTTAAGTGGTATAGTGTCCCAAATAAATGAAGGGAATCCTGGCTATTTTCTTGATTAGTTTTTTTCTTTGTCCCAAATAAGCGGCAATCCCAAATAACCGATGGCCCAGTTAACTGGAATCTACTATATAACATCCTTTGTTTAAAATGTCATTTGTTTTGGCAGTTGGAACTATTAACCTGTGGCAAGAAATGTTTGTTTTTAAAAAAAATTTTTTATTAGTTTTTCAAAACATTTTACAAAATTAAAAACCCCAAATCCCAATGAGGAGCATTAATACAGAGCAAGGTTAAGCATACAATATCAATATGCTACAGAGGAAGAGAATTTAACAAAAAAGCACCTAAATTAAAGACAAGTGAGCTTAGTGTCCTCCCCAAACCCCACAACACAAGAAAAAAAAACAACAATTCCAGACCAACCACCACACAATATAGAGAGTATAAATCCGGACAGTCAAACTCCCAGACTGTGAATACGCTTAGCAACAGAGGATAATAATGCCTACTACCAGAAAAGAAAGGGAGCTGAAAGCAAGGGACCGAAAAGAAAAAAAAACCCTAGTCAAGAGGAAGGTTATGAAAGTACTCGATAAAAGGCCCCCAGATTTTATGGAACTTTAAATCCGAATTGAGAACTGAATAATGAACGAATATGAGTTTCTTGGAGGAAAGCAATGTCAGCTTTGAGTTGTTTAATATGTGAGAATACCTTCCTCCTTTTAACAGGGTGGTTCAGTCCCTTTACATTCCAGCTCACAAATTTAAGTGCACTAGCCATTATCAATTACTAATGCATAAAAGGCAGCAGGCATATAAAAAATCAAGCGGTACAATAGCAGTCTGGGAGCAGAGATGTAAACATAGATTCGTAAGGTCAAAATATAAACATGTCCTAACCAATAAAGAAATGTTGGAACTGGAAAATTCACCCCACCCACACAACCCAAAACTAGACGGCTACCAAAACAAGTAGCTAGCTCTACCAAAGAAATTAACCCAAATACAACTTCCAGATCTGTGTCATTGACAGCAGTTCCGTATAAATGCTATAACAAACAGTAACTAGTTTATGCACTAGGAAACATAACTACAGATTAGAACACCTTCTGCCGAGATATACAACTTAATACAGAGAAAATCGGAAGAAAACCAAAACTAATCTACCCGCGAAATATTATAGAAGGACAAAGTAAGAGAAAGGGAAAAAAAAGGTAAGAAGGAAAAAGAAAAAAAAAGGGAGGAAGGGGAATATTGTAAATTCAAGACGAGTATTTATCAACCGTTTACCGAGAAGGGAGAAAAAAACATTCAGAGAATGGAAAAAAAAGGGGGTGAAGAAAAGAAAAAGATAAAATAAATAAGTATTTAAAACAGAGGAAAAATAAATCAGCAGTTGAACTGTGAACCGACAAACAGGGAGGCCTTCACTAAAGACTTCAAACCTCCAAAACAAGTTAGATTTAGTTGTAGAACTCTGTAGGTAAAGTTAGAAATGTTTGTTTTTGTTCCATTTTTTTGTAATTATCAGTGGTATCTTAATCAGTCTGAAATCATTTGAAAATGAGTCATTTAAAAAATAAGCAGATCTGAGCATGCATATTGGTATATTTTGCTTCTCATAGGGGTCTGAAACAGTTTAGGGCTTGAGAGTGAGAGCTGTTCTCTGGTTTTTAGGATTTTTAGTCTCGTTTGAAAACTAGACTGGTCATATCACATTGATTATCTTCTGCAGAGCTGGGAATAATCCTGTTTGATGTGAATGAGCACATTTTTGGCTGGCCTCAACTTTCAAGATACAAGTCTGTGCTCCGCAGAAGAGAATAATGTTGCCTGGCTGATCTCAAGGAAATTGTTATTCTCTTGTGATCAATTGAAAATCTACTTGCATATTATTTGAGTTGGAAATAGACCCAGACTTGGCTTTTGAGCCTCTCCAACATTTCTCAAGATTGCTCTCCTATCTTTTTGTAAATCTGGGTATTTTGCCAGAGATACTCTATCAGTGCTGGTGGGAGTAGAAGGTTGAGCTGAATGGGAATGTGTAGGGCAAAAGAGCTTGTGTTTACAGATAAAATAATAAAAATGTTCAGCTGGCCAGGTGACATCTGTGGAATGAGTTAATATTTAATACGAATGGATGCCAACTGGTTGGCAAGGATATAGTGGACTGAATGATCTTTTTTCCTGCTGTGTATGACTTTGACTTTTATCAAATTCTATTCAAGTAGGTAAGCTACTTGCAGATGAAGGATGTGCTCCTCTGAGCCAGGCTGGCAGTATGCTACATTGAAGCTTTAGGGCAGTTTCCAAAGATGACAACAAAACCAACTTTAAAAACATAAGTTTAAGGTTCATCTTTAAAAAGAATTGTAGTTGTTAACATATTAGGGGATATCAGCTGTCGACGTTTTGGGCCGAGACCCTTCGTCAGGACTAACTGAAAGGAAAGATAGTAAGAGATTTGAAAGTAGTGGGGGGAGGGAGAAATGCGAAATGATAGGAGAAGACCGGAGGGGGTGGGATGAAGCTAAGAGCTGGAAAGGTGATTGGCGAATGTGATACAGAGCTGGAGAAGGGAAAGGATCATGGGACAGGAGGCCTCAGGAGAAAGAAAGGGGGAGGGGGGGAAACACCAGAGGGAGATGGAGAACAGGCAGAGTGATGGGCAGAGAGAGGAAAAAAACTTTCAAATCTCTTACTATCTTTCCTTTCAGTTAGTCCTGACGAAGGGTCTCGACCCGAAACGTCGACAGTGCTTCTCCCTATAGATGCTGCCTGGCCTGCTGCATTCCACCAGCATTTTGTGTGTGTTGCTTGAATTTCCAGCATCTGCAGATTTCCTCATATTAGGGGATATAACTGATTTCACTCTGTATAGGAAGGTATTAAATAATAACTGGGCTTGTGTTTTTGTTTTTCCATTGCTTATTCATTAGTCAATCTTAATTACAAAGGACTCATCATATAAGATACCCTCACTATGTCTCTATCACTTTATGCTATACATAACCATCATTCTTTCATCCTCTTATCTGCATACCCATGTATCTTTTTGTAGGTCTACCTTAAGCAAATCTATTTTCAGCTATTCCTCATAACAAACTCTGTATTTTGAATGAAAGCTATAAAGTTATACAGTCCTCTAAATTGGTGAAGTACAGATTGATCATTTGCATAGCATTGGTGTTCACAGAACTGAACCTGAACTTCCACTTTTAGTACACGTTCTCACTCCACTGAGGCATTTTGCAATATTACAAAGAAAAGCAGAAGTTTGCGGAAGATATTGCAGCCTGCAGGATTTAACAGAACTCACTATATTTGGACACTTCGCAGACAGCAGGGCTTAGCATAGAATTCTACAACTTTAGGTAACTTGCTCTTACTGCTTGAGAACTGGTCATTTTTGCTGGCCATCCATATTCATATATTCTGACTGTTCATCTCCCATAAACTTGCCATTAGCAACATATTACAAATCAAAGAAGCATAATCTGATCTTGGCACAGTTCCTGCTACAGCATTATGTATTTGCTCTTGCCTTTTTGATTTTTTTTTGTTTTCCCTTTATTCTACTTAGTCCTCTCCAGCCTTCTCAGTCTTAAAAACTTGTTTTCTCTTTTTCCTAATTTGGAGGAAGAGTCCTGCATCTTAAACTGCCTGTATCTCTTTCCACAGATGTTGTCTTGCCTGCTGAGTGTTTCCAACAATTTTAGTTTTATTACAGCTTCTTAGTCATCTCTGAATAAAGCTCTCTCTATGATTTTGTTACAACATGTTCTGCATGCTGTATTATTTGGTCTGAGTCATGCTCAGTTATAATTTTAAAGATGTTAAATGAATTACTTCTGTTTCTTTGGAAGAGAAAAGAAATCCATTCTCTAGTTTCCTTAAGATAAGCATGTTTGATATGAATGTTGCTTTTGAACTTTCTGCCTTTCTATGTTTTAATACAGCTGCCAAGCCTTGTGCTAACCAAAAGCTTGTTTGTGGCCTAAATTTAATCCTTCTGCTTAATAAATTTGATCACTTGAAATAAAGTCTTTTTAAATATTATTGTTATGATGCATTGCTATTATAGTAGTTTGTGCATTTTATCTGCTGGTCCTTTTGTGTATCTCTTGATTTTGTGCCCCATGTTTATTGCTAAATACAATATATAATGTGCTAAAATCATTTGCTAGTGTTTCTGTAGTTCGCTTTCCTCTGATTTATTGTAGTCCTCAATATTGCGCAACTCCACCATTACTCTAGAACTATACTTAAGTAATATCTCTGTAAAATCATTCTTAACTGGAGCCACAGTCCAGAACAACCATATCTGATGGCATTACATCTTTGTAGAACCATTACTGAAAGAACCACATCTTCCATAAGTGCCTGAATAGGCCCAAATTCTAGTAGAACCTTACCCAATAGAATCACAAACTACTATGAACAGATTATGTACACAGTGCTATATGCTGCCATGCTTCAAAATTAAATCATGATTTTGTAAGAAATAACAATGCAATTGTAGAAAGTGTGTGATGTGGGGTTGCAGAAAAAGGTAGAAATCTACTTGTGTTCAGCTCTCAAGGTATGACTGAAAAATTGAGTATCACAGATCCTTTCCAACTGGTGTTCAGCTCTTGCATATGCTTGAACATTTGTGAGACCACTTTGGAATAGATTTGTTGGTTACTGGGGATTGACAGGCATTTTTATTTATGATGTGGCACATCTGTTTGTGGCCACATTTCCAACTTGTGAGTTGTTGACATTATGAATAGTTCACAGGAACCTGTACAAAGAAAACTTGTCTCAGCTAGGAAGACCTGTATTCAGATAAAGAAATTTCTTGTGATTAAACTATCTCAGACTCAAGGAAAGCAATCAGGATGGATGGGTAAGCTAACGAACCATGTATCTCATAACATAAGTACTTGGGAGCAAGGGGATAATTAAGGCCACAAGAAAAACACTTAATACTTCAAAAAACATGCATCAAATCCTTGTGGAACAGTCCATGTTCCAAGCCTATACGGGTATCCGTCCCCCTCTTTTCCTTCGCTACATTGACGATTGCATTGGCGCTGCCTCCTGCATGCATGCTGAGCTCATTGACTTCATTAACTTTGCCTCCAACTTTCACCCTGCCCTCAAATTTACCTGGTCTATTTCTGACACCTCCCTCCCCTTACTTGATCTTTCTGTCTCCTTCTCTGGAGATGGCCTATCTACTGATATCTACTATAAGCCTACAGACTCTCACAGCTACCTGGACTATTCTTCATCCCACCCTGTCTCTTGAAAAAATGCTATCCCCTTCTCACAATTCCTCCGTCTCCGCTGCATCTGCTCTCAGGATGAGGCTTTTCATTCCAGGACGAAGGAGATGTCTTCCTTTTTTAAACAAAGGGGCTTCCCTTCTTCCACCATCAACTCTGCTCTCAAAAGCATCTCTCCCATTTCCCGCACATCTGCCCTCACCCCATCCGCCCACCACCCCACTCGGGATAGGGTCCCCCTTGTCCTCACCTACCACTCCACTAGCCTCAGGATCCAACGTATAATTCTCTGTAACTTCCGCCACCTCCAACGGGATCCCACTACCAAACACATCTTTCCCTCCCCCCCCCCCTTCTGCTTTCTGCAGGGATTGCTCCCTATGCGACTCCCTTGTCCATTCATCCCCCCCATCCCTTCCCACCGATCTCCCTCCTGGCACTTATCCTTGTAAGCAGAACAAGTGCTACACCTGCCCTTACACTTCCTCCTTCACCACCATTCAGGGCCCCAGACAGTCCTTTCAGGTGAGGCGACACTTCACCTGTGAGTCGGCTGGTGTGGTATACTGCGTCCGGTGCTCCCAGTGTGGCCTTTTATATTGGTGAGACCTGACGCAGACTGGGAGACCGTTTCTCTGAACACCTACACTCGGTCCGCCAGAGAAAGCAGGATCTCCCAGTGGCTACACATTTTAATTCCACGTCCCATTCCTATTCCCATTCTGATATGTCTATCCATGGCCTCCTCTACTGTCAAGATGAAGCCATACTCAGGTTGGAGGAACAACACCTTATATACCGGCTGGGTAGCCTCCAACCTGATGGCATGAACATTGACTTCTCTAACTTCCGTTAATGCCCCTCCTCCCCTTCTTACCCCATCCCTGACATATTTAGTTGTTTGTTTTTTTTCTCTCTCTCTGCCCATCACTCTGCCTGTTCTCCATCTCCCTCTGGTGCTCTCCTCCCCCTTTCTTTCTCCCTAGGCCTCCCGTCCCATGATCCTTTCCCTTCTCTAGCTCTGTATCCCTTTTGCCAATCACCTTTCTGACTCTCAGCTTCATCCCACCCCCTCTGGTCTTCTCCTATCATTTCGCATTTTCCCCTCCTACTTTCAAATCTCTTACTATCTTTCCTTTCAGTTAGTCCTGATGAAGGGTCTCCGCCCGAAATGTCGACAGCGCTTCTCCCTATAGATGCTGCCTGGCCTGCTGCATTCCACCAGCATTTTGTATGTGTTGCTCCAATCCTGGTTCCTTGTTCATAGAACACACAAAGAGTGTACTTCCCCCTTGCCCATGAGTGGCATTAAATTTTTAGGTCACAAACATTTGAGTCTTTGGAGTCTTTAGATTTTCCATGTATCATGCTCTGTGAATGACTGCATGGAGTTCTGCTCTAATTCACTGACATTTGGTGGCAGTGCTGGGATAGTAGTGTGGACCTTGGATAGATTTAAGGGCTGGGAGCTTACACTTAGGTGCTGAGGTCCATGAGAACCTAAGATTGCAGTAAGGGTCTGGTAATATACTGTAAGTGCTTAGGAAAATTGGAACATCAGTGGTTTTATAAGCAGTGTGTGTCTCCACTGAGCTCCCAAACTTGCAACATTCAGTGCTGGTTGACAGTGAAGTGATTTGGCCTGAGTTATTTGCACACTGAATGGAGGTGAATCGCAAAGGAGTTATGCAATTAGCATTTGGTTTGTCAGGTGTAAAGGAGATGCACTTTGAAAAATCAGTACACTATACAAAGTTGAAGCAAGGGAAAGAAAATTGGAGTTTTACTTGGAAGTGAGTTTTTAGTTCCGGAAAGTGTGAAGGTGTCTGTAAAAAGACAGCTATATTTCCTATCCTTCCAGTTGGAGGTGCCATGGTAAGGAAAAAGATTTGTGTTGGTGACTTGGCAGTGAATTGTGAATTGGCAGATGAAATAGTTCCTTAAAGTGGAAGGAAGATGTGTTGAATGGGGTTGGGTTTGAAATCCCAGAGGATGATCTATTGAACATAAAATGAATCTCAGAGATTCATGAGGACAATGAGGGAAAGGAGTTTGATTAGTCATTCATCTTTTATCTTTAGGTAGTGATGCAGCTAGTAGAGCACCTGCCTGACAGGTCCAATGACCTGATTTCAAACGTGATCTCCAATGTTGTTTGTGCAGTGTGTATTTTCCAGTTTCTTCCCTATCTCTTGTATGTAGATTGTCAAACTACTATAAATTGCCCAGCATGATGGAATCTTTGGCAGGGGGAATTGAGATGTGAAGAGAATAAAAAAACAGGATTAATGTAGGTTTGATATAACTGGGTAGTTGATAATTGGCGAGGACTCATTAGTTCTGTCTCTATCTGTGCATTAGTTTGAAGTTTCTATATATGTGTACCGTTGTCTTCGTCAAAGTTCTCAACTGCCATTATGTTCTCAAGTACTGATTCCTCCCTTCTAACTATTCTAAATATGTTAAACCTTGTGATATATAATTTGTGTCTAATTTTTCTGCCGCCATTATTTGCAGTAATCCTCAATATATTACGCCTTTTATGCTTTGTTATTGCTCCTGCTTTTTATTTATATAGCTTGTTTATACGGAAGAAAGTTTGTATTAGGTAATTGGAAAATAAATATTACCCTTGTGTTTTATGATTCAATAGAGCTGTTTGTTGTTAGACAATTATTTATCATTTCCCCAGTTCTCAGTGCTTTGGGTTATTCTGCTTTGCTTGCTGTTAGATTGTTGTGGCAATCATTTTTGAGTTAATGCTTAAACTACTGGTATGTAGACAATAGAACTTTGGAGATAAATTGAAATTGTGTCAAATTGCTTTTCTACTTGGAGCGTATAGAGGAAATCCTGACAAGTGTACATAGTGTGAAATTACTTTGCAAAGTCTGCAAGTGCAAATAAATAATATACAGTGGTATGCAAAAGTTTGGACACCCCGGTCAAAATTTCTGTTACTGTGAATAGTTAAGTGAGTAGAAGATGAACTGATCTCCAAAAGTCATAAAGTTCAAGATGAAACATTCTTTTCAACATTTTAAGCAAGATTAGTGTATTATTTTTGTTTTGTACAATTTTAGTGAGAAAAAGGAAAGGAGCACCATGTAAAAGTTTGGGCACCCCAAGAGATTTGAGCTCTCAGATAACTTTTACCAAGGTCTCAGACTGTAATTAGCTTGTTAGGGCTATGGCTTGTTCACAGTCATCATTAGAAAAGTCCAGGTGATGCAAATTTCAAAGCTTTATAAACACTGACTCCTCAAAACTTGTCCCAACAATCAGCAGCCATGGGCTCCTCTAAGCAGCTGTCTAGCACTCTGAAAATTAAAATAAATGATGCCACAAAGCAGGAGAAGGCTATAATTTGGTAGCAAAGCATTTCCTCAGTTCGTAATGTTATTAAGAAATGGCAGTTAACAGGAACGGTGGAGGTCAAGTTGAGGTCTGGAAGAGCAAGAAAACTTTCCAAGAGAACTGCTCGTAGGATTGCTAGAAAGGCAAATCAAAACCCCTGTTTGAATGCAAAAGACCTTCGGGAAGATTTGGCAGACTCTGGAGTGGTGGTGCACCGTTATACTGTGCAGTGATACCTGCACAAATATGACCTTCATGGAAGAGTTATCAGAAGAAAACCTTTCCTGCATCCTCAGCACAGAATTCAGCATCAGAAGTTTGCAAAGGAACATCTAAACAAGCCTGATGCATTTTGGAAACAAGTCCTGTGGACTGATAAAGTTAGAAAAGAATTTGTTGGCCACAATGAGCAAAGGTATGTTTGGAAAAAAAAAGGTGCAGAATTTCATGAAAAGAACACATCTTCAACTGTTAAGCTCAGGGGTGGATCGATCGTGCTTTGGGCTTGTGTTGCAGCCAGTGGCACGGGGAACGTTTCACTGGTAGAGGGAAGAACAAATTCAATTAAATACCAGCAAATTCTGGAAGCAAACATCACACCATCTGTGGGGAAAAAAAATGCTGAAGGTGAAAAGATAGAACAGGATAATGATCCTAAACACACCTCAAAATCCACAATGGACTACCTCAAGAGCTGCAAGCTGAAGGTTTGGCCATGGCCCTCGGTCTTCCGACCTAAACATCATCCAGAATCTGTGGATAGACCTCAAAAGAGCAGTGCATGCAAGATGGCCTAAGAATCTCACAGAGCTAGAAGCCTTTTGCAAGGAAGAATGGGCGAAAATCCCCCAAACAAGAATTGAAAGACTCTTCGCTGGCTACAGAAAGTGTTTACAAGCTGTGATACTTGCCAAGCTGTGATACTTGCCAAAGGGGGTGTTACTAAGTACTGACCATGCAGGGTTCCCAAACTTTTGCTTCAGGCCCTTTTCCTTTTTTGTTATTTTAAAGATATTAAAGAAATGTGCCATCTTTAACTTTATGCCTTTGGAAATCAGGTCATCTTTTACTCGCTTAACTATTCACTATAACAGAAATTTCGACAAGGGGTGCCCAAACTTTTGCATGCATAGCATAGAGCTTCTGCAGCAAGTCCCCAGCACTAGCACAGGAGGGAATGTAAACAGAAATAATTGAAATGTCAGTGAACTCCCTCAGTAAGTAGAAGAGCCTGCACTTCACCATTTTAAAAACTCCATCTGCAGTGAGCAGTGGGCCATAACTACCAAGGCATTCACACACCAGTTCTTATTGTTGTAGACACACAGACCTTCTCTATGGGTCTTGCTGGATATCGCAGCATTTCTGTCTGCCCAGAAGGAGATGAGATTTCTGACTGGATGGCTTAGTCTGGAATGGTGTCTTGAAGCCACATTTCTGTCAGGACAAGTGTGCAACAGTTCCTCACTTCCAGCTGGTCAGATGCAGATGCAGTTAATCTAGTTTATTTTCCAGTGATTGGACATTAAGAAGTAGAATCAACAGGTTTGTGAACTTGCAAGTATCTGCTTTAAGTCTTGCTTTAATACTGACATGGTTACCGTGCTTCTGCATTCAAGCGTTCTGCTTCCAACAGCCACTTCCTCAAGTAGCTGTAGTAGATCGTGACACAAAGCGAGAGACTGCTCCAGTGTTAGCCTGTAACAGCACGGCACCTTTGCTATTCTACTTGCAAGTGAGGTAGACTTGCATATTTTTGTTCTTAATGTTCAGCAGTGTTTTTCAGTCATAGAAAAGATGAACAAGACAAGAAATTTCAACAATGGGTGGAACCGCTGCATCCATTTTGGATCAGTATGTTGAGGGACAGTTATTACCCTAAATCTATCAGGCTCCTGAACCTGCCTTCAATCAGCACTACTCTAAACAGATTCTAGACTCACTTACAAGGACTCTCTAAAACTTGTTATTATTTTTTATTTGCATAGTTTGTCTTTTGTACATTGGTTGTCAGTCTTTGTTTATATAGTTTTTTGTAAACTGTATTGCATTTCTTTTTCCTGTAAATGTCTGCAAGAAAATGAATCTCAAGGTAGGATATTGTAACATATACGTACTTCGATAATAAATTTACTTAAATTTTTTTTAAATTTTCCAGCACTGCCAAGTATTGCGGTTCCTTAAGTTTCCCATTGAACTACCACAGCCAAACAAGGTACAGTCATTTCTTCCATTATTAAAGTAGCTTGCATACAAAAAAGTTTGACTTGGCTTTAATGCAGTTCAACAAACCTAACATTCTTAAAACTAGTTTTTAAGGAAATCTGTAAACTTCCTTCAGTTCCCCTCTTTCACATGGGCATAAATATGGGGAGTAGAAATGTGTTATTCTACTCATACCCAGTCAGTCAATAAAATCCACATTATCATCTGATTGTAACATCATCTCTACATTTACTCTTTATGACCAGCAACCTTTAAGTGTTTTACTTATCAAGTACCCATTTACCTCTTCCTTAAAAGTATTCAAAATCTCTGCTTTCATCTCACTTTAAGGAAGAGAATTCAAAAGATTTGGGCCCTCCGAGAAGAGAATATTTTTGCTTAGTAATCTCTTACTTTTATACAGTGATCCATAGTTCTATTTATTTGAAGTATCATAGAACATAGGCTCTTTGGCTCATGATGTTGTTCTGATTCCCACCATCACCTGTAGAAACACCTTTCCTTTTTTTTCTTTCAGTTCCTTCATCTCCACTGCATTTGTTCCCAGGATGAGGCTTTCCATTCCAGACCATCAGAGATTTGCTTGTCCTTTAAAGAATGGAGTTTTCCTGTACCACTAACGGTGCTGTCACCTACATCTCTTCCCATTCCTGGACATCCACCATCACCCCATCTTCCTGCTGCCTTAACAGGGATAGAGTTTCTTTTGTCCTTGTTTACCACACCATCAATCTTCGCTTTCTTCACAGCTTCTGTCATCTTCAAAAAGGGATCCTACTACCATGCACATCTTTACCCCCTCCCCCCACCACTCTCTGCTTTCCACAGGGATCCCTCTCTCTCTGAGTCCCTGACCACTAATCTCCCTTCTGCCACTTATCTCTGAAAACAGAAGAAGTGCTACATCTGCTTATTCATCTCCTCCCTCACCTCTATTCAGGGCCCAAACAGTTCTTGCAGATGAGGCATCACTTCACTTGCAAATTTGTTAGGGTCATCTTTCTGTATCCAGTGCCCCCCCCCCATGTCTTATTTTGGCTTATTCTCTCTTCCTTTTCCGTCCTGTAAAAGGGCCTCAGTCAGATATGCTGACTGCTTATTCCTTTCCATAGATGCTGCCTGACTTGCATTTTTCTTTCCTCCAGCAAACTTTTGTGTTTGTGTTACTTTGAATTTTGAGCATCTGCAAATCTCCTGTTTTTTTTGAATTAGATGTAATTTGAGCTGTGCTGTCATGTAACATGGTGAATATAGAGAAGTGATTTTCAGTATTGCTTTTCAATCATGGATTCATGATTTTGAAAGTGGAAAAACAATTATTTAAATTGGAATAAGTCTGAAAGAAAGCAGCTGCATCAAAAAGCTGGTAAGGAACTTTAGTAAAGTGCTGAAAACAAGTTTTGTGTCCATATATATTCTATGGTAGCCAGGCTGTATTAAAAATCTGTTTATTTTAAGCTTGTCAGAGACTAATCTTTGGATATTAATACATATTTGACATGTCAACAAATACACTCAAAAACTTCTATAGATGTGCCGTAGAGTGCATTCTTACAGGCTGCATCACTGTCTGGCTACTGCACAGGATGAAAACAAGCTGCAGAGGGTTGTAAATTTAGTTGGCTCCATCTTGGGTACTAGCCTACAAAATACCCAGGACATCTTCAAGGAGTGGTGTCTCAGAAAGGCAGCATCCATTATGAAGGACCTCCAGCACCCAGGGCATGTCCTTTTCTCACTGTTACCATCAGGTAGGAGGTACAGAAGCCTGAAGAAGCCAGAACACTCAGTGATTCAAGAACAGCTTCTTCCCCTCTGCCATCCAATTCCTAGATGGACATTGAACCCATGAACACTACCTCACTTTTTTAATATATGTTTCTGTCTTTTTGCATGATTTTTAATCTATTCAACATATGTATACTTTAATTGATTTACTTATTTATTTATTATCTTCCTCTTCTATATTATGTATAGCATTGAACTGCTTCTGCTAAGTTAGCAAATTTCATGACACATGCCAGTGATAATAAACCTGATTCTGAATAAATGCTTCTCAGTCTTCCAGCTGGATATTGATGTCCGACATTTTATAACCGACATTTTGATGGCAAACTCTGCCATCTTCTTCAGGGATGATGCCTGGGCATGTCTAGTCCAGAGGTATTTATACCCCCATGGTCCATCTCTCCGGATTGGTTAGTCCTCATCTAATCAGGTTTCTGCTCTCCTACCTTGTTTATAATCGAATTCCTGTTGTTACTTAGAGCGAGACCTTCGTCTTTGTTAAAATTCTTTTCCTCTAGTTTTATTTCAATGGCTTTCTTTACTAGGCCATTGGCGCAGCACAGTAGTTTTGTGCATCAAAGTCAATCCTATGGCCATTGCAAATGCAGTGTTATTGCCAATTTCTCTGGGTAACCAAAACAGATACTTCTGTGCTCCTTGATGTGGGTTTCCACTACATTCATAGGGAATCCTGTAAATTCGATTGTAAGCAAGGTGGAAGAGTGGAAACCTGATTGCATGAGAACTAACCAATCTAGAGGGATAGACCTCCGGGATATAAATACCACCAGACTAGAAATGCTCAAGTATCATCCCTGATGAAGACGGAGTTTGTCATCGAAACATTGGTTATACTCTATACCTGTACCTGCTGGATGCCTGAGGAGAGCTTATTTATCATGTATGCCAGAAAAGCACTAGATCTTTTATCATTAATACATGATTTTATTTTATAGGCCTTGGAAGAAGTTCCTCACCGACTAAACAACATAGTAGAATTTAGTAAACATGTGATGAAGCCGTTATTGGGAGATAACTTTGTACAACCTGGGGTAAGAAAATTTCAATTTAATAATAAAAGGTTCCAAGCATTCAGCAATATTGTGCTTGAGGATAATATTGGTGAGTTGATAAACGCTGAGTGATGTTTAAAGGAATAAAGGCAGATTAAATGAACATTCACACTTGATCATTAAAAATGTTTAGCTGCTCTAGCATCCACCTGTTTAAAATCAGGGTTTGTGTAGGAGATGTATATCTATTTTCTGTTTGTATTGTATTTTGTGGTGCATTTATTATGGTAATCTGTCACATAGGTTGGGGCGTGGTAGGGACAAATGTGTGTAGTTAACACATTTACGCTTTGTCTTAGTTTATTCTAGTGGAGAGGGAGTGAACCCATGGGGAATCATCTTTTTGTTGACTGCTATTTGATCACTAACTTCGTTATTTTGCTAATTTAAACATTATTAGACTGCTTATTACGCTAAATTTGCTGTTGTACTACTTGATACCACTAATATCACTATTAGACTGCCAATTATACTTTTATATCACTAATTTAGTTTTGTTAGTTTTTTATATTGCTACAAGAACATTTGCTATTGCTGGTTTTGTAAAGAAGAATTGAGTGTACCTCTTTCAATTTGGAAATTAGTTATTTGGAAGTGCATCATACAAATTCGATTACCCAGGGTGTGTCACTAAGCACTTTTGGTTTGTTTTCAAGTATCCGCTACATTTTGTCAACAAAAAAAGTGATAGCAAATGAATCCCACTCTATGGCAAAGGATTACTTTAGAGCTCTTGGCGAAACTGGAGCAACTTGGAGCAAATAAGCAACCTTTTGCTGATTCATGCTGTGTATTTGTGGTTTGAACACAGCTTTGAATGGTCAGTGCTGCCTGATCATTGGGAATTGTGTGGTGTTTGCCTGAGGGTTAATTGCTTTGTTTCATTGAAGTGCTGAAATATTCTGGTTCCTGGCATTTGAAATGAAGACTGTATGTTGAATTTGAGTTGACTTATTTCTTACAGCCTTCACATACATGAGTAAAAGTCTTATGTTTATTATGTCTCTGTCTGAATGTGCAAATTATAGTAATTTGTAATAAATAGTATGTACAGTAAGATCTACAACAGAACTGTCAATATAGCTTAGATATACAATTGTGTCAACGTGGATTAATCAGTCTGATGGCCTGGTGGAAGAAGCTGTCCCGGGGCTTGTTGGTCCTGGCTTTAATGAGGTGGTACCGTTTCCTGATGGTGGGAACTGGAACAGTTTGTGGTTGGGGTGACGCAGGTCCCCAATGATCCTTCAGGCCCTTTTTACACACCTGTCTTTGCAAATGTCCTGAATAGTGGGAAGTTCACATCCACAGATGCGCTGGGCTATCCGCACCATTCTGTCCTGCGATTGAGGGAAGTACAATTCCCAAACCAGGCAGCGATATAGCCAGTCAGGATGCTCTCAATTGTGACCCTGTAGAAAGTCCTTAGGATTTGGAGACTCATGCCAAATTTCTTCAGCCATCTGAGGTGAAACAGGTGCCATTATGCTTTTTTTCACCGCACAGCCAAATGTAGTCCTTGGTGATGTGTATACTGAGGAAATTGAAGCTGTTCACCCTCTCAATCCTGGATCCATTGATGTCAAAAGTGGTGAGCCTGTCTTCGTTCCTTCTGTAATTCACAACCAACTCCTTTGTTTTTGCGACATTGAGGTGTTTTCTTGACACCACTATATCAGGGTGATGACCTCTTCTCTGTAGGCTGCCTCATTATTATTTGAGATAAGGCCAATCGATGTAGTAGCATCTACAAGTTTAATTAACAAATTGGAGCTGTGGATGGATGTACAGAGAGTAAAGGAGGGGGCTTAGGACACAGCCCTGCAGGGCTCCTGTGTTGAGGGGCAGATGTGAGGGATCCCACTCTTACCACCTGCCATTGATCTGACAGGAAGTCCAGGATCCAGCTGCACAAGGCAAGGTGAAGGCAGAGGTTGCTGAGCTCCTTGTCAAACCTGGAAGGGAATAATAGTGTTGAATTCTGAACTGTAGTCCAAGAACAGCATTCTCACATAAGCATCCCTCCTCTTCAGGTGTGTAAGGACAGTGTGTAGAGCTGTGGCTATTGCATCATTTGTCGATCTTGTTTAATTTCTGTGTCTGTTTGGTCTTGTTTAATTGCTGCGGATGTACGGACATTTTGTTTGTTGCTTACGTTTATTAACTTGGATATTGCTGGTGCTGCGGGCGAGCAGGAAGTTAATTGTGAGTTGTGCAACCAGAGAAAGTAACGTAAGTATATTGAAGCATGGAACATGCATCAACGACTCTGGAGTTGGGCTTGCAACAGAGAAATTGAAGCTAAAGCTGATCTAATCGATGGTCTTTGAGAGGAGTATGAAACAAATGGGAACAAAATTAAAGGTTTAATACCATCAATTAATGAGCTTATGAAAAATAAAGAAAATGCCTCATAAATGACGACTAATTCCTGTGAAGCTGTTGCTAAGCAACCTCACATGCTAATCTCATTAATTCCCAAGTTTAAGCAGGAAAGAGAAAATAGATGTTTTTCAAGCATTAATTGCTATTGTAGTGCATTCATAAGGGATGTGAAACAGTAGTTCAACCAAATATGTATTGAAGGTCATGTTGGCTGCAGCAAGTGATGTGAGTCACCTTCCATCAGATAATATTTCTCATTCTAAGGAATGTTTTGACTACACATATAGCAGATAACCCACAAGATGATGTGAAACAATATGGCATTGTGTGAGATGTCAGTCCTCAAACTTGTAGTCTTGCCTTCTTTATAACTGCATCAATATTTTGCATTCAGGTTAGGCCCTCAGAGATACTGACACAGGACCTTCTGATCCCTCTGAGGATTGTTTTGTGTTGCCTTGTCTTACCCTTGCTGAAGTCTGCAATCGGCTCTTTGCTGCGACACCACTCAGCTAACTGGTATATCTCGCTCCTGTACACCCTTTCGTCACCATCTGAAATTCTGCCAGTATTGATTCATTTGTTCCTCAGTTGTCTGTGAAACATGAGCTAGAGCTGCTCGTGTTTCAGAGGATTTACTCAGCCCACACTAATGAGGCACTCTGAACCTATGTCATATCCAACAGCACAAAGTGCTCATGGGAACATTCCCTTGCAGCATGGAAACACTCTTGTTTTGGATGATAGATGTCCGAATTGTACTTACTGATATACTGTATAATATCAATTGTATATCAATAGTGCCAGGCAGGCTAAGTCACTGCAATGGAGAAATTAATTCCAAAAATAAAAATCAGATTTGTTTGTTTTTTGAGGAGATGATAAATGCTTTTCAGATTTAGTTTGTGTTGAGCAGCAGTACTCCCTTGAACTGCTATTAAAGATTCTATTGCAATAAAGGCTACATTAAGGATTATAATTTTGCAACATGAGTTAATGTGATCATTGATTCCTGAAGAATCTGGAGAAAGCAGCAAAATGGACACTGCTGGTGAAATGGTAGCAACTTGGAAAAAGTATACGCTGTCCAAATGGACGTCCTTAAAAAAATTAATTGAATGTTGCTCATGAAGTCCAATACTAATTTGTATATTTGGAAAATAAGTAACTTTATAATCGGAAAATCCAATCCACAAACTATTGCTGGCTAATCTCAATAAGTGAAATACTTGTGACTTTGCATAGTTTAGGAAATTTATTCAGCAGTCCTAAGACAAAATAGTAATATTATTACTTTACAGTTCTTAAGTTGGTGAGCTTGAAAAACAGTTGCAAGAAAAAGTTGGTGAACCCTTTGCAATTACCTGGTTTTCTGTATTAATTACTCAAAAATGTGGTCTGATCTTCATCTAAGTCACAATAATAAACAAAAAAACATCTGCCTAAACCAATAACACACAGACATTTGTACTACTACTTGTACACCATTTAAACAATCACAGTCTAGGTTCAAAAAAGTATGTGAACCTCTGGGGTAATGCCCTCTACAAAAGCTTTTTGGAGTCAGGTGTTCCACTCAATGAAATGAGATTGGAGGTGTGGGATGTAGAGGTGCCCTCCCCTATATTTAAAAATAGACACATAAAATCAGGTTACTTACTGACAGAGCCTGCTCTTCTCAAGAAGGGTCTGTTTATGTGTACCATGCCTCAATCAAAACAACTTTCAGAGGACCTTAGAAGAATTGTAGAGATGCATGAAGCTGGAAAAGGCTACAAAAGCATTTCTTACATCAGTCCACAGTAAGAGAACTTTTCTACAAATGAAGGAAATTCAGTACTTTTGTCACTCTCCCTAGAAGTGGGCATCCTGCAAAGATCTCTCTGAGAGCATGACATGCAATGCTGAAGGAGGTGAAAAAGAACTCAAAGGTAACAGCAAAAGACCTGCAGAAATCTCGAACTTGCTAAAGTCTCTGTTCTTGTGTCCACTATAAGAAAAACAGTGAATGAGACAGGTGTTCATGAAACGACACCACAGAGGAAACTGCTGCTCTCCAAAAAAAAATATTGCTGCATATCTCAAGTTTGCAGATAACCACCTGGTTATCCAACAACATTTCTGGAACAATGTTCTGTGGACAGATGAGAGAAAAGTTGAACTTTTTGGCAGAAATGCACATTGCTATGTTTGGAGGAAAAAGGGCACTGCACGCCAACACCAAAACCACATCCCAAATGTGAAGCATGGTGGAAGAAGCATCATGGTTTGGGGCTGCTTTGCTACTTCAGGGCCTGGCAGTTTGCAATTGTTGAAGGAAACAATGAATTCAAAATTGTACAAGATTCTTTACAAGAGAATATCAGGGTAGTGGTCTGTCAGCTGAAGCTTAATAGAAGTTGGATGATGCAACAAGACAATGATCCTAAAGGCAAGAGTAAATCAACAATGGAATAGTTTAAACAAAGAAAATTCATGTTTTAGAATGGCCAATTCAAGAGTCCAGATCTTAACCCAATTGTGATGCTGTGACATGCCCTGAAGAGGGCTGTTCGTGCAAGGTATCCCAGAAATATTGATGAACTGAAACAGTTTTGTATGGAGGAAGGTGTAAAATTCATCCTTGCCATTGTGCAAGTCTGATTAACAGCTGCAGGAAATGTTTGGTGGAGGTTATTGCTGCTAAGGGAGGTTCTACCAGTTATTAAATACAAGGGTTCACATAGTGTTTCTAGCCTGGAATGTGAATGATTAGGTAATGTGTTCAATAAAGACATGAAAAGTGTAATTGTGTGTTATTAGTTTAGGCAGATTATGTTTGTCTATTATTGTGACTTAATATGGGATGATTGATATGTTCATGTCCACCTTATATAAGGTAGGAGTCAATTTTAGAAAACATAGCACATTTATTGTTCAACATAGTTCCGTCCTACATTTACACACTTAGTCCAGCGGTCATGGAGCATACGGACCTTGGACCTCCAGAAAGTGTTCACAGTGAGTGATAAGTCTGTGCCCTAGGGTAGAAGGAGATGAGTTATACAGCTCTCGTTACATGCACGTGCATGTCAACTCTTTGAGTGATTATGCAGAAAGTCTGAAGTTAATAAGTCATCTCCTTCTCTGTTAGGCCATGAACTTAACAATCACCTCTCATATAAGATCAGACCACATTTTAAGAGTAATTAATTCAGAAAACCAGGTAATTCCAAAGGGTTCGCAAACATTTTTTTTTGCAACTGTATATCATAACAAGTTTGGTATGAAGTTGTAAAGTGATATTGAAATGAGTTACAGAAAATACATAGAAATATAATCCACCTCCTTTCTTTTTAGGAAGTTATACAGTTACCACTGGATTTTGTGAGACAACTGGCATTGAAGATCCAACCAGAAAGGCCGGGTATGATAGAAATTAAATAATACTGCTTTATATTGAAAACCCAGTGGTGCTGAGTAGTTATTACTTTTGTTTTTAAAATCATTAGTGTCTTGTATGTGCAGTGCTGGAAATCTCCTGTTTTTTAATTACATTATCAGAATTGGTTATATGGAGTTTTGTGATGATTGCTATAGGGCACCCCATTCTATTCCTTGTCTCTGTAGGGTCTGCTTCTGTCTGGTTTAGTTGCTATACATGTGAGCTGTGACAGTAGTATAGCAGTAACTTTGGCTCGCAGGAATCCCCATGACAGCTCAGTTTATTAAAAGAAGTGACCCATGACATGAAGCCAGTGGAGCATTGTGAAGACTGGAGATCTCAACTCTTTAAGTCCTGCCTGCCAGACCTGCTGTCTATCAAAGTCTTTCCTGATGTTGGACAGAGATTTATGTCTATTAGATCTGAATCCATATCCAGGTCCATTAGTATTGATATTGGTTTATTATTATTACACGTACGAAGATAAAGTGAAAAGCTTGTTTCATATTCTGTTCATTCAATCAAGTTATAACACAGTACACTGAACTAGAATTGGGTAAAATAATAACAATGCAGTATAACGTTGAGGACCTTTTCTATAGTTGGCTTTATTTTGCTAGCTATTTTGATCTGCTATTGTTATCCATTATTAATTGTTTTTCATTTCCTGTCTGAAGGCTTAAATTTTTTGACAACAGAAGATAGAAATTTTGGTAAATAAACACATGAGTATTGAAGAAACTACTTTCAATAAGATTTCTATCGGGTTCAAGAGAGATTTCCAGGATACATTTGATATACAGAGCCTTGAAAAGTATTCAGCCCCCAAGAATATTTTCACATTTTACCGTCTCATTTTCTAAACTTAAAATATATTGAAATAGGACTTTTGAGCTAATCTACAAAACATTGTGCATGATGTAAAATTAAAAATAAAAATTCCAAAATCTGTCAGCAATTTACTAAAAATTAAAACTAAAATTGTGAGGCAGAACAAGTATTCATCCCTTTTCCTAACTTTCTTTGGGTTCGGCACTGTATATTACTTTACGAACTTGCCCAATTTGTTCATGTAGAAAATTGGAGGATCACCTGAATAAATACCCCCTCTCTCTGTAATGTCTAACAGAATGTTAGATTTTCAACAGACCAAACCAAAATGAAGACAAAAACAGCATTCAAGGCAAGTCAGGGAAATGATAATAGGGAAACACAAATCTGGGGAAGGGTACACCATCTCAAAGGCACTGAATATACCTTGGAACTCATTGCAGTCTATTGTGAAAAAGTGGAAGAAAGATGAAACCACAGCCACACTGTCCAGGTCAGGCTGCCCTTCTAAACTTAGTCGCCAGAGAAGAATGACATGTAAGTAAGGCTATTGTGACACCAACAGTCACCCTGAGTGAGTGTTAAAAGTCAGTGGCTGCAACTGGAGATAATGTTCATTGTTCCACAATCTTTAAGGCTTTGCACAAATCAGAATCAGGTTTATTATCACTGGCATGTGATGTGAAATTTGTTAACATAGCAGCAGCAGTTCAATGCAATACATAATCTAGCAGAGAGAAAAAAATAAATAAAATTAAACATAATAAAGAAACAAGTAAATCAATTACGTGTATTGAATAGATTTTAAAATGTGCAAAAACAGAATATTTAAAAGGAGTGAGGTAGTGTCCAAAGTTTCAATGTCCATTAGGAATCGGATGGCAGATGGGAAAAAGCTGTTCCTGAATCACTGAGTGTGTGCCTTCAGGCTTCTGTATCTCCTACCTGATGGTAACAGTGAGAAAAGGGCATGCCCTGGGTACTGGAGGTATTTAATAATGGATGCTGCCTTTCTGAGACACCACTCCCTAAATACGTCCTGGGTACTTTATAGGCTAGTGCCCAAGATGAAGATTTACAACCTTCCGCAGCTTCTTTTGGTCCTGTGCAGTAGCCCCTCCATACCAGACAGTGATGCAGCCTGTCAGAGTGCTCTCCACTGTACAAGTATAGAAGTTTTTGAGTGTATTTGTTGACATGCTAAATCTCTTAGAACTCCTAATAAAGTATAACTGTTGTCTTGCCTTCTTTATGACTATGTCAATATGTTGGGACCAGGTTAGATCCTCAGAGATCTTGACACCCAGGAACTTGAAGCTGCTCACTCTCTCCACTCCTGATCCCTCTGTGAGGATTGGTATGTGTTCCTCCATCTTATCCTTCCTGAGGTCCAGAATCAATATCTACTGATGTTGAGTGCCTGGTTGTTGCTGCAGCACCACTCCACTAGTTGGCATATCTCACTCCTGTACACCCTCTCGTCACCACCTGAAATTCTACCAACAATGGTTGTATCATCAGCAAATTTGTAGATGGTGTTTGAGCTATGCCTAGCCACACAGTCATGTGTATATAGAGAGTAGAGCAGTGGGCTAAGCACACACCCCTGAGGTGCACCAGTGTTGATTGTCAGCGAAGAGGATAAGTTATCACCAATCTGCACAGACTGTGGTCTTCTGGTTAGGAAGTTGAGGATCCAATTACAGAGGGAGGTACAAAGGCCCAGGTTCTGCAACTTCTCAATCAGGATTGTGGGAATAATGGTATTAAATGCTGAGCTATAGTCGATGAACCAGCATCCTGACATAGGTGTTTGTGTTGTCTGGGTGGTATTAATGGGAGAGTGGCAAGGAAGAAGCCACTCTTCCTTATAGCCACATTTTTAAAAATGCATATCGTTGTTAATAAAGACTTTGCAAAGTGTCACTTAGAAGATACTGTAAGGATGTGGAAGAAGGTCTTGTGGTCAGATGAGATTAAAGTGGAGCATTTTGGCCTCAACACTAAATAGCATCTGTGGTGTAAATCAAATACTTTGCATCAGCCAGGTAACACCATCCCTATTGTCAAGTTTGGAGGTTGTGTCATGCTATGGGGTTGCTTTTAAGCAGCAGGAACTGAAAATCTGGTGAGGATTCATGGGGAGATGAACGCTACTCAATGCAGTGAGATCTTGGATTAAAACCTGCTAGCCTCTGCCAGAAACCAGAAACTGGGGAGGGAGTTCATCTTTCAGCAGCACAATGACACAAAGCACACTGCTAGAGCAACTATGGTGCAGCTTCAGATGAAGAAAATTGATGTCCTAGAGTGGCCCAGTCAGAGTCCTGACCTTAACCTGATCAAGCATCACTGGCAAGACCTCTTGATTGCTCTCCACATCCACCGATTCCTCCTTGCAAAGTTTGCTCATTGTGCTGTGGAAAGCTGACTTGTCCTTAAAGACTACTGGCTGTAATGGCTGTGTGAGGTGGTTCATCTGAGCAAAGGGGGAAGAATACTTTTGAGCTGCTGACATTTCAGTTTTTAAATTATTAGCTTTTCATGCTTTACAATTTTCCGTTTATGAACTCGACTGAGCAAAAAGGAGCATGTGATGCACAAATAAAAATTCTCAGTTAAATTGATCAAAATCCCTAGTTGTAGTACTCACTTATGTGAACAAAGGGTTGAGGATTGTAAACTCTTACTTAGGCACTGTAATTCCACGTGATGGTCCTTGAAATAAATGCAATAGAATTGGTGGCAACTTGATGGCGTGAACTAGAAACAGCATGAAAGGTGGCAAGCAGAGTATTAAGATAAAGACTGAATACTGGCAGAATGTTTCCTGTGGTTCTTGTAAAGATTTGTACTGGAACCTTGGTTTTTAAAAATTATATTTATCGATGATTTGCATAAAGCATTACTTTTGGAGACAATATATATGGTGCAGTTGAGAGGGAAGCTAGGAGGAAATATAGGTAGATTAATTAAGTGGTCCAAACATTCCTAGTGGCCATTGTGAGTAATTGAGATATTACTAACTTTGACAAGAAAGATACATTTGTAATTTATTCTAATTAGTCAGAAGTGAAGGCATATGGGTGTCCATGTATAACAAAAAAGCAAGTGCACAAATGCATAGGAGTAAATAGAAAATGTGGTACAAATCCAGATCATTCTAACTTGATTTCTTTATACAAGGTAAAACTTCTTTTTTTGTGAATTTCCTATTGGTAAATCAGTATCTTTGTAACAGCATGGTTTTGGACAACCACACTAGTGAATGTACTTGGGTACGTGCAGTAAAATAATTTCATAATCTTAAAGTCCCCATTTAGGTCTTTGCCATCTGTGTACTGGAGAATAGAGCATCTTCCTAACTTGCTTCCTAATACTCATGACAAACATGTAAATGTGTTCATATAATTTCTGGTGCTAATATCCTAAATGGAGACCAGAATACATCAAACTTTGTGTGGTTCACATGGGTTCTCTGCTAAACTTAATGAACTGCTGATTTGGGTCAATAAAGGAGAGGCAACTTAGATTGCTAAGGACTTAGTTAAATGGATTTTAAATATTTGGAGGTAACTGAGTGTAGACTTTAGAAGCTTGGATATAAAATGCTATATATTAGACTTTTTAATAAAAATAAGCGCAAAGCAGGATGCTGCTGTAAAATTAGTTTAAGCATGAAAAGCACCTGTAGTTGATCTACTTATTAAGCCTGGAAAAAGAGACACTGCAGTTGTTCACAGCTCAGATCTTGTGCATTGATTTGAAGGCAAAAAAGAATGTTTTTGAAAATGCAAGGTGATGTGAAATACTGAAATGCAGTAAACTTTCAGTTAGTAATAGACAAGCTCTAAGAATGGTTGGACAGACAAATTAAATTAAATGAGCATAAGTGAGGTTCCTTTTTGTAGGAGAAATGAGAAGAGATGAAATGTGCTTTTAGTCTGTGAGGGTTGGTCGGTACCATCTGAGGGGAATAATGCTCATAGTGATTTTTGGCAAGGTATACATCTCTAGAGTTAGAAAATATGTGATAGCATTGCACCAGTGGTAGCTGTATGTGTGCTATCATGCATTTTATAACATTACCCTAAAATAAGCATTTCTGAAAAGTGGCCAATATAAAGTACAACATATATACACCCTATCTTCATTATATGCGTCTTCATAGTTACGCGAGGAACCTATTTCTACCAACTTCTCCTTATATGCGTCCAAAGCTCACAGTTATGCGAGGAACGCTGCTTTCCTGCCAGTACAGGTCACTTGCACACACCTCACAATGTCACTTCCGCCAGTCTCGTATTGGTTTTGACAACATGTGGATGTGTGATCTGGCACTCTTAAACTTTTGTTGTTTTTACCTACGGTGCAGTGATTTTGTGCTTGAAATATTTAACTATGCCTCCTAAGCATCCGATGTCAAGTCCTGGGCCATCAACCACTTTGACACTTGAAAAAAATGTTGGAAATTATAAGCAGGGTGACGTCAGGTGAAGGTAACACAGCTCTGGGACGCTACTTCGGCCTGGGTGAGTCCACATTCAGAAACATAAAGAAAAATGCTGAGAAAATAAAAAGTGCAGTAATTGATTCATCACAAGTTACCAAAGTGCGTAACCTGATTATGACAAAAATGGTTGAGTTTGTACATTGAGCATGAATCAAAGAAAAAAAACCCACTTAATTCCGATCATCTTCGTGTGAAACCTTTGGAAATTTATGGTCGCCTTTGTTCAGAGGCTAGTGAGGAAGTGTCAAGTGATATTGTTAGCTTTAATGCAAGTAGGGGATGGTTTTCTAAGTTTGTTCATCGTTACAGGCTTCACAACTGAGCTGTGCGTGGTGAGCAAGCTAGTGCTGACCATGAAGCTGCTGAACGCTACCCTGTGCAGTTGCGGGCTATGATAGCTGGGTTAGGCATCACACCAAAGCAGGTGTTTAATGCAGACGAGATCGGGCTTTTTTGGAAGCGTATGCCGAAACGCACTTATGAAAATATGGATGAAAAAACTGCGTCAGGTTTCAAGGCAGCAAAGGATAGATTAACTTTGCTTATGTGTTCCATTGCCGAAAGAGACTGTAAGATGAAGCCTCTCTTAGTTTACCATTCACTGAACCCCCCATGCTTTTAAGGGTTTGAGTAAGAATATGCTTCCTGTCCACTGGGCAACTAACAAAAAGCATGGGTCACTGGTCAAATCTTTGAAGATTGGTTTGCTAATCATTTTGCTGTTGAGGCTGAACACTACTACCAGGTACAGAATCTTGCCTTTAAAGTTCTTTTGTTGCTTGAGGATGCGCCAGCCCATCCTAAACTTTTGGACAGCATTCATCCTAACATAACAGTGTGTTTCCTGCTGCCTAACACAACATCGCTGATTCAACCACTCGACCAAGGTGTGATATCCACATACAAGGTGTATTTTTTACGGCGAACTATCTCTCAGATGCTTGTAAGCAACAGACGATTTTGAAAATCCCGCAAGTTTACCAAAGGTGAGGGAATGGTGGAAGTCCTTCAACATCAGACATGCCATCAACAACATTGATGAATCCTGGAAAGAGGTCAGGTCTTCCACTCTCAATGGAGCATGGAAATCAATTTGGGTAGAGTGTGTGCACACCCTCAAAGGGGTTTCCTGCCTTCACTGCAGCTGTCCAGGATTGTGTGGCCCTGAGCCGTAAAATTGGTGGGGAAGGATTCACAGATCTCGAGACTGCTGATGTGGTAGAACTCCGGGTTCTCACGATGAAGAATTAAGTGTGGATGACCTTCTGAGTTTTAACTCAGACTGAAGGTGATAACGATGAAGAGGAAAGTGTCGAGTTGCAGGTGAAGGATTTTACGGTGGAGCAACTGGCAGAATTTTTTAAGGTTGCGGAACACTTGGCACAAATGGCGATGGATATGGACCCAAGTTTAGAACGGAGTCAGCATTTCAGTCATTCCCTGCAGTTAAGCCTTCTTCCCTACAAGCAAATTTATGCTGAAAAACAAATTGCTGCCAAGCAAACAACCCTCACCACTTTCTTCAAACCGGTGTCATCTCCTGCTGCCGGCAGTACTCAAGAGTTCTGTGAGTCTTCCTTCACCCCTTGCTGGCCTTGATGACCCTGACAACACACAACCGTCCACCTCATCCATGTAAAGCTGCCCGACACCACAACAACCACTCATCTCCCAGAGCCAACACACCTGCCACTGTTGGTGCGTACTATACACCCTAGTATGTTAACTTTCTATGATTTATTATGGTGAATATTACCTTAAATTGATTAAACATAATACTGTGGCGACCCACTTCCTAGCGCACTCGAACTGGCTCACAAATAGCCAGCGTGCAGGCACAAAGGCTAGGTCCGCAACAAAGGGAAAAAGCCTGTGGGGGGTTTGTGAGTACGTGTCCCTTAGAGCATCCGCGCCCGGGGAGGGCGGGATGAGGGAGGCTTTAAAGCAAGGCTGTGAAGTTCGAATAAAATCATCTTTAATTGCAGTTTACTGACTCCGTGTCGTTATTTTAGCGCTGCGTGTAGCACACCGCTACAATACGAACATTGCCTTGTGGTACTGCTTCTGTGTCATATTGGTATGAAAAAGTGAATAAATTACAAATAAAACATATTTAGGAAGCCCTCCAGAACACATACCTATTTTCTCCATTTAAATAATTATACACATTATGCGTTTTCACATTGTATCGACTGCGAGGAGCATATCCCCCGCATATAACGAGGAGAGGGTGTATTCAGCCTAGTGGTATTTTGTTATCAGTGATCCCTCTCAACATTGAAATTTGTCATAATGACAGCTGAGTTCAAGCACTTTTCATCAAATGTTATTATAAAATTCTACATTGAAAACTATGTTATTGGTGGCACTTGCAGTACAGTGCCCAATTTCAGTAGAGTAAATCATTTCATTTTTAGAAAAATACTAGACAACTGGGTGACCCGTTGGGGCACCCTTTGAGAGAACGGTAGTGCAGTCTGATGTGATGTGCTTTGGAAATTAAAGAAGAAAATCTCAGTTTATTAAAGAATAAAGACGCGTAGCAAGACAAATATAGCACCTCATCTGCTTTTCTTGCAACAGAACTAATAAGAATGTTTTAAGAAGCTTTTTAATAATTCTTTCTTTAAAAAATAATGACCATTTACTTATCCAAATAGAACCACCAAGACTG
Source organism: Hemitrygon akajei (assembly GCF_048418815.1). Taxonomy (NCBI): domain Eukaryota; kingdom Metazoa; phylum Chordata; class Chondrichthyes; order Myliobatiformes; family Dasyatidae; genus Hemitrygon; species Hemitrygon akajei. Next base: position 66,703,416 of record NC_133142.1, on the reverse strand, counting down.
TTTCTGTATTTTTTTTTGTAATTTATTTTTTTATTGAAGTTCATCATCAAACAAACATTTCCATAAGATGTATTTCAGACATTGTACATATAATCATATATATCACAAATCTCCACAAAGCATTTATCTGAGGTATACACTCATAGAAAAGAGTGGAAAGAAAAAACAAGCAAAAGCAGATTCCTTGATTTGTGAGAATAAAATCAGGCCTATGAGGCATTATGTAGTTAAACCATTTTTCCCAGTATGAATCAAATTGTTCCAAATTGGATAAAATTCTCTTACGTTTGATTGGATTTAGTAGCCCGTTGACATTAAAAGAAATGAATTTTACCTTGTCCTTAGCCATCTGTATTTATCTGTCAATGTACCATTGAAATTAGAATAAAACTTAATCAATCTACTCCCTGAACAAATAAGAACCAAGAAATGCAAATAATAACAAAAATGTCAACGAACATGTGATTCCAAGGCTGAGGTCTCTAGTAGATGACCCTGCATTGAGCTAGAGGAAATGTCTAGCTGTGGGGGATAACCCCTCCTACTTGTGAGTTGAGGGCCCCCAATGCAATATTCATAAAAGTCAGTGAACAATTCCATTACACAGAAAAGATTTCCTTGTGTACTCCTCATGTGTGTATATGTGTGTGTGTATATATGTGTGTGTGTGATATATATATATATATATATATATGTATATATATGTGTGTGTGTATATATATATATATATATATATATATATATATATATATATATATATATATGTATATGTATATATAGTATATATGTGTGTGTATACACACACACACACATTCCCATTTTGGTGGGGAAAAAGGAGTAAGTGAGAGAATAAAGAATAACAACTAAGTAATATAAAATCCACATTATAATAAGTATTTCTCGAGATAGGTATATCACCGTGTACTTTTGCTTCCGTTTAGCTTCTCAACATTTTTAAAGTTAGCCAAACCTTATGGCTCTTCTGAAGGGGGTGAGGACTGTCTTTGGGGAAACTCCCGGTCTCTTCCTGATATATTTCTCTCGGCCTCCTCCCGTCTCCTGCCTTCTCAATTCTCGCACTATTTCCCAAGCGGAGCGGGATAATTCCTCAGTCAGGCTTTCCCTTGTTTTGGTGACGCTAACGGGCAACTCTCTGGCCTTCATGTCTGTAGTCGCTTCTTCCACTGTCTGGTACAACCGCGTCCTGTTGTCATAAAACACTCGAAGTTTAGCAGGGTACGTAGTTTGAAATCTAATCTTGTTATGCTTTAGTACTCGCTTTACTTCAGAGTATTCTTTGCGTTTCTGCAGGACTGCGGGGGTGGGGGTAATCTTGATCGAAATATATTTATTTATCGTCTAAAACACTCTCTCCTTACCCCAAGCCCTTTGTAGAATCTGCGCCTTGGTGCTGTACCGCAGGAATTTAATTATTATTGAGCGTGGCTTTCTATCCTGGGTAGGTTTCGGAATGAACGCGCGGTGGCTCTCTTGACTTCCAGCTCCATAACCAAGGGAAGATCCAGCAGTAACTTTTCGACAAACTCCGTCATAGACGAGCCCTCCGTTCCTTCGGGAATGTTGTAGATTCTGATATTTTTCCACCGTGATCTTCCCTCCAGGTCAAGCAGTTTACCTTCTTGGTGATGTATTATTTTTAATTTGTTTTGCTCAGTATCCGTTCCACGTTTTGAACGCGACCTTTCACCTTTTCAATTTGAGTTTCTGCCACCGCTATTTTTTGATTAACGCTGGCGAGCTCTGCCTTAATATCACGGAGCTGCTGCTTTATATCTTTCTGGACCTCCATTATTTCTTTCAGGATTTCGAAGATATTCGCCACTTTGTCTGAGCGAGGCCCAGCAGCCGCCTCGCTCGCACGCGGTCGGGTTGGAGAGTCGGACGCAGGCTCCGCAGTGTCGCTTTTTTTATTTCCGTTCTTTTTCCCCATTCTTGCCCCTCTTTTCAGTTCAAATATTTTTCGAAAAATATTATATTTGATGGGATAATGGGGCTTAATACGCGTTTTTCCGGAGGAGCTTATGACTTAAGCTGCCATTCTCGACGATGACGTCCCTGTTTCTGTATATTTTTAAAAGTGATTTTCAGTAATTTACACCATAATTAAAATATTCTTATATTTAAAAATTAATAATTTACATTGTCAGTAGAATGCTTTCCATAATAACCCTTTCTTATTAGTATTTATTACAATGCATTTAGTTATTGTCATTAAATATACCGAGCAACTTCTTTGAAGCATAATTTTTTTTGTGATTTATTTTTTATTGAAGTTTATCATCAAACAAACATTTCCATAAGATGTATTTCAGATACTGTACACATATATAATCATATTTGTCACAAATCTCCACATAATAATTATCTGGGGTATACACTTATAGAAAGGAGAGGGGAGAAAGAACAATCGAAATAAGAAAACTATGTACAAAGTAGGGAGTGATCTTTTTTTAACAACATATTGACTTGTGAGAATAAAATCAGGCCTATGAGGCATTATGTAGTTAAACCATTTTTCCCAGTATGAATCAAATTGTTCCAACTTATGATTAACAGATGCTGTTATCTTCTCCATTTTGTAAATGTTCATGGTAATTTCCATCCATGTATTTAAAGTTGGGCTCTCCTGTGATAACCATTTCCTGGTAAGGGCCTTTTTACCAGCCACCAGCGGTATATTCATTAAATATTTATCTCTTTTCAACCATTCTTGAGGTATATACCCAAAATATATGGTCTTACTCTCTAAGGGTATTTCACATATAAAGATGTCTTGTAGGGTATTATGTATCCCACTCCAATAGTCTTTGATAATGGGGGCATTCCCAGAAAATATGATAGTGGTTTTCATTTTGATTTCCACAACTTCTCCAGCAAACAGGGATGTTACTATCATAATGGGATTTCTGAGAGGATGTAATGTTACGTATTCGGGCAACAATAATATAGATGAGTTAGGCAAGGGGTTTTATAACGAATAACACGTTTATTAAACACTGATAACAAACCCCCTTCAAAAGTAAACAAACCCAAACAATGGTCCGAGCTCAGCTGCTGGCAGCTGGTCAGACAGTTCTTAATAGCTTTGCAGTCTCAAACAGTCTTTAAAGTAGTATTGAAAAAAAACAGTTCTCCAAAGCGAATTGCCGAATGAAAACAGTTCAAAGAATGATATGCCGACAGTTCAAAAGCTCACGGTACTTTTAAAAGGAGAGACTTTTTAAAGCGATGTAAATTCTCTTCCACGTCGATGTCCTTCGATTCCCAGCGTCGAACTCCCACGTCGAATTTTATTAAATATAACAACTTAAAGTGACTGACCTCTCTTCCACACTATTCTCAAACCCTTTCTGGTCATCCCAGGGGTCAACAGCGAGAATAGTCAACGAAATCCTTCCGAATGAGGATCAAACAAGGTCGAAGTCAATCCATCGAAAATCGATTTTTCTCGATCTCCATTTTCCAAACTTCTCTTCACTCTCCATCAGCAAAGAAACCGTTGGCTCTGACCTTTTAAACTTTAGGCATTATATAAAACTTCATTTTTTAACTAAACTGCGTCATCCCTTAAAATCACGCAGTAACATGAAGTCATCTTGGCAAATCCAGCCACGAACTGCCCCACCTGACAGGGTGGGTCTTCCTTTTATACCCTGTAGAAAAAACCTGTCACATGACCTCTACTGGCGGGAAAATGACATCACTCCACCATTACCTCATGTCCAGTATAACTTCAACCCCAGTCACGTGACAAGGGTACCACTGTCACGTGTCACGGGTACGTAACACCTCCCTCCAAAAAAAACATTTTTGGTCTATCAAGAACAAAAATTTTTAACAATTACTTACAAGAAAAAAACCCAAAAAAAAACAAAGGTATAAATTATATAACATACACAATATACAATACAGTAGGAGTGTTACAATAAAAAAAACCACTCCAAAAAAAAAACATTGTACATTCAACATCGAGATAGACAATCAGCAACCACATTATCTTTACCTTTAATATGAGTTATCACAATATTGTACTCTTGTAACATCAAACTCCAATTTAACAATCTTCTGTTTTTGTTTTTCATCTTACTCAGAAAAACTAACGGATTATGATCAGTGTAAACAATAAGTGGTTTTTGAGTTGTACCAACATATACCTCAAAATATTCCAAAGCTAAAACAAGAGATAACAATTCTTTCTCTATTGTTGAATAGTTTCTTTGATGCTTATTAAATTTCTTAGAAAAGTAAGCTACTGGATGATCAACCTCATCACCCTCATTCCTTTGCATCAATACTGCTCCCGCAGCTTCATCACTAGCATCCACAGCTAATGAAAAAGGTTTTTCAAAGTCAGGTGCCTTAAGCACAGGTTGTTGACATATCATTGTTTTCAATTTTTCAAATGCTTTCTGACAAAACACTGTCCATACAAACTTTACATTCTTCTGCAGAAGATTAGTTAATGGAAGGGCAACATTAGCAAAATTCTTACAAAAGTTTCGATAATATCCTACCATTCCCAAAAACCTTCTGAGAGTTTTTTTCCCCGTTGGAGTGGGAATTTCCAAAATTGCCTGAACTTTTGCCTGAACAGGAGCTACCTTACCTTGACCCACAACATAACCAAGGTAAGTCACAGTAGCATGTCCAAATTCACTCTTGGCTAAATTAATAGTCAAGTTAGCTTTTGAAAGCTTTTCAAACAATTTCTCCACCGCAATAATGTGTGCTTCCCAAGTATCATTTCCTGTCACTAAATCATCAATATAAGCATCAGTATCTTTCAATCCCTGAATCACAGAATTAATCATCCTCTGAAAAGTACCTGGCGCATTCTTCATCCCAAATGGAAGAACATTATACTCATATAACCCAGATGGAGTTACAAATGCAGAAATCTCTCTACCTCTGTCCGTTAATGGAACACACCAATACCCTTTCAATAAATCAATCTTTGTAAGGAACTTTGCTTTTCCAACCTTATCTACACAATCATCTACTCTAGGAATTGGATATGCATCTGTTTTCGTTACAGCATTCACCTTCCTATAGTCCGTACAAAACCTAATACTACCATCAGGTTTTGGCACCATAACACATGGCGAACTCCAATTCGAGTTAGAATGTCTAATAATATCATTCTCTAACATGTATTCAATTTCCTTCTCAGCAAGTTCACATTTTTCCATGTTCATCCTATATGGATGTTGTTTAATAGGTTTGGCATCTCCAACATCTACATCATGTGAAGCTATAGTAGTCCTTCTCGGAACATCTGGAAACAAATCCTTATACTTAAAAATCAATTCCTTCATCTGTTGTTTCTGCTCTAGCTGTAAATGTGCTAATTTCTCATCCAATTTTTCCAAAATAGTCGAATTAGGTAACCTAACAGAAACAATGTTAAATTTAGAATGAAAGTCAGATGAATCATCTATCATGTTCCCAGTTAAATCCAACTCATTCTCACTAACCACAACAGTCACAGTATCAGATTGTTTCTCAAAATATGGTTTAATCATATTTATGTGGCAAAGTTGTGTTGACCTTCTACGATCTGGAGTTTTTATTACATAATCCACATCATTAACTCTAGACACAATTTCATAAGGTCCATGAAATCTAGCTTGTAAAGGATTTGTCTGCACTGGGAAAAGAACCAACACCTTATCTCCAGGCTTAAACATCCTCATCCTAGCTTCCTTATCATACCAAGTCTTCATTTTCTCCTGAGCCAACTTTAAATTTTCCTTGGCTAAGCTACAAGCTTTATGTAACCTGTCCTTAAATTTCAAAACATAGTCCAACAAATTAGTATGCACTTCCTTACTAATCCACTGTTCCTTCAATAAAGCTAAAGGTCCTCTAACTCTATGTCCAAACACAAGTTCAAATGGACTAAAACCTAAAGATTCCTGTACCGATTCCCTTACTGCAAATAAAAGTAAGTTTATACTCTCATCCCAGTCACTTTCATTCTCCACACAATATGTCCTAATCATATTCTTGAGAGTAGAATGAAACCTCTCCAAAGCACCTTGCGATTCTGGATGGTATGCAGACGAAGTAATTTGCTTAGCTCCCAATTTATAAACTATCTGTTGAAACAATCCAGACATAAAATTACTACCTTGATCAGTTTGTATTTCCTTAGGCAATCCAAAATAAGTAAAGAATTTTATAAGAGCCTTCGTCACAGTTTTAGCTTTTATATTCCTAAGTGGTACTGCCTCTGGAAACCTAGACGAAGTACACATGATAGTCAACAAATACTGATAACCAGTTTTTGTCTTTGGTAATGGACCAACACAATCTACAATAACTTTAGAAAACGGTTCACCAAATGCTGGAATAGGTTGTAATGGAGCTACTGGTGTAACCTGATTTGGTTTACCCACAATTTGACAAGTATGGCACGTCTTACAAAACATCGCCACATCTTTTCTTAAACCAGGCCAGTAAAAATGTTTTAAAACCTTGTCCACAGTTTTCCTTACCCCTTGATGTCCACCTAAAGGCACACTATGAGCTAAAGTCAAAATCTCATTCCGATAAACTTTAGGAACAACCACCTGATAAACAACATTCCATTCCTCACTTGCAGGAATTGTAGGCGACCTCCACTTCCTCATCAACACTCCTTTTTCCAAATAATATCCTACTGACACCTTCTCAATTTCACTACCTAGTAAAGCTTGTTCCCTTAATTTTACAATCTCAGGATCTCTATTCTGCTCTGCTATCATCTCCTTCCGAGACAAAGATAAATCTTCATAGTCAGACTTACTCCCAGAATCTTGTTCAAACAACGAAGGTAAGAAAGTTTCTGACACATCCTCAAAACTCAAATCCTGAGTTGAACAGTCATGAGTAACAACCTCATTCTGCACATCAATTTTTTTAGCCATAGCTCTAGTCACAACACAAGAAAAATCTGTGTTAGAATTCACCTCTGGTTCCTCTGATTCCATTGTCAAATGCACTTCAGGAAAAACTTGTCCACCTGCCAAATCATTACCTAACAATAAAGAAATACCCCTCACAGGTAAGCTATGCTGTAATCCTACCTTAACAAATCCTGTAACTAACCCTGACTTTAAATTTACTTCATGTAAACGTACAGGCATAAAATCACTTCCAACACCTCTTATGTAATTTACCTCACCAGTATCACTCTCTTCATTAAACTTCAACACACTATCTAACATCAGTGATTGAGAAGCTCCAGTATCCCTAAGAATCTTTATTGGCACCAGAGTAGATCCTTCTTTCAAGGATACAAACCCTTCAGTTATAAAATGATCATATCCCTTTCTAACTTTGTCAGACTCTAACAAATCCTCATTTGTGTTTACCAAACCCTGTAACTTTACAGGTGCTTCAGTATGTTGCACACAAGCATCCGGAACTGCTTCCTTCTCTTTCTTTTTCAATTTGAAACAGTTAGCTATTACATGGCCAGGCTTCTTACAATAGTTACAAATAAGACCAAACTGTCTTTCCTTCACAGGTTTTCCTTCCTCCTTACCTCTCTCATTAATCTCTAATTTAATTTCTGATTTACCTTGAGTCTCCATATTATTTTTCCTCTTAAAAATTCTACCCTGAGGAAATTTATTCTTATGGATTAAAACATACTCATCAGCTAATCTAGCACAGTCCTGCAATTTATCAGTATCCCTCTCATTTAAGTAGGTCCTTACTTCAACAGGAATGCTTCTTTTAAATTCCTCCATCAAAATCAGCTCTCTCAATGTCTCATAGTCCTCATTTACATTTTTAGAAGAAACCCATCTCTCAAAACACATAGCTTTATCATAGGCAAATTCCACATAAGTCTTTTCCACAGACTTTTTCAAACTCCTGAATCTTTCCCTGTACGCTTCTGGGACCAATTCATACGATTTAAGAATATTTTCTTTCACAATATCATAATCTAATGCTTGCGCAGCAGTTAAAGCTGTGTAAACGTGTCGTGCCTTGCCTTTGATTACACTCTGTAATAACACTGACCATTTATCTTTCGGCCACTCTGACATCCGAGCAATAGTTTCAAAATGTTGAAAATATCTCTCCACTTCTGTTTCACTAAATGGAGGGACCAATTTAATTTCTTGGCTAGCAACAAACGGTTTTTTAGAATTAGCAGACTGTTCTACAGACCTTAATTTAGCCATTGCATATTCAAAATCTCTTTGCTTTTGCTCAATTTCCAATTTACACCTTTCTAACATCATTTGTTCAATTTGCAACTGCATCTCCAGATTACTTATTGGAAACGATTCTAAAATCGATTCTTCAAAATGACCCGAAGCCACAAAATGTGATGCGATCTTTCTCTGTATTACAGCTTTTGACGTAGTTGGCAAGATCCCTTTAAGATGCAACCGATTAGCAAGTTCAGAGACTTCAATTTTTTTCGCCTTCGCTAACAAATCCGCGACTGGCGAATCCAGAAACTCATCAATATTCATCGTTGCCGAATACCACTCACAAGCCAATCAAACAAAAAAACAACGAGCAATCCCCGTTACCAAAACACCGATTCAAAATTCAAAAAACTTTTTAAGCTCAAATAATTCAATCCCGGACGAGCCCCCATAATTATGTTACGTATTCGGGCAACAATAATATAGATGAGTTAGGCAAGGGGTTTTATAACGAATAACACGTTTATTAAACACTGATAACAAACCCCCTTCAAAAGTAAACAAACCCAAACAATGGTCCGAGCTCAGCTGCTGGCAGCTGGTCAGACAGTTCTTAATAGCTTTGCAGTCTCAAACAGTCTTTAAAGTAGTATTGAAAAAAAACAGTTCTCCAAAGCGAATTGCCGAATGAAAACAGTTCAAAGAATGATATGCCGACAGTTCAAAAGCTCACGGTACTTTTAAAAGGAGAGACTTTTTAAAGCGATGTAAATTCTCTTCCACGTCGATGTCCTTCGATTCCCAGCGTCGAACTCCCACGTCGAATTTTATTAAATATAACAACTTAAAGTGACTGACCTCTCTTCCACACTATTCTCAAACCCTTTCTGGTCATCCCAGGGGTCAACAGCGAGAATAGTCAACGAAATCCTTCCGAATGAGGATCAAACAAGGTCGAAGTCAATCCATCGAAAATCGATTTTTCTCGATCTCCATTTTCCAAACTTCTCTTCACTCTCCATCAGCAAAGAAACCGTTGGCTCTGACCTTTTAAACTTTAGGCATTATATAAAACTTCATTTTTTAACTAAACTGCGTCATCCCTTAAAATCACGCAGTAACATGAAGTCATCTTGGCAAATCCAGCCACGAACTGCCCCACCTGACAGGGTGGGTCTTCCTTTTATACCCTGTAGAAAAAACCTGTCACATGACCTCTACTGGCGGGAAAATGACATCACTCCACCATTACCTCATGTCCAGTATAACTTCAACCCCAGTCACGTGACAAGGGTACCACTGTCACGTGTCACGGGTACGTAACAGTAATAAAATATTTTATCAAGTTTTTCCATCCGAACTCCCTCCATTTCTGTGAACCGGTACACTTCCATTGATACCTCCATATTATTGTCCATTCTTCCTCAGGTATTATTATCCCTCCTTCCTTCCATTTTGTTTTACTGTATGAAGTCGAATGTGGTTTGATTTGACACGCTTGAAATGATTCTACTACCAGTGTCTGAATTATATGCTTTTCTAAATAGCTCTATCAGCCTTGGTTACATTTTTAACTGTCCTATTAACATACTGTCATATCTGTAAATACAGATAAAAGTCTTGTTTTTCTAATAAGTTTTTCTCTTTGAGCATTTCAAAACTGAACAGTGTTCCTTCTTTCATTATATTGCAAATAGCTATTATTCCTTTAGCTGTCCAGTCCTTAAATCTAGCATCCAGTTTATTCGGTGCAAAATCCGAGTCATGTGCACTCCATTTAAAAATTGCAATGTCTTTCTCTAGTTTTTATTCTTCTATAATAGTTTTCAGTATTTTAAGAGTCCATTTCACTCACGGGTTACCAACAGTATTTATGTAGGTTGTTATCAGCCAAAATTGCCTGTATGGGGATAGGAAGTATCCCCTCCTCAATGTTTTTCCATTGAGCGTCATATGATGGGTTACACCAGCATATCACAGCTCTCAACTGTGCTGCAAAATAATAATCTGTAAGAGAAAGTAGGCCCCATCCCCCCCTTTTTCTCGGCTAATTGCAAAGTTTTGAGATGAACTCTAGGCCTTTTACCTTGCCATATATATCTTGATAGCATCTTGTTCCATTCACTAAATTGATTTTGGTTCATCTCTATTGGTAGGGTCTGAAAGAGATATAATAGTCTGGGCAGTATATTCATTTTAATAGATTCAATCCTTGAACTGAGACTGAGAAAAGGAATTAGGTTCCATCTTGTTATATCTTCCTTAATTTTTTTATATACAGGCTGATAATTGCATTTTGATAATTTTGCCAAATCTTTTGGCATAATGATGCCCAAATATTTGACAGACTCTGTTTGCCATACCCAAGGATATCTACTTTCAATTTCTCTTGGTGGGCTATAGTTATATGAAAGTAAACATGAGGAAATCTGCAGATGCTGGAAATTCAAGCAACACACCAGCATTTTGTGTGTGCTGCTTATATGAAAGTAGTTGTGTTTTATCTATGTTGATCTTGTATCCTGATAATTGACCATATTGTTCAAAGGATTGCATCAATTTAGGTAAAGATTTGGTTGCCCTGGATAGATCAAAATGTCATCCGCGTAACAGGCCAATTTATGCTCTGTCCCTTTAATAGTAATTCCCCTGATATCTTCATTTTGTCTGATGTATTGAGCTAATGGTTCCAGATATAATGTGAAGAGTAGTGTTGACCATGCACAACCCTGTCTCGTGCCCCTTTCTAGGGTAAAACTATTTGATAAATATCCATTGATTATAATCCTAGCAGTAGGATTGTCATATAGTACCTGTATAGTTTTAATAATTGTGTCATGTAGACCAAATCTATGTAAAACTCTGTAAAGAAAATTCCAATTAATCAAATCAGATGCCTTTTCAGTATCCACGCTTAACACTATGAAGCATAATTATAACATGCGGTTTGACAGTGGAGTACAGAAACTGTTATGTACTATCATGTGTCTTCATTTCTGAGCCCTGCCACCCCTCAGATGAATAGGGACGATTGCTTGGAAGTGTTCTTAAAATAATGGCATTTTTCACCCAGTGTATAGTCAATAATTTTGCCTCCACCAGTACTGCTAATCCCCAACCTCCAACCCCCAACCTGAGATATACATTTGGCAATATGGTTATTTCTACATCTCAGCTTTGGCCACACTCAGCTGCCATATTTCTAAAGTGACAGTATGTCAGAAGTATTAAATTAGCTGTGAAGCAATAGAGAATGTTAAGAAATGCTACATAAGAGTTATTTGTTGTTCCTTTTATTATAGTATTTAATATATAATATATTTTGCCTTGCTCTTTCTCTGTTGAGGTATTGTTGACGAAAGCAGCCATTGTTGTCTTCAGCAACTCTCGCAATAATTACTCTTTGCTGCATAGTCTTGAGTTGTTCTTTCATTTTCTCTGTCTCTTCCTCTCTCCTCTTTCTCTGCCTGTTTTTGCCATTGTGGAGACGTGCAGCCCTTTCATCCTTCGTCTCTTCATCTCTTCTACCATTTATTCTTTCTGTCTGATCTTGGAGTCGCGTGGCCCTGGCCTGATCCGATTTTTTGTTCTCTCCTCCTTCTGTGCTTGTTGCTGTCATTTTGGAGACGTGCATGCCTCTCCTCCTCTGTCTCTTCTTCTTCCATCTTTTTTGTCCTGACTCTTTGATCCTGGAGTTGTGCAGCCCTGGCCTCATCTGATTATTGTTCTCCCCCCTCCTTGCTGCTTCCCGATGACGTTTGGCGTCATCTCTTGACCATAATGTCCCCCTTCTCTTTCCACGCGGCATAATTAGGCTGTCCATTTTTTTTTACCCTAATGCTTGATAGAAGATACAAAGCATTACCTAAGCCTCCAGGATGCTGATTTTTCTTGATGATGTGATTGGCACTCTCCTAAATGGACGTGATAGCCCTGCCCTTTTGCTGTGTTTGGTGTCGCTGCTGTGAGCATCGTGAGGCGTTGCTGAGGCTGGCCGTGTGCTTGCGTTGTGGTGTCGTGTCACGATTTCCATGAAAGGTGGAATCGGCTCTGAGCATCGTGAGGCATTGCTGTGTTGCATGCATGCGTTGTGGTGTCGTGTCACGATTTCCATGAAAGGTGGAATCGGCTCTGTGAGCATCGTGAGGCACTGCTGAGGCTGGCCGTGCGCATGCATCATGGTGTTGCATCACGGTTTCCATTAAAGCTTGTATCAGCTCAGGTTGTGGAAAGCGGGGCCTGTTGATTGACAAGTGAACAATTTTATATGAATGTGTAACCCTGAACTTTGCTTGCATTCTGTAAGTTAGCGCATTTTAAGTCAATTTAGTCAAAAAAGTGCTGCTGTGATGCACCGTTTGGGCTAATTGGAGGTCACAGACAAACAGAGCATGAGAATTTTAGTAGTATATAGGTAGATAGATTTGTCTGTTGTTTATTTTGGAAAAGTCAATAAAAACCCTAGGACACATATAATCACATGGATTTGTAGAGAATTTATTCAGGAATTCAAATAAGTAATCACTTTTTGTATATATTCAGTATTAACATCAGTACAGCAGAAAATGTTACCCCACCCCCAAAAAGGTAAAAAACCTAATCTTTGATAATCTGAATCTGCCCACACTGTCAACAGATTCAGTAAATACATTTGATGCTGATATAAGCCTAGGTGAGATCAAGAAGGTCATCTTTTCCCTCCCCAGTAATAAGGCAGTGGGTCTGGATGATTTTAGCATGAAATTCTTCAAAGTATTTGGTCCAAAATTGTCACCTCTGCTCTTATGAATGTTGACTCACTCCGGGGCAGCTTCCAGATTGCCACCTACTTTACATAAAGTCAATTTTTCTCTGATTCCGAAACTAGGTAGTGATCCCGAGGTGGTTTCATCATATCGCCCCATTTCGCTGTTGCCCATTGAAACCAAAATTCTCGGGAAATCCCTGGCCAATAGGTTAAAAGAATGCATTTGTTCTTTTATTCATCCAGATCAAACTGGCTTTATGCCAGGTAGATGTATGCATTTTAATCTGCATCGTCTTTTCAATATTTTATCTACGAAACATGCAGAAGAGACTGTAGTCATTTCATGAGCTGCGCAACATGCGTTTGACCAAGTAGAATGGCCATATATGTTGTTTGCAATTAAGAAGTTTGGATTTGGACCATCTTTCATTAAATGGATTGAGATAATTTATTCACACCCATCTGCTTCTAATATCACTAATCAGAATATTTCGTCCCCTTTTGTAATTCATCTTGAGACTCGTCAAGGCTGGTCCTTTCTCCCTTTTTGTTTGCAGTTATCATTGAGCCATTGGCTGTTAGCATCAGACAGGACCCTTTGATATCTCCCATTGATATGCATGGACATAAACATCACCTTTCGTTGTACGCTGACGATGTCCTTTTATGTATCTCCAGCCCACAAACATCAATACCCGCCCTTCTGACTCTAATTAATAATTTTGGTAGTTCCTCAGGTTTCTTTATTAATTGGGATAAGAGTGAACTAATGCCAGTCACTGCAGTGGTTCATACAGAGTACTTACAGTCTATTCCCTTTAAAATAACTTATGATAATTTTTCCCATCTTAGTGTGTTTATTACAAAAAACCCAGATGACCTTTTGCAAGTGAATTGGCGAAACAAAGTTGAGCAGATTAAATGCAATATTGACTTTTGGAAAACCCTTCCAATTTCTTTGGTGGGGAGGGTTAACACAATCAAGATGATTGTACTGCCATGATTTCTTCATCTTTTCCAGTCAATTCCATGTTTTATTCCTCTGTCATATTTTAAACAATTGGATTAAATTATTATGCCCTTCATTTGGAATTATAAAGCCATTAGAATTACTAACAAACACTTGTCAAAGCCCAAGGAAGCAGGTGCTTTTGCCCTTCTGGGCATTAAAATGTATTACTGGGCTTCCCACCTATCCATTCTTGCATGGTGGAAAAAAGGCCCACCCTCTACCTCAGGCTCGTGCCCAGCATGGTTACTCATAGAGCAAGTGCTTTGTAAGAAGACTTCCTTACCAGCTCTCCTTAATAGCCCCACTGCAGTTAATAAGTCACATTCAGTTTGCGTATAAGGAGAAGGTGGGAGTGGAGGATGCTATCACGTATTTGCTGCACAAATCACTCTCTCACCTAGAGGGGGTCAGTTGTGCTGTGAGGATTACATTCCTTGACTTCTCCAGTGCCTTTAACACCATCCAGCCCAAGATCTTAAGGCACAAACTAACGGAGATGGGAGTAGACTCTCACATGGTGGATTGGATAGTGGACTACTTGACAGATAGACCTCAGTATGTGCGGTTGGGAGACTGTAGGTCTGACACGGTGGTCAGCAGCACAGGGGCGCCGCAGGGAACCGTACTCTCTCCGGTCCTGTTCACCCTGTACACATCAGACTTCCAATATAACTCGGAGTCCTGCCATGTGCAGAAGTTCGCTGATGACACGGCCATAGTGGGGTGTGTCAGGAATGGACAGGAGGAGGAGTATAGGAAACTGATACAGGACTTTGTGATATGGTGCAACTCAAACTACCTGCGTCTCAATATCACCAAGACCAAGGAGATGGTGGTGGACTTTAGGAGATCTAGGCCTCTTATGGAGCCAGTGATCATTAATGGAGAATGTGTGGAGCAGGTTAAGACCTACAAGTATCTGGGAGTACAGTTAGACGAGAAGCTAGACTGGACTGCCAACACAGATGCCTTGTGCAGGAAGGCACAGAGTCGATTGTACTTCCTAAGAAGGTTGGCGTCATTCAATGTTTGTAGTGAGATGCTGAAGATGTTCTATAGGTCAGTTGTGGAGAGCGCCCTCTTCTTTGTGGTGGCGTGTTGGGGAGGAAGCATTAAGAAGAGGGACGCCTCACGTCTTGATAAGCTGGTAAGGAAGGCGGGCTCTGTCGTGGGCAAAGTACTGGAGAGTTTAACATCGGTAGCTGAGCGAAGGGCGCTGAGTAGGCTACGGTCAATTATGGATAACTCTGAACATCCTCTACATAGCACCATCCAGAGACAGAGAAGCAGTTTCAGCGACAGGTTACTATCGATGCAATGCTCCTCAGACAGGATGAAGAGGTCAATACTCCCCAATGCCATTAGGCTTTACAATTCTACCGCCAGGACTTAAGAACTTTTTAAAAGCTATTATTAATGCTTTTTGAGATAGTGATTTAGATGCATATCATATTTTTTACTGAGTTAAGTATTGTATGTAATTAGTTTTGCTACAACAAGTGTATGGGACATTGGAAAAAAAAGTTGAATTTCCCCATGGGGATGAATAAAGTATCTATCTATCTATCTGTCTATCTTTTAGTAACAGCTTTGTGGTTGGCAGCACTATAAGAATTTGGAAGCAGATTCAACTGCACATTAAGGCCCCAAAAACCTATATTGACACTCCGATTTATGACAATCATTCCTTTTTGCCTGGCCTGAATGATACTGAAACAGAGTGGCATCTGTAGTGTAGGTGACCTATATATTAATGGAAATTTTGCCTCATTTGCGCAGTTACAAGCAGATTACAATATCCCTGCATCTAGTTTTTTTTAGATATTTACAAATTTGAGATTATGTTAGGAAATATATACCCTTCATCGTGTTCTTCCAAGGTGGATCCAAATACAATCAGGTAGTCCAAATATACCAGCACTTGAAGCAAGTTCATATCCCCCACGGTCTTCTCCATGACCCTCTGGAAGGTGGCAGGGGCCCCCGATATGCCCTGGGCATCCTTTCGAACTGGTAAAATCCCAGAGGGCATATAAAGTACATCTTCTCCTTATCCGCCTCACTCATCGGGATCTGGTAATATCCACTCCTCAGATCCAACACGCTGAACCACTTCGCCCACTCAGACAGGCCAGCGTGTCTAAGACCCTGGGGACCATATACTAGTCAGGGATGGTGTGCCTATTCAGGGTCCTATAGACCACACACATACGAATCTTCCCATTTTTCTTCCTGGCCATGACTATCGGGGACGCATAAGGTCTGTGGGACTCCGAAATGATCCCTGCTTCCTTCAACTTACTCAAATGCTGCCGCACATCGTCCACGTCTGCAGGGACCAGTCACCGCGACCTTTCTGGAAACGGGGTGTCTTCAGTCACCTGGACGGTGTGGCGAGTGCTCCTGGAACAGCCCACGTCAAACTCGTCTGGGGAAAAAAGTCTTTCAGCATCAACATCTTCTCCACCATCCTCCGCTTCCAACTCTCCGGCACAGGTGAGGCCCCAAAGTTAAATGCCCCAGCGGTCAACTTATCCCTGTTTTCCAATGGTTCTCTCCCTGCGAGCCTCATGGGGGCACTATGCATCAACTTCACCGGGAACAAATGCGCCAGGGGCATCCCTCGTTTAAAAGTGACCTCCGATTGCGTGGTGTTCCTGATGTTCACCAGCACCCGGCGTGCCTGTACCACCGAGATCTTCTGCAGCTCAGGTCTCACCAGCACCCGGTGTGCCTGTACCACCGAGAGCTTCTGTAACTCAGGTCTCACCAGCACCCGGTGTGCCTGTACCACCGAGAACTTCTGTAGCTCAGGTCTCACCAGCACCCGGTGTGCCTGTACCACCGAGATCTTCTGTAGCTCAGGTCTCACCAGCACCTGGCGTGCCTGTACCACCGAGATCTTCTGCAGCTCAGGCCTCACCACCACCTGGCGTGCCTGTACCACCGAGATCTTCTGCAGCTCAGGTCTCACCAGCACCCGGCGTGCCTGTACCACCGAGAGCTTCTGTAGCTCGGGTCTCACCAGCACCCGGCGTGTCTGTACCACCGAGATCTTCTGCAGCTCGGGTCTCACCTGCACCCGGCGTGTCTGTACCACCGAGATCTTCTGCAGCTCGGGTCTCACCAGCACCCGGCGTGTCTGTACCACCGAGATCTTCTGCAGCTCGGGTCTCACCAGCACCCGGCGTGTCTGTACAACCGAGATCTTCTGCAGCTCGGGTCTCACCAGCACCTGGCGTGCCTGTACCACCGAGAGCTTCTGCAGCTCGGGTCTCACCACCACCCGGCGTGCCTGTACCACCGAGAACTTCTGCAGCTCAGGTCTCACCATCACCCCAGCTGGGAGTCTCGATTTCCCCCTTGATCCTCCGGGGTGTCCACTAAAAAGGCTTCACCCTCCATCACTCCGGAGTATCTGGGGATCCCCATCACTCTCGCTACTTCACCGGGTCGTACCACCCTGGGCTTCGACTAGGCACACCATACAGTTCCTCTTTCCAATGCCGTGTCCCACCCTGTGCGTCCACACACCTCCTTAAAGGCAGCTTGAAACACTGGGCGCACTGACAGGGTTGCCAAAAAGTCCTCACCCGCCTTCTCCTTGCAGGCTCCCAGGAATCCCTGCACAATAGGGATGTTGGTCCCTACTAGAATTGAGACACCTCCAGTCGCAACTGGGTCCAGGCAAACCAGAACCAAGGCCTCATGAGCCTCAGACACTCCCACCTTGGCCTCGAGGAACTCCAGCCTCATGGACAAATAACCATCATATGTGTAATCACCAGCACTAATACCCCAAATTTCCAGGGCACAGAAGGGTGTCAAGGGTAAATGCAACAAATATTGATCATAGAACAACTGGTACAATAGCATGACCTGCGACCCAGTGTCGAGTATGGTTTTTGCATCTATTCCCTCTCTGGATCGACATACTCGATTGGGGTGCCACCAATCCTTCTGGGATAGGGTCTTTTCCTCTTGGGGGTCCTATGGCACATTGCTGGGAACGTGTTTTCCCAGAGACTCCAGGCCATTCCCTCACTGGGTCTCCTCGTTTCCCGACTCCCCCCCCCCCACCTTCTTGCTGGGCCACCCGTGGAGTCTCCCTCTGAGAGGCTCCTGGCCGGTCACTTTCCCGCCTGAAGTGCCCCTCTTCCCCACAGTTATAACACACACCACGTCTCGTGGGACCCCGGCTTCCCCCAGGCCTCTGTGCAGTCCATCCCTTCAGAGAGGAGCCCTCTCTGCCAGTCCCGTCACACAGAAGGACCCCACCAGTCGCGACCCTCCTCATTATCTCCCGATTGGAGCTGGCCCCAGTCACTTCACTACAAAAGGCTACCACGGAGTACTGTACAGTACTGACGGAGTCCTCTTCTGACTCCAACACATCCTCCTCCCTCACCTCTCTGAGAACTGAACAAAAGATGGGGGGGCCCGTGATCTACGGGACTGCCAGAGACTCGTAGCAATCACATCATGCCTCTGGGCCACCTGGTCTATCCTTATCTGATTCACCTCCGTCTCCGAAATGACCCACCTGTCACCTCAAACAATTTAGCCTTCGCTCTACCCGGAAGAGATGTAGGTTTCCCCTGCTATCCAAAGGTAGAGCATATCTATGAAACCGTTTGTAAACTGAAATGTTGTAAAGTGAAGAAGCTATTACCATTAATTTATATGGGAAAAATTTTTGAACGTTCCCAGACCCAAAAAATAACCTACCAAATAACACATAAAACCTAAATTAACACTAACATATAGTAAAGGCAGGAATGATATGACAAATATACAGCCTATATAAAGTAGAAATATTGTACGTACGGTGTAGTTTCACTGATCAAAATTGGGAAGACAGTGAGCCAGAATAGATTTGGAGAAAAAAATCGACACGTACAGGCATGCACACTCAACTGTCTGCACAAGGTTTCACGGTCATTGTAGTCTTTCTCAGGGTAAATACATGTATAAAGCGGGTGTCTTTTTTTCATAAAAGCAAAAATCCTCTTTGGTTAGTGAAAACAGGTACTAATGTAGATCTTTCGTAACAGCGAGTTGTCGTAAAGTGAACATTCGAAAAACGGGAAACACCTGTACTCAGAAAGCTTTTCCTCTTTCTCCTGACGTGGACTCCGAAGCCCCCCTAAAAGCTCCACCGTGCCCCCCATCAGACCAAAAGCCTCCTCCAATGCTTCTAGATACTCTTCCAGGTAGCCAAGGGTTTGCTGCCTATCATGCCTTTTACTACCTCAGCTGCCACCTCTCTCCAGCTGTCAACCAATCTCTGCCGCTTCTCATACTCAGAACACTGCCATTCACCCAGCAGCCGAGAGACATGTTCTATCCAGGTCTCATAATCATCCTCCCCTTCGGGGGTGGGAGTCCTCCCTGAGAAAATTCTTAACTTCTGACGAGGGCCCGTCTGTCTTGTTCACCAAGGAATTAATGGCTGACGCCAACTCCGAACCCTCCCCCTTCCGGGGAGAGGGGAACTAATTAGATTTTCCAAATCTGACTACTCCCTTCCTTCATCCTTCAAAAACGATAGGACCCGCTCTCGAAAATCTCCGCCTCTAGCTGCTGGCAACTCCACTGGCGTCCTATCAGACACGTCAAACTTTTCCTCCGTGACAGTGTGCACGCCCCATGGCCCCGCGTCACTGAGGTCACCGATAGACGGTGGCAGTCCCACCACCGAGACGTCAACACCAATCTGCTCTAACACAAAGCCTAAATCCCCCATTTTACCAATATTTCTGCCTACTATTTCAACCTTACCGATAGCTCTAACCGTACTCAAACATCGAATTAACGGTTTATCTGAGGTACATGTGTCCACCGCACTTAATACGCAGGCATGATTAACCGGTATTCCCTCGATCTCACACCAGAGTTCAATCTTATCCGAATCCATCTCGCCTCGTTTAAACTGGGGCAAATTACACCGTATGTGACAAATTCAAATCCTGGACGACCCCCCAAAAATGTAGCCTCCGTGCCTCCAGCTGACCCCTGTTCGCCTAGGGTGAACTGCCATCTCCCCGCCAATAGTGCGATACTTCAGTGTAAATACGGTGTTATGCTCCCCCAGTACATGCTCGCAACACAAATACCAGACAATACACCAAAAGCGAGTAAATAATTGCAACTTTATAGTTATTTCTTAGTGATGGGTTAGTAAAAATAGATAACCTAAAGGCGCCAAATCATTGTTTATCAGTTTGTGCACATTATATTTTAATACGTTGGAGCTCACGCCTCCGGTTCCATCCACAATGATCTTCTGAGCCTTTGGCCACCGTCCAAACTGCCAACGTCCAGTATCCGCAGCTCTGGAACAGCTGTCCGCTCCTCACACCTCCGTCCTCCTCGCTCTCCTCCCGAAAAAGACCGCAAACTCCCGTTCAGCTTACACATACAAGGTAGCATAATAATTCTTCATTGGTTAGTTCCCCCCTTATCTGCAGCCATAGCCCAAAAATACCAGACACAGAAAACCCATTACAGCATTAAATAATATTACAGAGAACCCATTTTGTTAGTCTGAACAGTTAGCACCACAGTTACTGGTACTGAGAGCCCTACGTGGGGCATACAGGAGACGTGTAAATACCTCCAGTTTGTCAATCAGGTCTGGGGAGAGGTCCCATTCCTGACACAACTCTAATAATGTGTCCTGAGTTTCCCTGTTGCTGGTGAGAAGTTTTAGGGCACTTGTCTTCCCTTTGCCTGCAAAAGTGCTTACAGTGTCACATTCTGTGTATGCGTGCAACCCGATGAGAGCCCTACAAATCTCTATGCCAACAGTGGCAGCAACCTTCCTGATGTCTGCAAGCCTTGTACAGGTTCTAGTGCCACACTTCTGGAACAATGGGGCCTCAATCTTGTCACAAAATGCTAAAGACATGATAAGGACTTCTGTGTCTTCTGAGCAGATCACTACAGATTGGTATCCCTCTCTTGTGGCATGGGTAGCATGGAGAAGTAGGTGGCCATTTACTACTTCTTGTTGGCACTGAAGAGCTGACACCACCTCACTTTCTCGAGATGTGATTTTGTAACATTTTGTCATTCACAGTTGCATACAGAATCTTCTCCTGTAGCTTTGCTCTGTACTCTGCCTTCTCCCATTCATGGACTATGAAGCTAATGAGACTATTTCTGTTACTAACTTTGGTCAGGAAGCTCCTCCACTGCCTCACCATCTGTGTGCTTGTGATACATGCAATGCATGACCAGTCTCTTCACTCCGTAGAGATCTTTCACTATTCTTGATAGAGTTCTCCTTGTATATGTCAAACACAGCATCTATTCTGCTACTCTGACTGCCTTCCCTCAGAGCCAATTGTTGTGACAACATCTCTGAAAGTAACTTGATTACCTTTCGCTCTTTGGACCAAGTTCATTCCATCAACCACTGTAGCAGAGTTTCCTGGGAGTTTCCAGGTCGGGGGCAATGTCCTTGGGGGCTGCCTTTGCCGTAGAGATGCTAATGAGGTCCCGCTTCTCTGCAAATGGGTTGACCCATTCATGTATGAGGCTAACCAGTGCTGAAACTGCTTCCTCATCTTTCTGGATTCTTGGCCGCTGTAGCTCCGCATGACAAAGCTCTGATTTGTTGCCTTGCACCATCTCCCTTAACTGTCCCAGGAATGCACCGCGGTGCTCAGCCGTTATGTAGTAATGCTTGATAGCTCCAGCATTCAGGCTGAACCGCGATGTGCCTCCAGGAGTCTGTGTGTCTTTGTTCACTGTGGCTTCAATAGCCTGGCCCACCGGGATCTGCCCAAAGGGCTTGTTACTTGACAGCTGCACTGAGAATTGGCCTGTCTTGAAGGCCTCATACACAGAAGGATTCTTCTCTGGGAGGTTCATCATTTGAGCAAAGTAAAGGGACAGGTACCTGGCATAATTCATCTTATCATAGGCAAAGCACCTTGAGATCATGGTTCTTATAGCATGGAGGTGCAATTCCCAGTGTCCCTCATGAGGGGCGCACAGAAGTCCAGGTACTACGTTCTCTACCATGTCAATGCATGATATCCAGAATGCGGATAGCTCTCCGTTGTTGTGACTGAGGTGTTCCAGAAAGTCTGTCCATGGGGTTATCAGCTCAGCTAAGAGTGGACTTTGGAAGTTGGAGCAGATTATTCCAACTTCTGTTGGTTTATCACTGGCCATGTCGTTCACATGGTCTAAGAATGAAGCTACCACTGCTGCAATGCTATCGCATATTTTCTAGCACTAGGGGTGTATACCTTGCCAAAAATCACTATAAGAATTATTCCCCCCTGATGGTACCAGTGGCCCAAATTTGGTCCTGGCTCATGGACTATTTGTAATACAACTTAAGTACAAGAAGGTACTCCTTAATTTTTATGAATATATTAGCATAAATCCTTCAAGATGGTAGGACTGGAAATAAAAGGGGTTTAAAGCATTTTTGATCCCAAGATTGTATAATAAGCAGAGTACAAAAGTCAGGAAGTTGTGTTGAATTTCTCAAATATGTTTTGGCTGCAGACCTGTCCATATTCTATATGGATGTTCTACTATAACGAGAGGACAAGAAGGCTTTTAATGAAGTGTATAAGATACTAAAAGGCTTTCAATGCTTATGGTTAAATGAGGAAGGAGTTGGGGTGATGGTTCTTAAAGCAGAGATTTAATTCACTGCTTAAAGCACAAAGGATTTGGGTTCAAAAGAAAAATCGGTCCTATTTTACCTTTGTTCTTTATTCATACCTTCTTTGAATCAAACAATTATTATCACTTTAGTTCCTTTTATAAGTCTAAAATTTAATAACAAACACTCAATCCAGAATTGCTCCCTCTCTGGCTGTGTAAGCTGCATTCTGGCTAAAAAAAAAATACTCCTGAAAGCAGTTGAAGAATTCTGTGCCTTCCATCCCTTTTTATGCTGAGTGTATCCCAGTTAAGATTAGGGTACTTTAAACTCCTTGCCCTTGCTATGACTTTGAATGTTCTTGGGGAGGAGGAGGAACAGAGTCTACAATACCGTTCCAATGCTGTTCCTTTTTCGTACATGGATTCAACTCAGATTTTCATTTAATGACCTTTTGTCACATCACTTATGCAGTGACAACTGGCTTTGTGGCTATGGATTCACTTTTGTGAACTTCAGTTTTGAATGTTATTTGCTTACTATAATTAGTTGCACAATTTTTGTTCTGCACTTTGGATTTTGGCAGTCTTTTTTAATGGGTTCTGTTGGGGTTCTTTATTTTGTGAATGCCAGTAAGGAGATGTGTATATAGTATATGAATGTTCATAATAAATATACTTATAACTGTGATTGTTGTCAATATTGCCTTACCTCTACTTTTTTTAAACTTCCTTTCTCTTTTTGTTTGAAAAACCAGAAGTTAACCTAGTCTTGTTGCCTTTTAAATTATGAGTAATAACTGAAATGCCCAATTCTTTGTCAATCAGTGCCCTGAGTTTGTTCGCAATGCCTTGCATTTTTTTGTCATACCATTAAGTAAAGGCATATTTTATTTTCTAAATGTAATTTACTTTGCCTTTTCAAACTGTCATTTTATCCCATCCAATTGCAGTTTTTTTCCTCTCTGAATCAGCTTTCTGCTTTTTATCTCCATAGTACGTTTGGCAAAAGCATTCCTACTTGTTGAGATTGTTCTATCCCTGCAGAGCTTTTACCTGTACAGATTCTAGGTTCCATTTCACTGTATCCCAGTAATGTAAAACATGTTTTTCTTCCCCTTTCTCCCAGTAGAGTTCAGACCTAAGTTCTGATTAGATCATAAAGCATTGGAGCAGATGGATTTCAACTTGGATAAGTGTGAGGTGATGCATTTGGACATTCAAACATGGTAGAATCTATACAGTGACTGGCAGGGCACTGACGAGTGTTGTGGAACAATGAGACTTGGGAGGTCACTATAGGCCAGTTAGTTTAACATCTGCAGTTGGCAAAATGCTTGAAGCTATCATTAAAGAAGAAATAGCAAGGCATCTGGAAAGAAATGGATCCATCAAGCTGATGCAGCATGGATTCAGCAAACACAGATCCTGTTTGACAAACTTACTGGAGTTCTTTGAGGATATTATAAGCTCAGTGGATAGAGGGGAACAGATGGATGTTATTTACTTGAATTTCCAGAAGGTGTACAATAAGGATGTATAGAGTTTCGGGTGATGTGTTAGCATGGATAGAGAATTGGTTAACCAATAGAAAGCAGAGAGTTAGGATACATAGGTGTTTCTCTGGTCGGCAGTCAGTGGTGAGTGGTGTGCCACAGGGGTCGGTGCTGGGTCAGCAACTGTTCACAGTACACATTAACGATCTGGAACAGGGGAAAAGCAAATTATGCTGAGGATACAGAGGGTCTGCAGAGAGATTTAGATGGGTCAAGTTAGTGGACCAGGGTCTGGCAGGTGAAGTACAATGTTGGTGAATGTAAGGTCATCCACTTTGGAAGGTAAAATGGAATGTCAGATTATTGTTTAAATGGTAAAAGATTGCAGCATGTTGTTGTACGAAAAGGCTTGGGAGTGCATGAATCCCAAAAATTGGTTTGCAGGTGCTGTAGGCTATCAAGAAGGCAAATGGAATATTGTCCTTCATTGCTGTAGGGATTGAATTTAAGAGCAGGGAGCTAATGCTACAAGGGTACTGGTAAGGTTATATCTGGAGTACTGTGTGCAGTTCTAGTCTCCTTACTTGAGGAAGGATATACTGGCTTTGGCAACAGTGCGGAGGAGGTTCACGTTGATTCCAGAGATGAGTGGGTTAGATTATGAGGAGAGATTGAGTCGTCTTGAGACTGTACTCACTGGAATTCAGAAGGATGAGAGGAGATCTTATAGAAACACAAAATTTGTGAATGGATAGATAAGATAGAGGCAGTAAAGTTGTTTCCTCTGGTTGGTGAGACGAGAACTAGGAGTCATGGCCTCAAGATTCAGGGGAGTAAATTCCCAAAGGAGGAACATTCCCAAAGAGTGGGGAATCTGTGGAATTCTCTGCCCAATGAAGCAGCGGAGGCTACCTCGGTAAATAAATTTAAGATGTTGTTGGATATTAAGTGGAGATGAGTCCATGGTCAGATCAGCCATGATCTTATTGAATAGTGGAGCATGCTCGATGGGCCTGATGACCTACTTCTGCTCCTATTTCTTATGTTCTTATGTTCTAAAAGTTGTATCAGTGACTATAAGGTTTATTTATGAACTGTTATCAATACTCATAAACTAATTTTGGATTTGATGGCATCTGTTTTTCAAATCAAATTATGATTTTAAATATTAATAAATAATTTGAAATGCATCTTAATTTTACTTTACAGGATCACGTTGCAATAAAGTAATGGATGTCTTCAGTGGATACACATTATGCCTTCCGGATCTCACTAAGTTCCAAACTTCCCATCACATAGAAAAACGACCTCCCCTCTGTATAGAAATTAAGGTAATTGTCTCAATTACCAGAATAATTTTCATTGGTGTATTAACTCTCGTATAGATTTAAATGTTCAAGAATCTGTTGTATTCTTCCTCTGTTCCCACTAATAAATGGTATTTTTAGAAACTTTGCCTATAAATATTTAATTTGTTTAATTGATAAGTTAAAATTTATATTCAAGAAAAATGTGACTTTTTCGTCAGTTATATGCAA
Organism: Hemitrygon akajei; assembly: GCF_048418815.1. Lineage (NCBI taxonomy): Eukaryota > Metazoa > Chordata > Chondrichthyes > Myliobatiformes > Dasyatidae > Hemitrygon > Hemitrygon akajei. Next base: position 66,677,824 of record NC_133142.1, on the reverse strand, counting down.
GGTATTCTTGAGATGATTTGCATGAATAATATGTTGTAGTTACTTTCAGTGAACTTTGTGGCCATACTTTAAAATTTTTTTTTATTTCTGAGGGCTGTCATAAAGTTAATCAAATCTTAACTGGATAGAGAGTGATCTGCCTAGATGCTTAAATTGCAACCCACGTGGAGCACTTTAACCACCTAGACAGATGTGCTTCAAGAAAGTGTCTGACACCACTTCATGGTACTTTGCAATGCATAATAAATGCAGGCTTCACAAGTAAGACAGATCTGAAGGACTTACTAAAGTTAATCATTAAGTTTGACATTGCTTATAATCCCATTAAGGCAATCCCATCAAAAATATTAATGTTAACTCTGATAAATTCAGTATAGCCACCCATGGTAGTAGGAAATAATAGTTTTCTACATTTTATAGTGTTAAATTTTCTCATTTGGCTTCTTTCTATAGTGACATGTCATTTATTTTTTTCAAGTATGACTTGGCGTACTCTTGCAGCCTTGAGTAATTCCATTTCTAATGCATCCATATTTTTCTTGGATAACAATCACTTTAGTTGATCTCCCTTTGTGTTTATTTAGTTTTCATTTTACTTTCAGCCTAAATGTGGATTTATCCCTTTCTCAAGTCACATTACCAAGGAGATTAAACGACGTGTTTGCCGTTATTGCATGCATCAGCATCTTAAGGTACTTGCAATTTTTATCTATTATATTTCTGAGAATTACAACCGGATTCATATAAATTAAGCCCATATATGTGAGCATTGTTGTTTAGAAATTGATTTTACATGTCTGCTTAGGATTTGTAACTGATTTTACGGAATATATTTTTAAGGTTTAAGTTACATGTAATTCTCTTTATTCGGATCTCTTCCTTCGGTTAACACTGAAAAAGCCATTTCTGAAACCTAACTCTGCTTTCTGCAGACCAGAGTTTGAGAGTCTAAAGGTCAAAATCATGATGATCTTTTGATTATTGCCTGAACTATTTGGAAGTTAACATTGGGTTAGTAAGATACGAGCTGAATGCTTTATTCCAACATCAGTGTAACAGTAATGGATTCAATTGAAAATAACTGCAGGAAATCTGAAATGAGTATTAAAATACTGGAAGTAGGTCTTGCATTCTGTAGATTAATAAGAAACAGACAATGGGCCTTCTTTCTGTGGATGCTGAATGTTTGCAAGTTGCATATTTTAATTTCACGTGCTTTGAATTCATGGGGTATGGGCACCAGTACAAGAGAAAGGGAGCACTTCCCTTAGGACGTTTTTCAGTTGAGTCAGACTAGCATTGAAGTGTTGGCAGATGTCACAATTAAGGTTGTAGTAGGGATGAAGGAAATTTTAGAAAGGATGGCATGGGAGCAAAATGAGTAATGATAACTTGATGAGCTGGAACTGGTGATTTGAATAGACATAAGAGTTTATTTGCAATTAGAAATACAATGTCGAAATGTGGTTTAAAAACAAAAGGTACTGTGCAAAACTCTTAAGCACCCTGGATTTTTAATGTAAATTTTGTTTTAGATGTTTATTTTTTGTCTTCTGCATTAGTGTCAGTGGATAAGTGCAAATTTTAGATTTCTAAACATCCATTTAAAAAAAAACTTAAATGTTACAGAGAAATTTTTGTATTTTGTTTAAGAAAATAATATTTAAAGCGATAGACCACTTTTCAAACTAAAAGCAACTTGATTATTTTGTAGTGCATGATTAAACAAAGGCAACAAATAGATCAATGACATAATGTTGAATGAACTACAGGTGTCCCCCCCTTTACAAAGGTAGAGCGTTCCTATGAAACTTTTCTTAAGTTGAAATGGCGTAAAGTGAAGAACCATTAATTTATATGGGAAAAATTTTCATAAAAGCAAAAATCCTCTGTAATACAAAAACAGGTCACTAATGTAGGTCTTTTGTAAAAGCGAAGTGGCATAATGCGAACATTCACAAAGCGGGGGTCACCTGTATACTAATTAACTGAAACAGAAATAGGTGTAGAAGGAATCAAACTGGGTGAAGGACAACCAAACTAAAAGGTGACGGTGTGGCAGATGTGACAGTTTAACCTTCAAATGATAATTTCTTACACCATGGCAAAATCGAGCATGGTTGTCATCCTGTATGAGCAAGGTCCCTCCCAAGCAGAAATTTCACGACAGACAGGAATTTCAAGATTGGTTGTCCAAGCTCTTCTGAAGAATCACAAAAAAAAACCAGGTAAGGTTACGGAGCAGTAGCATAGTGGTTGGCCATGGAAACTGAGTGCAGCAGGCGAGGGATACATTAAACCTACATCCCTTCTAAATCAGAAGGTGTCCTGCACTGCTATCAGCTCTAAGTTCACAGAAACCACTGGAACTCAAGTACACCCCTCTACAGTCTGGAGAAGTCTTGTCAGAAGTGATATTCATGGAAGAGTTGCTGCCAAAAAGCCATTCCTCCAAAGTGGAAATAAAGCCAAGAGACTCACCTAACCACAAAAACACAAGGACTAGAATGCTGAAAAATGGCAGCAAGTGTTCTGGACTGAGAAGTCAAAATTTGGCTTAAACAGGAGGCAGTTTGTTCATAGAACTGAGAGAGTGCTACATGAATGAGTGTCTGCAGCCAACAGTGAAGCATGCAGGTTTGGGGCTGCATTTCTGCAAATGGAGTTGGTGATCTGGTCAGAATTAATGGAGCAGATAGAATGTCCTCGACAAAGCCTTGATCTCAACGTCATTGAGGCTGTCTGGAGAGACAGAAGCAAGTGAGACAACCAAAGTCTACAGAAGAACGGTGGCAAGTTCTCCAAGGTGTTTGGAACAACCTACTGGCCTACTATCAACCTACTATCTTATCAAACTGCATGACAATATACCTAAGAGAGTTGACGCAATTTTAAAGGCAAAGGGTGGTCACACCAAATATTGATTTGATTTAGTTTTTTTTTAGTATTTACTGCTCTTTATGGTTATTTTTGGTATTTAGAAACTTTTCATTACTTTTGAAAACATCTTTGCTTTACAGTATTTTTTACATGTGCTAAAGACTTTGTGTGTAGCATTTATGACAAGGTAGATGAATAAGTGGCACAAGTCAATGTGTGTGTCAGATATGATAGCCATGTTATGGCCAGTGGTGTTCTGCAGGGATCTGTTCTGGGACACCTCCGATTTGTGATTATTTTTATAAATGATCTGGATGAAGAAGTAGAAGGGTGGGTTAATAAGTTTGCTGATGACTCAAAGGTTGGGGATGTTGTGGATAGTCTGGAGGGTAGTCAGAGGTTACAGCAGGACATTGATAGCTTGCAGAACTGGGCTGAGAGGTGGCAGATGAACTTAAACCCAGTTAAGTGTGAAGTGGTTCATTTTGGTGCGTCAAATTTGAAGACAGAATATAATATTAATGGCAAGACTCTTGGCAGTGTGGAGGGTCTGAAAGATCTTGGGGTCTGTGTCCATAGGGCACTTAAAGCTGCTGCGCAGGTTAACTGTGTTGTTAAAAAGGCGTAGGGGTGTGTCAGCATTTTTCAACTGTGGGATTGAGTTCAAGAGCCATGAGGTAATGTTACAGCTATATAAGACCTTGGTCAGAACCCCCCCCCCCCCCCCCCCACCCCCCTTGGGGTAATGTGTTCAGTTCTGGTCACCTCACTACAGGAAGGATATGGATACTATAGAGAGAGTGCAGAGGAGATTTACAAGGATGTTGCCTGGATTGGAGGGTGTACCTTATGAGAACAGGTTGAGTGAAATTGGCTTTTTCTCCTTGGAGCGACAGAGAATGAGGAGTGACCTGATAGAGGTGTATAAGATGAATGAGGGGCATTGATTGTGTGGATAGCCAGAGGCTTTTTTTTCCAGGGCTGAAATGGCTAACATGAGGGGGCATAGTTTTAAGGTGCTTGGAAATGGGTACAGAGGGGATGTCAGGGGTAAGTTTTTCACACAGAGTAGTGGGAATTTAGAATGCACTGCCGGTGGCAGTGGTGGAAGTAGATACAATAGGGTCTTTTAAGAGCCTCTTAGGTAGGTACATGGAGCTTAGAAGAATAGAGGGCTATGTGGCAGGGTCATTCTGGGCAATTTCTAGAGTAGGTTACACGGTTGGCACAGCATTGTGAGCTGAAGGGCCTATAATGTACTGTAGGTTTCTCTGTTCTATGTTGTGATATAGTTGTGAACCTGAGAACTGAACACAGTGACGGTTTGGAGAGATATACAGAGGGAAAAGGTGATGAGTGTTGCTCTGTTAATAGAATATGGTAACTATAGTAGTGAGAAATAACTTTAACTCAGAAGATTATTGTGTAGCATCAGTCTGGATGGAAGCAAGAAATTAAAAGTTACTGTGTGGAATAGTGTATAGTGTCGAGCAATAGAAATGCTATAAGACAGTATCCATAAATGATGTGAATTTGTAAGAGGTAATTTAAATTGTAAGGCCACTTTAATTTTGTTAATTGGGCCAAAAAATGAGGATGATATTGGAGAAGAGTTTGGGAATATTTTCAGAGAAGACTATATTGTGAAACCAATTAGAGGCCAATCTGTTTTAGATCTGCTCATTATGTAATGGGGCTAGGATTAAATAATAATAATAATCTATGTAATGGATCCACTGAGAAAAGTGAAAAGAACATGGGAAATACACATTCAGTTTGAGAATGAGAAACTTTTGAAACTGGTATCCTAAAAGGATCTTGTACTTTCCTGGCATACAGTATATGACGTATAAACTCTTCTCAGGCTTCCAGCCAGGTACAAGTATCAATTATAACTGACATTTCGGTAACAAGCTCTACCATCCTCATCAGGGATGAAGCCTGGGCATATCTAGTCCAGTAGTATTTATGCTCCCTGTAGTCCATCCCTCCTGGTTGGTTAGCCCTCATTCAATCAGGTTTTCGCTCTCCCACTTTGCTTGCAATCGAATTCCAGTTCTTACTTAGAGCAAGACCTTAGTCTTTGTTAAAGTCCTTTTCCTCTGGTTTTATTTCAATGACTTCCATCACTAGGCAGTCTGAAAAGCTATTGCCGCAGCACAGTAGTTTTGTGCCAGTGAAGTCAATCCTATGGCCATTGTGAATACAATATTCTGCTACCACTGATTTCTCTGGGTGACTGAAATGGTAACACCTCCTGTGCTGCTTGATGCAGGTTTCCACCATGCGTGCAGTCTGGCAGATATATACTGCTCCAAGTTCACAGGGAATCTTGTAAATGTCAGGCAGCCTGAATCCCGGGTCATCTTTGAACCACATGAGCTGTGATTTGGGCTTCCTTACGGGTTGGCGGATGATATTAATCCAGTATTTCTTCAGGATCCTAGTTATCCTTCCAGAAACTGTGGAAATACAGGGAAGACAGACGGTAGTGATGGGTTCTCTCTTGTTGTTAGGTTTCCTGGTTTCAGTCTCGTCACAGAGCACTGGAGGTTTATCCGTTTGGGTTACCCAGAGAAATTGGTGATAGCAGAACACTGCATTCGTAATGGCCATGGGATTCACTTCAATGCCACCAAACTACTGTGCCATGCCAATGACTTTTGGAAATACCTGGTAGAGTAAGCCATTGAGCTAAAACTAGAGGAAAAGAATTTTAACAAAGATGAAGGTGTCACTCTAAATAAGAACTGGAATTCAGTTGTAAGCAAGGTGGGAGAACGGAAACCTGATTGGTTAGTCCTCATCCAGTCAAGTGAGATTGACTGCAGGGGTATAAATGCCACTGGACCAGACATGCCCAGACACCATCCCTGACGAAGATGGCAGAGTTTGTCATTGAAACATTGGTTATAATTGATACGTGTACCTGGCTGGAAGCCTGAGAAGAGTTTATTCATTGTATCCTAAACTTTGATATTTGGAATACAGAGTTGGTTAAAAGATCATTCTGAAGATGAATGAACAAAGTGCTGAAGTCACTCAGCAAGTCAGACAGCATCTATGAAGAGGAATAAACAGCTGACATTTCAGGCAGAGATCCTCCTTCAACACTAGAAAGGAAGGAGGCAGAATCCAGAATAAGACAGCAGTGGAAGGGAAGGGAGTACAAGTTGGCAGGTGATGAGTGAAACCGGGGAGGGGGAATAAAGTAAGAAGGTGGGAAGTGATGGGTGGAAGAGATGAAGGACTGAAGAAGAAATCTAACAGGAGTGAATGGCCATGGAAGAAAGGAAAGGAGTAGGGTCTCCAGATGTCAATGATGGAATTGATGTCTTTGTTGTAAAGTTTGCAGACAATATGAAGATAGGTGCAGGATCAGGTAGTTTTGAGGAAGTAGTGAGGCTACAGCAGGACTTGGATTAGGAGAATGGGCAAAGCAATGGCAGATGGAATAGTATCAGTAAGTATCGGTTTTTAAATCCAAGGTGGCGGCACGACGCAGCTTGCAGCGGCCACTCCAGAGCTGATTATCTGTTACTTGTGAAGCGGGGTGCCATGCGCAATCATAATTGGTTGAAAACAGACGTAGGAGCATGGAGGAGCATCTGGAAATCTCCAGGAAAACCTTCTTCGTTGCTGCTGTGAGGTCCGGGTCTCTGCTGGGAAGAACAGGCCCCCAGTCCTTGGGGTCGCAATGCCGATGGCCGTTGGTGGGAGCGTTTTAATACGCTCAGCAGAGGATGGTGCTCAGAGAAGCTGTGCCGGAGGGGATGGTCGGAGCTTGGAGGTTCGACAGACTCTGAGTACGCTGTGGTCAGGTCGCTTTCACTGTGTGCTGTGTCTGCGAGGCTGAGCCGGGCGGTGCCGTGGAAGTCCATAGCAGGGGTATTCCCTTCTGCTGCCGGCGTGGGATGACGAGTCAAATTGGGACCCTGAGAATTTGTGGAATCTGTGTGGTGGTTTCTTTTGAACTTATAGTCTTTTAACATCTTTTGACTATTTTTACTGTGCCCATGGTCTGTTTTTTTAAAAATCAATTATGCTATTGTTTGCACTGTTGTAACTATGTGGTTTTGTGCAGGTCTTGCAGCTTTAGTTTTTGGTCTTGTTTTGTCTGGTGGATTTGGAGCTCCTTTCTGAGGAATGCGCTAAGACGGTAGCGCGATATTAATACGCAGCAGCCTCTCCGGACTCTGGATTGGGGATTGCCAAACGTTATGTGGATTTTCTGGTGTAGTCTGTTTTGTCATATGCTTTTGTGATATCATTCTGGAGGAACGTTGTCTCATTTTTTAACTGCATTGCATTTGTGGTTTCTAAATGACAATAATCTGAATCTGAAGTGTATGGTCATGCACTTTGGTAGAAGAAATGAAACCATTGACTATATTCTAAATGGAGAGAAAATACAAAACATTGAGGCTCAAAGGGGCTTGGAAGTCCTTGTGTAGGATTCCCTATGGTTAATTTGCAGGTTGAGACTATGGTGAGGAAGGCAAATGTGATGTTAGCATTCATTTCAAGAGGACTAGAATATGAAAGCAAGGATATAATGTTAAAATTTTATAAATCACTTATGAGGCCTCACTTGGGAGTACTGTGAGCAGGGTTGGGCCCCTTGTCTTAGAAAGGATGTGCTGAACCTGGAGAGGGTTCACGAAAGTGATACCAGGATTGAATGGCTTATCATCTGAAGAGTGTCTGATGGCTCTGGGCCTGTATTCACTAGAATTCAGAAGAATGCAGAGTGACCTCAGTGAAACCTATTGAATAGTGAAAGGCCTTGATAGAGTGGATATGAAAAGGATGGTGGGAGAGTCTAAGACCAGAGGACACAGCCTCAGAATAGAGGGGTATTTTTTTAGATTGAAAATGAGGAGGAATTTCTTTAGCCAGAGAATGGTGAATCCGTGGGATTCTTTACCTTAAATTTACATAAAGACTTGGCCTCCACAACTGCCTGTGGCAGAGTTGATAGATTTTTGATTGCTCGGCATGAAGGTATATGGGGAGAAGGCGGGAGACTGGGGCCGAGAGGAAAATTGGATCAACCATGATGAAATGGCAGAGCATACTCAGTGGGCCAAATGTCCTAATTCTACTCCTGTATCCTATGGCCTTGTGGTTAGATGGGCAGGTAAGGAGAAGTGGAAGGGTGAGAAGGGAACCAGAATAGGGAATGGAAAAGGAGAGGAAGTAGTCGGCACGGACTAGAAGGGCCGAAATGGTCTGTTTCCGTGCTGTAATGGTTATATGGAGTGAATTACCAGAAGTTAGAGAAATGTTATTCTTGCCTTCAGGTTGAAGGCTACCCAGACTGAATATGAGGTGTTGCTCCTTCAACCTAAGTGTGGCATCATTGTGGTAGTTTAGGGGGCCATGGCCTGATCTATTGGAATGAAAATGGGAAATTGAATTGAAATGGGCAGCTACAGGAAAATCTCACCTTTTGTGGATGACAGAGCGAAGGTGCTCGATAAAGGAGTTCCCAGCTTGACATTGGGGTATACTGTTTATTTCCCTCCATAAATGCTATGAGACTTGCTGAGTTCCTCCAGCATTGCTTCAGATTTCAGCATCTGCTGAATCTCTTGTGTTTCTGAGAATAGATTGAAGGGAAAATGGTTCAGCATTGACAGACATTTAAGGACACAAAAATACAACTGCAGATGCTATGGATCAAAGAATACATACACAACGCTGGAAGAACTCAGCAGGTCTGGCAGCATCCGTGAGAAAAGAGTAGCCAACGTTTCGGGCCGAGACCCTTAATCAGGAATGGGGGGAAATGGGCATTTAAGGAGATCTTGTAAATTTTAAAGGAGTACCGTAGATTCCGTACTACAGAGCGCACCTGATTAAAAGCTGCAGGCTCTAATTTTAGAAAGAAAATCAATTTTGTACTTGTACAAGCCGCACCGGATTTTAAGCTGCAGGTGTCCCACGTTGTAATATGAGATATTTACACAGAAAGATATTACACGTGAAGATTTTTTAACTTTTAATTAAATCCGTATGGTAACATAAACAAATACATATTGCAAATGCTTTTTTTCGAACCGTGCCTGTAACACGGCTACTTTTAAATATACATACGTATCGGTAACACACAAATTACGTTGCGTATACTTTTTTACTGAACAGTGCACAAACAACATTCCAATATCTCCTAACGACTGGTAAAAAAATATATACTGCAGCCTACCAGGAAAAGTTATTGATCGCCTTTAACTTAAAAGCAGCGTTCTCGCGCGGGTCTAATGCGCTTGCCCCCACCTTTCCGTTTATCGCAAACCGGAATTTCCCACAAGACACGGCGAAACCGGATGTGACGTCATAGCATCCCGGGATGTAGTACAGAAAACAAATATACTTAAAACACTTCTAACTTTAACTAGAAAATACTAACAAATGAATTACTAAGCGAAAATATTATAAACTAAATAACTGCCATAAAGGCAGCACAATGCTTTTCTTCGAGTGTTTTCCATGTTGATGAGGGTGAGTACAATAATTTACAATAATTTACAATAATTTACAATAATTTACAATAATTTAATTGTGAAAGTGCGCTTGATTTATCGTACAATTTCATTGGACCTCTGTGAACTACTCATCAATTTTATTGGTCTACTGTTACGAGGCAAAATGTTTTTGGCGGCATGAAAAAAAACCATGCATTAGCCGCACCGTAGTAAAGGCCGCAGTGTTCAAAGCTGTTCAAAGCGTGGGGAAAAAGTAGCGGCTTATAATCTGGCATCTACGGTACTTTGTGAGAATGATAATTCATCTGTGCTGACTGATGGATGATATCAAACTGAAAACAGTGGAACAAAGTTGTGAAAAATAGTAATGAACCAGAAAATTGATATTCAGAATCAAGCTTATTATCACTGTCTTACGTGAGGTGAAATTTACTATTTTTCTGTAACAGTACAGTTCAAAGATATAAAATTACTATAAATAACAAAATAAATATGTCATGCAAAAAATGAACCATTCCGAAATCTGATGCTGTGGAAGAAGCTGCTTCTGGATCATTGCAGATGGGTCTTAAGTCTCATGTACCTCCACCCTGATGGTAGTATTGAGAATCGGTATGTCCCAGATAATGAGGGTCCTTAATGATGGATAATGCTTTCTTGGCACTGTCTTCGAATGTAGGGGGGAGGGTTGTGCCCATAATGGAGCTGGCTGAGTCTACAATCCTCTGCAGCCTTGTGTGAGACTGTGCATTGGAGCCTCTGTATCAGGTTGTAATGCAGTCACAATGCTCTCTACCATACATCTATATAGAAATTTGCACGTCTTTAGTGGCATATCAAATCTCCTCAAACCTCTAATGAAGTTAAGCTGCCTGCATCAATGTGTTAAGCCCAGGACATATCCTTGGAGATGTTCCCACTTAAAGCTGCTCACCCCTTCACCACTAACTACTCAATGACAATTGGTGCATATTCTTCCAAATTTCCTTTCCTGAATTCGACAATCAGTTCCTTGGTCTTGTCGATGCTGAATGTGAGGTTCTTGTTGCTCAATCAGCTGTTCCTTCTTACTCCTGTACCTCGTTACCATCTGAGATTTTACCAGTAAGAGCATCACCTGCAAATTTATAAATTGTGTTTGAGCTGTGGGTAGCCAGACGGTAATGATTATAGAGAGTAGAGCGGTAGCTAGGCACGCATCCTTAATTGATAGTAAGCAAGGCAGAGGTGTTATCACTGATCTGCACTGACTACAGAAGCCCGGGTGATTGATAGAAGCTTGGTGATTAATACTTACAAGTAGCTCAGCTGAATGTTGAGCTGTATTTGATAAACAGCAGCACGACATGGGTTTTGCTGTTGTTTAGGTGTTCCAAAGCAGTGTGAAGAGCCAGTGAGTTTGTGTCTGCTGTAGAACCGTTGTCGCAGTAAGCGAATTGCAATAGGTCCGGGTCCTTTCTCGGGCAAGAGTTTTAGCTGTGACCAAGCTCTTAAAACATTTACTACATGTGTGTACTATTAATCAATTGTTGTTGAAGCAGCTCACCCTGTTCTTTGGCACTAGTGTGATTCCTGCCCTTTTGAAGCAATAAAAGATGTTCTTGAATGCTTCTGCCAGTTGGTTTGCATGTTTTCAGTACCCTGCTGAGTGCCTGACATTTGAAAGTGTTCATTTCCTCCCTGAACCGTGTTCTGATATTGGTCTTGGAGACAATGATCGCGGTGTTGCTAGATGCTGTGGTGTTACTCTTTCGTTTGATGTGTGTATAAAATGCATTGGGCTCATTGGGGAATGAAATGTTGCTACCATTTAAGTTTGTTAAAACTGTTAAGTTCTTCCTTGTAGGAAGCAATGACATACAAACCCTGCCACAGCTGTGATCCAATCTAATTTCTAAAATTCCAAAAGCTAAATGGAATTAGGTATTTGCTTTCTCTTTGGCCTTCTGTAGATTGTACCTGGACTTCTTGTAGGATTCTGAATTGCCAGTCTTGACCACCACAGATCTAGCCCCCAACAGACTCTGCATATCGTGCTTCATTCAAGGCTTCAGGTTTGGGAAATCTTGGGTTCGTTCTCTAAGACACACTATCATCCACACAGGTCATAATGCAAGAATTCTGCAGATCAGCAAGGAATGATTCAAAGGATAGAGGGGGGAAATAAACTTGAGTAAACCAGCAGATAATGTAAGCCAGTCAGAGTTACAAGTATTTGGAAAGCCAAATGTATGTTGGCTCCATTTGTGAGGTATTAATTGTAAAAAGGGAATAGCAAAGACTGAACAAATATTTGAATGTCTTTGTGGTAGAAAACATTAAGCACATTCCTTGAACTTGACAGCTGGGTTCCAGGATCTTAAAAGAAATGCCTGTGTGGATAATGGTAGTCATCTTCCAAAATTCACTGGATTTCTGGGAAGATCTTAAGAACCATTGGGGAAAATGCTGAAGTCTGTCATTAAGGAAATAAAAATCAATACAGTATTGGGACCTCAAATTTAATTTGTTTGGCAAGTGTCAGCATAGTTTATCTATATACTACTAAAACTCTCATGCTCTGTTTGTGACCTCCAGTTAGCCCAAATGGTGCATTAAAGCGGCACTTTTTTTTGGATTAAATCAACATAAAATGCGTTAACTTACAGAATGCATGCAAAGTTCAGGGTTATATATTCATATAAAATTGTTCACTCGTCAATCACCAGGCCCTGCTTTCCACAATCCGAGCCGATTCCAGCTTTAATGGAAACCGCGATGCAACACCATGACGCATGCGCACGGCCAGCCTCAGCAGTGCCTCACGATGCTCACAGAGCTGATTCCACCTTTCATGGAAACCGCGACACGACACCACAACGCATGCACACGGCCAGCCTCAGCAATGCCTCACGATGCTCACAGCAGCGACACCAAACACAGCAAAAGGGCAGGGCTATCACACCCATTTAGGAGAGCGCCAATCATATCATCAAGAAAAATCAGCATCCTGGAGGCTTAGGTGTTACTGCTTTGTATCTTCTATCAAGCATTAGGATTAAAAAAATGGACAGCCTAATTATGCCGCGTAGAAAGATAAGGGGGCATTATGGTCAAGAGATGATGCCAAATGGCGTCGGGAAGCAGCAAGGAGAGGGAGAGAACAAGAATTGGATGAGGCCAGGGCCGCATGACTCTAGGATCAAAGAGTCAGGACAAAGAAGAGGAGAGAAGACGAGACAGAGGAGGAGAGGCATGCACGTCTCCAGAATGACAGCAACAGGCACAGAAGGAGGAGAGAACAAGAATCGGATCAGGCCAGGGCCGCACGACTCCAGGATCAGAGAGAAAGAACATATTAAATACTATATAAGGAACAACAAATTACTCTGTTGGGGATTAGCAGTGCCGGTGAAGGCAAAAATACTGACTATACACTGGGTGGAAAATGCCATTATTTTAAGAACACTTCCAAGCAATCTTTCCCATTCATCTGAGGGGGGGGGGGGTGCAGGGCTCAGAAATGAAGACACATGATAATACATAACAGTTTCTCTACTCCACTGTCAAACAGCAAGTTACAATTATGCTTCAAAGAAGTTTCTCAGTATATTTAATGACGATAACTACAAATCCCATTTCCAGAAAAGTTTTCCAAAATGCAATAAAAACAAAAATCTGTGATATGTTAATTCACGTGAACCTTTATTTAACTGACAAAAGTACAAAGAAAAGATTTTCAATAGTTTAACTGACCAACTTAATTGTATTTTGTAAATATACACAAATTTAGAATTTGATGGCTGACTACCAAGTTTTAGATTCTTGCATGAGTGGATATGTCCTCAGCACCTCTACCTTGTCAGTAGCTCTCAGGATCTTTTGTTTCATTCAGATTGTCTTATGCTCTTCCAAACTCTAGAGAAAACAAACAGTTTCTTTCTAATATTAGTCCAGTTCACCTTCTTTGAACTGTTTCCTACACAGCTGTATCTGTTTTTGAATAAAGATGCCAGTACAGCCATGACAGTGCTGATGTGATATCATCATTTCCCTTAAAATAAAGAATAACAGTCTCTAGGGAAGGTTGATTAGTCTAATATTGGAAAGGAAGAGATAATGGATGAGAATAAACTAGCAAGAAATAGAAAAATAGAAAGGAGCTGACACAAATGTGCATAAAAGGGAAGAATATTCATATCCAGTATCATTCCCTTTTGTGTACTTTCATCCATTTTCTTCCATTTTATTTTTCACTGTTACTTGTTTTGAAAACTCTTATGGCCTGCCATAAATTTTCACAACATTTTATCTTTTACTTTAAATATTTTGGTAATCTTTTTTTAAATCTTGTTTCTTAATGGAATATTTATGTGTGTGTCACTTAAATATGTATCAGTCCTTTGCTATGATCATGTCTTTAAGTTTATTTTCCAAATTATGCTTTTCTACCTTTGTAATTACCTTTATTTAAGATTAGGCACTAATTTCACAATTGAGTTTCTTCATCTCGTATTTCCCCATGAAGGATCTTTTCTATCACAATGCATGTAACTGGATTGAACGAGCCTACTGATGGCCCAAATGTAGCACTTAGTGCGACACTATTACAGCTTGGGGTGTTGGAGTTTAGAATTCAATTCTGCCATTCTCTGAGAGAAAGTTTGTATGTTGTTCCTGTGTGTGTGTATGGGTTTCCTTTGGGTGCTCTGGTTTCCTCCTTCAGTCCAAAGATGGTCAGTGGATCATTATAAATTTGTCCAATAATTAGGCTGGGGTTAAATATGTGGATTGCTGGGTCCTGAAGGCATACGGACATTCCTTTTGTTCTGCCTGTTGCTTTTCCACACCTTCTCAGCTACATAGACCAACTTACTTTCTCATCTTCTCTATAATGGTTAAGGATCTTTAGCTTGACATGTCAGCGGTATCTCTTTCCACAGATGCTGCGCAACTTGTTGGATTTTTCCAGCATTTTCTGTTTCCATTGTATTAACCATTTGTTTCTTCCGATAATTAAAAAAAGTGAAATAGTTTTATCATGTATGCTATATTTGTCTTTTGGAAGTAAGGATTCTTGATCGTAAAACAAAACCAAAAGAATTGCTGCTGCTTGTGACCCTGCAGATTTGTTATACTTGTATGACATACCCTCAGCTCTGATGATTGCTTCCAAAGTTGAATCATTTATTCAGCCCTTTATTAACAATTAATTAACATACAACCTTGAAGCAATGAACTTAAGCCTATTGACGTGTAAGTTAAGCATTATTCAGCGGTTGGCAAAAGATACAATCTCCGCCAGTCCGAAGCTACAAACTGTAATGAAATAAGCAAGAATACATTATTTATTCCCCTTTGCTTTTACCACAACCCCACTCGTGTGAATAGTTACCATAATAAACCCTGCAACACAGAGTAGAGAACAGATACTTCGCTCCTACATTCATTCTAAAGTTAAAAAAATTCAGAAATTCATTAATACTTCATTCTGTATTGCATCACTTGCACAGACTGCATCTATTGATTTTGATATTTTTGGGTCTAACTACATTTCTTCTTAAAAGGTGGCTAATGGAAAGTGGAAGAAGATGAGCAAATACTGTCCTCTTGACCTTTTTTCAGGGTAAGATGTTTTGAAAAGCGTATGGTATTTCCTTTATTAATCGGATGCATTTTCTTCACTTAAGTATTGCTATGTATTTTCTTTAATTACTGAGAGATTGAAGAACAGTTTTGTTTCACTCTCAAAACACTTGATATGTTTTTAGGCATTCACCAAGATCTCTAAACATTGAATTGCATTGTGAGATTTATCTCTCATTTCTCAGCTATCTCATATTTCTAATGGCAGAGGTGACCATTCAGTCCATTTACTCCTACATACTGGCTCTTGGGGTACTTCTATCAATTCCATTTATTTTCTTGTCACTTGTTTATCTTTACATGCCCATCAGCTTTTTACCTCTTCCAACACATAAATTTTTATACCACCCACTTATATCAGTGGTAATTTTACCATAGCCAATTATCTACCAGAATATTTTTTGAGACATAGGAGAAAACCAGAGCACCAGGTGGAAATCCACAGACCTGAAAAGAATATAAAGCCAAAGAAAGATGAGCCCAGATCACACAGCACCAACTGCTGCACCACTGTCACCCATGAAAGTAGGCTGCTGAAGTTAATGACTGGGAGAAATATGTCGATGAATACCAGATCAGTTCATTTATGATGTAATTGAATGTTGGAACAAGACTGAACAATTGTTGATTCTTTCCTATCCTAATCAGCTAGAATGGCATTTAGCAGTTGAGTTACTTAGGGAAGGCTGAGCCTGTCAGCTCATTCCTCAGACTCATTG
Organism: Hemitrygon akajei; assembly: GCF_048418815.1. NCBI lineage: Eukaryota > Metazoa > Chordata > Chondrichthyes > Myliobatiformes > Dasyatidae > Hemitrygon > Hemitrygon akajei. The sequence continues at coordinate 66,662,112 of NC_133142.1, read as the reverse complement.
CAGTGGTGGATCACAAACAGCTGAATTAATTAAAAATTGAATTAGTTTAATGTTAAGTGCTTTTAATTTATTATTCAATTTAATATCTGAATGTCAGGCCATTTAAAAACCACTAAAATTACAGCGATTGAAAGATCACTTTAAATTGAAATTGCACTTGTTTTGTTGGATATGTATACTTGTTTGGGGAATCTTTGCTGGCACAAAAAGTTGTTTTTAGAGATGTAAATAGTGTAATTAATAATGTGCTCATGTTCTTCACAGGAATAAACAACGAATGTGCATAGCCTTGAAAAGTTTGTTGCAGGAGCCTCAGAACAATTTAAAGATTTTTAAGGTAAATTGTTTGCTTAAAATGTATTGAAGACAGAAACAAACTCAATTACCTCTTAAGATCAACCCTAACACATAGCTTTGTAAGACCTAATTTTTTTCCTCTGGTTCCTAGTTAGCCATTTAGTTCAAATATAACAAGCAGTTAATAGACAATTACAAACATGACATTGTTTATGGTCATCAGTGCAACAGTTCGGTCTCTCCAGCATCCTACACTAATGGTTGTCTTCCTGACATTTCAGGTATTGCTGCTGGTAGTTGTTTGTTTGCAGGTACTTACATGGGTTGATTAGGATAAAAGCTTAATAAAAGCAGAGTATGAGTGAGAGCCTGGCTTCTTTCCCAAACATTTATTTGATAGACCTTGTATTTGAGACCTGATATAGTTCACATCAGTTGCTATATTCAGTAAATTTTCCCATTTCCCATTGGTCTCCCATAGGGAGACCATAGAAACATAGAAAACCTACTGCCCTTTGGCCCACAAGCTGTACTGAACATGTCCTTACCTTTGAAATTACCTAGAGTTATCCATAGCCCTCTATTTTTCTAAGCTCCATGTACCTATCTCGGAGTCTCTTAAAAGACCCTATCGTATCCACCTCCACAACAATTGCCAGCAGCCCATTCCACGCACTCACCACTCTCTGCATTTTAATTTTTAAAAAAAAAGCTTAACCCTGACATCTCCTCTAAAACTGTGCCCTCTGGTACTAGAAATTTCTGCCCTGGGAAAAAGCCTCTGACTATCCACATGATCAATGTCTCTTATCATCTTGTATACCTCTATCAGGTCACATCTCATCCTCCGTTGCTCCAAGGAGAAAAGACCGAGTTCACTCAAACTGTTCTCATAAGGCATGCTCCCCAATCCTGGCAACACCCTTGTAAATCTCCTCTGCACCCTTTCTATGGTTTTCACATCCTTCCTGTAGTGAGGCAACCAGAATTGAGCACAGTACTCCAAGTGGAATCTGACCAGGTTCCTATACAGCTGCAACATTATCTCTTGGCTCCTAAACTCAGTCCCACGATTAATGGCGGCCAATGCACTGTATGCCTTCTTAACCACACACACAGCTGCTTTGAGTGTCCTGTGGACTCGAACCCCAAGATCCCTCTGATCCTCCACACTGTCAAGAGTCTTACCATTAATACTATATTCTGCCATCATATTTGACCTACCAAAATGAGCCATCTCACATTTATCTGGGTTGAACTCCATCTGCCACTTCTCAGCCCAGTTTTGCATCCTATCAATGTCCCGCTGTAACCTCTGACAGCCCTCCACACTATCCACAACACCCCTAATCTTTTACTAAGCCATCCCTCCACTTCCTCATCCAGGTCATTTATAAATATCACGAAGAGTAAGGGTCCCTGAGGCATACCTGGTCACTGACCTCCATACAGAATATGACCCGTCTACAACCACTCTTTGCCTTCTGTGGGCAAGCCAGTTCTGAATCCACAAAGCAATGTTCCCTTGGATCCCATGCCTCCTTACTTTCTCAATAAGCCTTGCATGTGGTACCTTATCAAGTGCCTTGCTGAAATTCATACTCACTACATTTACTGCCCTACCTTAAGGCACAACCTGCCTTTGGCAAAGCCATGCTGACTATCCCTAATCATACTATGTCTTTCCAAATGTTCATAAATCCTGCCTCTCAGGATCTTCTCCATCAACTTACCAACCACTGAAGTAAAACTCACTGGTCTATAATTTCCTGGGCTATCTCTACTCATTTTCTTGAATAAGGGAATAACATCTGCAATACTCCAATCCTTCAGAACCTCTCCTGTCCCCATTGATGATGCAAAGATCATCGCCAAAGGTTCAGCAATCTCCTCCCTTGCCTCCCACAGTAGCCAGGGGTACATCTCATCTGGTCCCGGTGATTTATCCAACTTGATGCTTTCCAAAAGCTCCAGAACATCCTCTTTCTTAATATCTACATGCTCAAGCTTTTCAGTCTGCTGTAAGTCATTCCTACAATCGCCAAGATCCTTTTCCGTAGTGAATACTGAAGCAATTTATTCATTAAGTACCTCTGCTATCTCCTCCGGTTCCATTCACAGTTTTCCACTGTCACACTTGATTGGTCGTATTCTCTCAAGTGTTACCCTCTTGCTCTTCAAATACTTGTAGAATGCCTTGGGGTTTTCCTTAATCCTGTCTGACAAGGCCTTCTCAATGCCCCTTAAGGCTCTCCTAATTTCATTCTTAAGCTCCTTCCTGCTAGCCTTATAATCTTCTGGATCTCTATCATTACCTAGCTTTTTGAACCTTTCGTAAGCTTTTCTTTACTTGACTAGATTTACAACCGCCTTTGTACACCAAGGTTTCTGTACCCTACCATCCTTTCCTTGTCTCTTTGAAACGTACCTCTGCAGAACTCCACGCAAATATCCCTCGAACATTTGCCACATTTCTTACGTACATTTCCCTGAGAACAAATGTTCCCAATTTATGCTTACAAGTTCCTGCCTGATAGCTTCATATTTCTCCTTACTCCAATTAAACGCTTTCCTAACTTGTCTGTTCCTATCCCTCTCCAATGCTATTGTAAAGGAGATAGAATTGTGATCACTATCTCCAAAATGCTCTTCCACTGAGAGGTCTGACACCTGACCAGGTTCATTTCCCAATACCAGATCAAGTACAGCCTCTTCTCTTGCAGGCTTATCCAAATATTGTATGAAGAAGCCTTCTTGAACACACCTAACAACTCCAACCCATCTAAACCCCTTGATCCAGGGAGATGGCAATCAATATTTGGGAAATTAAAATCTCCCACCATGACAACCCTGTTATTATTACTCCTTTTCAGAATCTGTCTCCCTATCAGCTCCTCGATGTCCCTGTTACTATTAGGTGATTTATATTAAAAAAAACACCCAGTAGAGTTATTGAGCCCTTCCTGTTCCTAACTTCCATCACAGAGACTCTGTAGACAATCCCTCCATGACTTACTCCTTTTCTGCAGATGTGACACCATATCCGATCAACAGTGCCACGCCCCCACCTCTTTTGCCTCCCTTCCTGTCCTTTCTAAAACAAGCCTGCGACTTGAAGTAACCATTCCTGCCCCTGAGCCATCCAAGTCTCTGTAATGGCCACAACATCATAGCTCCAAGTACTGATCCACGTGGTTGCGTGGATCAGACCAGTAAGTAAGGTAAATTTCTCCAGCCAAGAAGTATGACTTGTTGGATCATTCCTTTGTATATTATTTGTAATTGCAGTTTACTCATTTTGTTATGCAGAACCATTAGCTAAACCTTTACTTAGCTATTCAGATTCAACTGTGGCATGATTCTGTGCCTTGTCATTAATCATCTTATTTTGAAACTACCTTGTTTACATTTGAGCAGAATGGTGATAAAGCTACTTGCACCTGACAGGCAAGCTTTGGGAACTCTTGTAAATGAGTGCAAAGGGTAATTAACTCAATGACCTAGAATTGATTACAACTGAACAAAACTAGTAGATTTTCACTGGCCCCCACCGTCTTATTTTCACCATGGACGTCCAGTCCCTATATGACTCCATCCCCCACCGAGATGTTCTCGAGGCTCTTCGCTTTTTTTTGGATTCCAGACCTAACCAATTCCCCTCTACCACCACTCTGCTCCGTCTAGCAGAATTAGTTCTTACTCTCAATAATTTCTCCTTTGGCTCCTCCCACTTCCTCCAAGCCAAGGGTGTAGCCATGGGCACCCGTATGGGTCCCAGTTATGCCTGCCTTTTTGTTGGCTTTGTGGAACAGTCCATATTCCAAGTCTATACCGGTATCCATCCCCCTCTTTTCCTTCGCTACATCGACGACTGCATTGGCGCTGCCTCTTGCACACATGCTGAGCTCGTCGACTTCATTAACTTTACCTCCAACTTTCACCCTGCCCTCAAATTTACCTGGTCCATTTCTGACACCTCCCTCCCCTTTCTTGATCTTTCTGTCTCCACCTCTGGAGACAGCCTATCTACTGATACCTACAGACTCTCACAGCTACCTGGACTATTCCTCTTCCCACCCTGTCTCTTGCAAAAAACTATCCCCTTCTCACAATTCCTCCATCTCCGCCGCATCTGCTCTCAGGATGAGGCTTTTCATTCCAGGATGAAGGAGATGTCTTCCTTTTTTTAAACAAAGGGGCTTCCCTTCGTCCACCATCAACTCTGCTCTCAAACGCACCGCTCCCATTTCCCACACATCTGCCCTCACCCCATCCACCCGCCACCCCACTCGGGATAGGGTTCCTCTTGTCCTTACCTACCACCCCACCAGCCTCCAGGTCCAACATATAATTCTCCGTAACTTCCGCCACCTCCAACGGGATCCTACTACCAAACACATTTTTCCCTCCCCCCCCTTCTGCTTTTCGCAGGGATCCCGCGACTCCCTTGTCCACTCGTCCCCCCCATCCCTTCCCACCGATCTCCCTCCTGGCACTTATCTTGTAAACGGAACAAATGCTACACCTGCCCTTACACTTCCTCCCTTACCACCATTCAGGGCCCCAGACAGTCCTTTCAGGTGAGGCAACACTTCACCTGTGAGTCGGCTGGTGTGGTATACTGCATCCGTTGCTTCCGGTGTGGCCTTTTCGCTGAACACCTACACTCGGTCCGCCAGAAAAAGCAGGATCTCCCAGTGGCCACACATTTTAATTCCATGTCCCATTCCCATTCTGATATGTCTATCCATGGCCTCTTCTACTGTCAAAATGAAGCCACTCTCAGGTTGGAGGAACAACACCTTATATACCGGCTGGGTAGCCTCCAACCTGATGGCATGAACATTGACTTCTCTAACTTCTGTTAATGCCCCTCCTCCCCTTCTTACCCCATCCCTGACATATTTAGTTGTTTGCCTGTTCTCCATCTCCCTCTGGTGCTTCCCCCCCTTTCTTTCTCCTGAGGCATACTGTCCCATGATCCTTTCCCTTCTCCAGCTCTGTATCACTTTCGCCAATCACCTTTCCAGCTCTTAGCTTCATCCCACCCCCTCCGGTCTTCTCCTATCATTTCGCATTTCCCCCTCCCCCCACTACTTTCAAATCTCTTACGATCTTTCCTTTCAGTTAGTCCTGACGAAGGGCCTCGGCCTGAAACGCCAACAGTGCTTCTCCCTATAGATGCTGCCTGGCCTGCTGTGTTCCACCAGCATTTTGTGTGTGTTGTTGTTTGAATTTCTAGCATCTGCAGATTTCCTCGTGTTAGATTTTCACTTGTCTGTTTGAAATATTGAACAGCAAATTGAAATGAATTTGACATCAAAATGGTTTAATGTTCTTTATAAGGCATACTAAATCTTTGTCAGTGTTGTATCCTTTTAAAATAATTAGTTATTTACAAAACAATTCAGATTAGTGATTTCAGTGTCAAATAGGGTGCAGAAATAAGAGAGTTAAAAACTGATTGGATTAAGAAAGGAGTTGAAAATAAATTGAAAAACACATGAACATTTCCAGCAATTAAATATTTATTGAAGAAACTGTTCTTCACACAAATAGTGTAGAAATACCCCTATTCCTGACAATTGCAGGTGGCATAGCTTTTGACGTACAGTCGGTCCTCCTTATCCGCAGATTCCGTATGCGCGGATTCAACCGACCTCGGATCGGGAAAACCCGGAAGATCTCTCTACAGTACTCGTTGCTTGACCATGTACAGACTTTTTTCTTGTCATTATTCCCTAAACAGTACAGTATAGCAATTATTTACATAGCATTTACATTGTATTAGGTATTATAAGTAATCTAGAAATGACTTAAAAGTACAGGCAGTCCCCGGGTTATGAATGAGTTCCATTCCTGAATCTGGGTAAGTCGGATTTGAAGTCAGAACATAATGTGCACAGCACGGAGACATGTTAAATAAAGACTGGGGTTCTGCTGGGTCCTGAAGACCACCCACTGATACATGTTAAATAAGGGTCTTGACCATCTACTAATTTTGGTATCCGCGGGGGGGGGGGGGGTCCCGGAACCAATCCCCCGCGGATAAGGAGGGCTGACTGTACTTGCTTATTTTTTCAGGAAACAGTGCTGATCTTTTATCATTATCTAAACAGCTTGTTCATTGTACATCACAGAATTCCTTTGCCATTTTAGAATTATAAAATTGTACTGCATGGAAGTGGGACATTTGGCCTAATTCATCCACACCAACCAGTCGACACCCTTACATATTAAACCTCATCACCAAGCATTTGTTTTATAGCTCTTCTATACTTAAGTGATTTAAGTGTTCATCTGGCACTTAAATGCTGTCAGTGACATTGCATCAACATGTAAAGCAGACCCAAGTTTGTAAACTGCTGATACATTTCCTGCTGATAGTAATTACCACCTATTCAGGTACTTATTTGAGGTTGAACATTAAATGACTATTAAATGTGACATGCAGACAAATATTAAAACCATTGATTAAAAAGGATAAATTATGTTCAACATGTAAAAGGTAAATTATAAATACAATATCATGTTTTAGATTGGGATCATTTACTCATATGTTCCTTCACTGATTTGAAGTCCTATATAATGCATTCATTTGGTTACCTTGCAGTTTCAATCTCTAAATTTATCCTGAAGGAAAATGAATATCTGAGGTTTGAATGCTGAGATTCCTCCATACTTGGTGACAATGGCATGATTTGGTTATGTGTAGCATCAATTCCTGGAATTGGTTTATTATTATATATACTGAGATACAGTGGAAAGCTTGTGTTACATACTATTCAAACAGATCAAATTATTAAACAGTGCATTGAGTTAGGGCAAGGCAAAACAATAATGCAGAATAAAGTAGAACAGCTGTGGAGAAAGTGCAGTGTTGGTAAACAATAAAGTACAAGATCATAATGAGACAGATTGAGGTCAAGAGTACATATTGTATCATTTAATAGCCTTATAACAGCAGGGTAGAAGCTCTCCTTGAGCCAGGTTGTATGTGCCTTCAAAGTCTTGTATCTTCTGCCCAAGGGGAGAAGAGGGTAGGTGGGCCTTTGATGCTCACTGCTTTTCTGAGGCAATGAGAAGTACAGACAGTCTATAGACAGGAGGTGGTTGCTGTGATGGGATGTGCTGTCCACAAATCTCTGCAGTTTCTTGTGGTCATGTGCAAAGCAGTAAGCACATTAAGCTGTCATGCATACATATAGAATGCTTTCTATGTTGCATCATTAAAAATTGGTAAGGTTTGATGGGGACGAGCCAAATTTCTTTGGCCTCCTTAGGAAGTAAGGCTTTGGTGAGCTTTTCTGGTTGTTGTGGAGTCAACGTGATTAGATCAGGATAGGCTATTGGTGAAGTTTATTCCTAGAAGCTCAAAGCTCTCAATCTCGATGCTATTGATGTAGACAGGAGTGTATACATCACTTTGTTTTCCCCTTTGTTGAAGTCAATCACCACCTCTTTTGCTTACATTGAGGGAAAGTATATTATGTTATCTCTCTATCTCTTTCCTGTACAGTGACTCAACATTATTTGAGATATAGCCCATTATGATGACATATCTGCAAACTTGTGGATGGGGAAATTAGAGCAGAATTTGGCCATGAAGTACAGGGAATAGAGTAGGGAGTTGAGCATGCAACCTTGTGGAATACCAGTTTTTTGAATAATAGTGGTAGAGGTGTTGCTAGGTATCTTTTCTGGTTGTAGTCTGTTGGTCAAGAAATTGAAGATCCAGTTGTGGAGGGAGGCTTTGACTCCTGTGGTCCAGAGCTTAATTAATTTGCTTCGAATAATAGTATTGATGGCAAAGCCGTAGTCAATAGTCTCTATGGTTTTTACTGCCCAGATGCTTCAGAGACGGGCCAGGGAGATGGCATCTGCTGCAGACTTGTTTTGGCTTTAGCCAAAATTCATGTGGAAAAACTTATTTTAGATACAGAAAATGTTTTAATGGTTTTTAAATAATCAGTTGTTCATTTTTAATTGCGTGTATAATTTGAAATAAATGTTCAGCAATAGAATAAAGAAACCTGGAATGCACAAGGTAAGAAATTATCCATAAGCAGAAGTTGTCATTTAGTGATCAGCAATGCACTGTTTGCAATACTACACTATTAATCCTTATTTGAATGGTTTTTAAAATACACTGTATAGAGATGCATTATTTGCCTCTTGTATTTGGTTTCCAATTTTTCATTTTTGTATCTTTTCATCTTCTTCCTTTCCCCTTGTATCGACAAAACCCCTGCGTGCTTTGATGACTAACCCATGAAGAATGGAGAGTTGATATTTGGCTGTAAAGATGACCAAGATTGCTTGATGGATCTGAATGAACTTGCTAATCATTTGAAAGCATACTTCTTCCCCACAAACGGTGTGGTTAATGGACCACAATGTATCCGAACTGTTATCACTGAACTCATTCAAGTAATAACAATGGCTTTGTTAAGTACTCCTGCAGACTCCTGCAGGACAGGCGATATGAAGAGAACACGTATTTCAGAGGAAATGAGCCAATGTGAAGCGAGTCAGTTTCGCAGGGATGTTTTAAGAAATAGTAAGTTTTTTTTGTTACTATTTTATCTGGAAGTATTATTATTTAATGATGAGCATGATTAGATTAAGTGTTTGATCTTTATTCTCTGTTGCAATTACGAGTTGGCCTAGTCCAATTAACAAGAGACTTATAAAGATAACACTCCTTAAGTTTTCATCACAATAACCTTAACCACCTCATTTATTTTTAACTGGATCTTTGAGATCTTTATTCATTGACAGTTTTCAATTTTTTTCTGGATCTTGCCTTGCAAAGCTTGCAGCCAAATTTTATTTTTCATCAGTATCCATTTTTAGCCTTGTGGGCTCTTTACCATATTAATGGGTGTTTTGCTGTGCATTTCAAGTATGACATAATTTTGTAAATTAAATCTCTAGACTGCTATGCATGGACTTTGGTATGGGCCAGTCATTTGAACCTGGGCCCACTCACATATTTCCAAGTGTAATCAAGGTTGGTGTCATCCTATAATGATGGCTACACTGGGCAATTTATGTTGCTATTACTAATATCAGATCAGTATCTAACTTTCAAAATACCTTTGTATGAATTCAGCCAGCTAGATTTATGCAAGTGATGTAAAACAGTACCTCTGAATGATTCAGAAATCAGTACAAAAAGATTGGATGAAGAGGATTGACTCAAATTATTAAACTATTCTGATATTTATGCCATATGTGATGTGTATAAAATATCAAGCTGGCTGATTGAACTTTTTATTACTGCTAGTTTTAAAGCAATAGGCAAGTCCACATCTACTGTACAGTTGTTGTACCTAGGGCTAATTAAATAACTCTTCACTTCCACCAAGAAGTAAGGGCTCCCATCATGCAGTTTATTAAGGAGTTCCAAGACTTCAATCCACTTACAGTGCTGGTATATTTGCAAGTCAGGGTAATGTGTTGCTAGGAGGGGCACCTTCACGTGATGGTGTATTCCAGTTTTGCATTTAACATCTATAATTGTTTGGGGTGCGTCATTTCCTATAGAAGAACTATCTTCTTTTTAAAAAAATTTTTTATTGAGATACAACACAGAATAGGCCCCTCCGGCCCTCAAGCCACGCCATCCATTTAATCCTAGCCTAATCATTGGACAATTTACAATGACCAATTAACCTACCAATCAGGATGCCTTTAGATTTGTGGGAGGAAACCGGAGCACCCCAAGGAAACCCATGCGGTCACAGGGAGAATGCACAAACTCCTTGCATTATGTTGAAGGTAGTTGTAGAACCTATGGTGATAATTAAAATCAGTGTCTTTTTTTTAAATTAAGTAACTTAATTCCAATTTTGTCAGTCAAGTGATTTCCTGAACACGGCAGTGACACATGCCATGAATGATGTTTATTATTCGTGATGATGATACGTTATTTCTTTCTTTACCTCCAATAGCTTTTCAAATGGTCACCTGCAGTAATTTTTCATTTCTGTTCCCCAAGGTGATCCTAAGTCAATTGGACAATCCTGAGTTGTTTCCGATAAAGTTATAATCAGGGTACAAGAAGATAAGACCTTGGAGCAGAATTAGGCCATTTGGCCCATCGAGTTTGCTCCACTTTTTGATCATGGCTGATTCATTTCCCTCTCAACCCCAATTTCTTGCTTGCTCCCTAATAACTCCATGTCTTATCAAAAATGTATCAAACTCCACTTTAGGTACGCTCCATGACCGGGCCTCCACAGCCACCTATGTCAAAGAATTGCACAGATTGACCACCCTCTGGCTAAAGAGCTTCCTCCTTACCTCCATTCTAAATGGGCGTTCCTCTACTTTAAGGTTGTTCTAGACTCCCCCACTACAGGAAAACCCTCTCCACATCTGCTCTTATCAAAGCCTTTCAATATGCAATGGGTTACAATGAGATCCCCCCCTCATTTTTCTGAATTCCAGCATATACAGGCTGAGAACTATCAAATACTCCTCATGTGATAAGCCTTTCAGTCCTGGAATAATTTTCGTGAACCTCCTTTGAACCCTCTCCAACATCAGCACATTGCAGTGCCTAGTAGCAATAGATTGATGCAATGCTGTAAGTGGTTGGTCATGACTAGAATGATCTTCTGCCTCACCAAAGACCTGGAACCACTGCAGTTTGCCTATCACCATAATAGGTCTACGGCAGACGCAATCTCAGTGGCTCTTCACACGGCCTGAGATCACCTGGACAACACAAACACCAATATCAGGATGCTGTTTGTTGACTGCAACTCTGTGTTTAACACCATTATTCCCAGAATCCTGATCGATAAGTTACACAACCTGGGCCTCTGTACCTCCCTTTGTAATTGGATCCTCGACTTCCTAACCGGAAGACCAGAATCAATATTGATTGCTGATAATGCTTCCTCGCTGACAAATCACACTGGTGCACCTCCAAGGTGTGGTGCTTAGCCCACTGCTCTACACTCTCTATACCCAGGACTTGTTATCCTTGCAATTTCTTAACTCTACCCACATTGATTCTACATCTTCTGGATCCTATGTCACCAGTTCATAAGGATTTGATTTCATTTTTTAATCAGTAGAGCAACACCACCCCTTCTGCCTTCCTGTTCATCCTTTCATTACACTGTGAATCCTTGGATATTATGTTCCCAACTATAATCTTCTTTTAGCCATATCTTAGTCATGCCTAGTGTCATACCTGCCAATCTCTAACTTTGCAATAAGGTCATCTATTTTATATACTTCCTGCTTTCAAATATAACACCTTCAGTCCTGTATTCATCATCCCTTTTGATTTTGCCCCGTTACACTGCAATTACACTTATTCCACTGACTGCAATTTTCCACTATCATGTCTGTCCTTTCTGACAGTCTCGTTGCCTCTGCTTCTTTGCCAAATGCCCCATTCTCAGCCCCATTACTCAGCTTCCTATCCCGCCTGCCATATCAGTTTAAACCCTCCCCAACAGTTCTCAAAAACCTGCCCACAATGACATTGGGCCCCCGCGGGTTCAGGTGTAACCCATCCCTTTTGTGCAGGCTCTGTCTTCCCTGGCAGAGATCCTGATGCTCTAGAAATCTGAAGCCCTGCCCCCTGCACCAGTTCCTCAGCTACACATTCATCTGCCAGATCATCCTATTCTTACCCTTACCTGCGCATGGCACAGGCAGCAATACACTGGAGGCCCTGCTTTTCAGCTTTCAGCCTAGCTCTCTAAATTTGCTCTTCAGTACCTCCTCCCCTTTCCTACATTATGCCATTGGTGCCAATATGTACCGAGATTTATGGCTGCTTACCCTCTCCCTTTAGAATACCATGGACCCAATCCAAGATGTCCCTGACCCTGGCAACTGTGAGGCAACATTCCATCTGCGTGTCAATTGCATCCACAGAATCCCATATCACTATTGCAGTCTTCTTCACCACCCTTCCCCCCCCCCCCCCCCCACCTTCCCTACTGAGCCACAGCGCCAGACTCAGTGCGAGAGACCTGATTGCTGCGGTTTCCCTGGTAGGTTATCATCAACCCCCCCCCCCCCCCCCCAGCAAAAACACTATCCAAAGTAGTATTATTATTGAGGGGAACAGTCACAGGAGTACTCTGCACTGGCTGACCATTTCCTTTCACTGTCCTGACAGTCACCCAGGTACCTGCCTCCTGCAACTTGGGGGTGACTTCTTCTCTGTAGCTCTCATCTATCAACTCCGAAGGTAATCGAGCTACAGCTTGGTGCAGATGTGGTTACTCACGCCTCACACAAATAACACAACGCAGCCCCTAGAGCCATTCTCATTACAGTAGATACTAACAGAGGAAAAGTGACAAAGAAGAAACTTACCAGATACTTGCTTTGCTGAAGCCTGATGAGCCAAAGCCTCTCCACTCTACTCACACAGTGGCCGCTCTGCTTGTCCCTGCCTTATTTTTATTTGACCTTGCTAATGAATCATCATTTGGGGTGCTGGAAAATGCTGAAAGACCATGAATGCTTCTTTTTAAGATGTCAAGCATGGACTTGTGAGTAGCCTCCTCTCTCGTTCCTGATTTGACTGAGCTGCTGGAAAAATGCTGAATGCCTGCAACATTTAATTTTAAAAAAACTCTCCTGGAGCTTTGAGTAGTCATCTCTTGTTCCTGATTTGATTGGGTTGCCGGAAAATGCTGAACCTTTGCGAACGGTGATGGTATATTCACCATCAACTCCTTTCCTGTTCTGTTTTTCAATCTCAAGCCATTTTCCATAGGTCCCTTCCTTGTCTGCTTAAATGGGATCAGTTTCTACATATACCACACTCACTATGGTTGTTTGACATTCAGTCTCAGGTGTGCCACAGTTTCCTCCTGCCAATAGTTGCAAGTTGATTGTCTTTATCATCTGCCACAGATGTTCTTCTAATTAATTCCATTCTTGGGTTCAGTCTTGCTTCTATTGTGAGTAGTTGGGGAGCATTTTTTTTTAAAAGTGTATGAATAAATGGGGATTTCAATCAAAAGAATTGAGAGCTACATCCTCTTTTATCCTAAGCAATGCTTCTTGTGCCATATCTTAATAAAAATTCAGCTTCCATCTCTAATACAGCCAACTGCAGGACATTTACTGAAAATCTCATTCATACCTTTTATATATTCAATATGTCAGCCAGCCACCTCAGTCCTGTTAATGGGTTTAACCAAAGCTCTGCTGCCTGTATCTCACCTTGTATCAAGACACTTCACTCTAAATTTAGAAATGTCCTCTTTGCTCCTATCATTAGTTGTTCTTACTTGGGTCACTCTTTAAAAGCACTACTTGGATGGGCTTCCTGACAAAGCTTGCTTCAAATTTTAAGAAGCAATATTGCTTGATAGTTTAGAATTACAGATATTCTAGTTAAATCTTTTATTTAAATTTGTGTTGTTAATGTGAGGTAGGTGCCTTTAATCCATATCTAAAACTATGTAATACACTTGTATTCAGCTTTCAACAATGAGAGCCATCAGATGAAGATTTGCATAAATAACATTATTAAGATGAAGGCATAAAAAACGTGACTTGCATGGAAGATTGTTAAAGTCCAGCATAAAAATCAATTTTAGTTTTTCTGTTGTAGTTTTGTTGTAATAATTATTTTGTAAGAAAACCAAAATCTCATATGATTCCAGATATTCACTCAGTGGAGAATTCGGGCTTGCCAAATGGCTCTGTTCTTTCTCAGATTCTTCAAGTGCAGATGCTTGATATGATGGACATAGATGGAATTTATCCTTTATATCTCAGAGTTCAACAGCACTTAGAAGAATTTCCCAAAGACAGGTTAGTTGGAATTGTATGATGTAATTGTAGGGGTATGTGGAAAAGATTGTATAACTACAGTATTTATTTTGTGAAGTAGATCAGTAACATTTCCCATCTGTTTCATATACTGGCCATATGTTGTTATTCCCTATTCTGGAAGACCCAAAATTGGACTCTTCACCTTATTTGACTAATTCAATAATATGGAGAACTTTACATGTGTCAGTGGATTCACCTGTCTTATCTAAGTCTACCTGTGTAACTAGTAAAATTCCCTTTGAAATAAGAATCCTTTCCACTCATTATTTGCCTGCATAAGGTAAAGGTATGACGTTACATATCAGACCAAGAGACATAGGAGTAGAAATAGGGCATTTGGCCCATTGAGTCTGCGCCACCATTTAATGATGGCTGATCCTGTTTCCCTCCTCAGCCCCACTCCCTGGCCTTCTCCCTGTAACCTTTGAAGTCATGTCCAGTCAAGAACCAATCAAGCTCTGCCTTAAGTATACCCAACAACTTGGCTTCCCCAGCTGCCTGTGGTAACAAATTCCAGAAATTCACCACCCTCTGGCTAAAGAAATTTCTCCGCATCTCTGTTTTATATGGATGCCCCGCTATCCCAAGGCTGTGCTCTCTTGTCTTAGAATCCCCCACCATGGGAAAAATACTTTCCACATCTGCTCTATCTAGGCCTTTCAACATTCGAAAGGTTTCAGTGAGATCCCCTCTAATCCTTCTAATTCCAGCAAGTACAGACACAGAACCATCAAACGTTCCTTATATGATAACCCTTTCATTCCCAGAGTCATCCTTGTTAACTTCCTTTGAACCTTCTCCAATGCCAGCACATCTTTTCTTGGACGAGGAGCCCAAAACTGTTCATAATACTCAAGATGAGGACTCACCAGTGCCTCATAGAGCCTCAGCATCACATCCTTGCTCTTGTATTCTAGACTTCTTGAAATGAATGCTAACATTACATTTGCCTTCTTCACCACTGACTCAATCTACAAGTTACACTTTACACTCCCAAGTCCCTTTGCATCTCAGATTTTTGGATTTTCTCCCTGTTTAGAAAATAGTTGCACATTTATTTCCACTACCAAAGTGCATGACCATGCATTTTCCAACAATGTATTTCATTTGCCACTTTCTTGCTCATTCTCCTAATCTGTCTAAATCCTTCTGTAGCCTACTTTTTACTTCAACATTAGCTGCCCCTCCACCAGTCTTTATATCATCTGCAAACGTGGCAACAAAGTCATCTGTTCAGTCATGTAAATCATTGATATACAGCATAAAAAGAAGTGCTCCCAACACTGACCCCGTGGAACCCCAGTAGTCATTGGCAGCCAACCAGAAAAGGATCCCTTTATTCTCACATGCTGTCTTCCAATCAGCCAATGCTCTAACCATGGCAGTAATTTTCCTGTAATACCATGGCTTCTAACACGATAAGCAGCCTCATGAGTGCTCCTTGTCAAAGACCTTCTGAAAGTCCAAATATACAACATCCACTGCACCCCCTTCATTTATCCTACAAATATATTACATTTGTAATCTCTTCAAATGTTTTCCAATATGTTCGTCAGGCATTTGTAATTATCCCTGCACAAATGTTTATAGAAACTCACAGGCTACTTTACCCAAAATACATAATTTTCTATTTGGTACCAATTACCAATCCATGTTAAATTCTATTTGATTAAGGCTGCTTCTAGACTGTGATCGTTCTAGTCTCAAGCAGTAGGTAGTTTATCTTTAATATTTGTCAACTTGGTAAATTTTGCAATTAGCTCCTTTAATCTCACTGAACAACAAAGATTTTGCTTTCTGGATACTTTTGGGTGTATCTTAGTGGATTTTGGGCTGCTGATCATGAAAATCACCATGAAATTTCCCTATAACGCACCATTTATTTCATTTTGAAATCGACTATATTTGTTATTTCATAATTCAAGTCAATTAAAATGTTGCCCACAATATAAGCAGAAAAGTTTTCTATCTTGTCCAGGCATGCCGTGGCATGCTTAGGCAGGGTGGATGCTGTATGGCAGTACAGGTTTTAGAGAGGCTATAAAAGCATCTTGCACACACTGTTCTACACAGATTATGTGTACTCATTATAATAAATTAACTATTCTTAGGAATAGTTGTGATAGCAAAATGTCTTGCTAATATTGCAATAGCTGCAATATTTTCTCTGATATTTTTAGCAACTATGCTTAAATGTCAGACAGAGCATAACTCCTCTTATTAAGGAAGCCTACGAGTTCTACTTTGGGGATAAAATTGGTGACCAGGGTAAAGTCTAGGCTCCTCATATTGGTTATACGACATAAGATTTAGGAGCGGAATTAGGCCATTCAGCCCATTGAATCTACTCCAACATTCCATCATGACTGATCCCAAATCTCACTCAACCCCCATACATGCTCCTTATATGCTAACTCTGTCATTCCTGGAATCATCCTCTTTAACCTCCTCTGGACTCTCTCCAATGACAACACATCCTTTCTGAGATATGGGGCCCAAAGCTGTTGACAATACTCCAAGTGCAACCTGACTAGTGTCTTCAGATTCAGATTCAGTTTATTGTCATTTAGAAACCACAGATGCAATGCAGTTTAAAAAATGAGCCAATGTTCCTCCAGAATGATATCACAAAAGCATATGACAAAACAGACTACACCAGAAAATCCACATAACGTTTGGCAATCCCCAATCCAGAGTCCAGAGAGGCTTAACATTATCTGCTTGCTTTTTATATTATTTTCCCCTTGAAATAAATGCCAACATTGCATTTGCCACCTTTACCACAGACTCAACCTGTAAATTAACCTTCTTGGAGTCTTGCACGAGGACTCCCAAGTCCCTCTATACCATTGATATTTAAACCTTATCGTCATGTAGATAATAGTCTGCACTATTCTTCCTTTTACCATAAGGCGTTATCGTACATTTTCAAACACTGTATTCCACCGGCCACATTGTTGCCTATTCTTCTAATTTGTCTTAAGTCCTGCTGTAATCACATTGCTTCTTTAGCACTACCCACCCCTTTACCTATTTTCATATTATCTGCACTTTGCCACAAAGCCATCAATTCCATTATCCAAATCACTGACAAAGAATGTGAAAAGTGGAGGTCCCACTACTGACCCCCTGAGGAACACCGTTAGTCACTGACAGCCAACCAGAAAAGGCTCCCTTTATTCCCACTCACTGCCTCCTGCCTGCCATTCATTTCTCTGTCCATGCCAGATTCTTTCCTGTAATGCCATAGGATTTTTATCTCGTTAAACTTGCCTCCCCTTGTCCACCTG
Source organism: Hemitrygon akajei (assembly GCF_048418815.1). NCBI lineage: Eukaryota > Metazoa > Chordata > Chondrichthyes > Myliobatiformes > Dasyatidae > Hemitrygon > Hemitrygon akajei. Next base: position 66,644,698 of record NC_133142.1, on the reverse strand, counting down.
GCTTGTTACTTTCTCGAAGAAAGTAACAGATTTGTCAGGCAAGATTTCCCTTTAAAGAAACTATGCTGACTTTGATTTATTTTATCATTAGTCTCCAACTACCCTGGAACATCATCCTTAACAATAAACTCCAACAATTTCCCAACCACTGAGCTTAGGCTAACTGGCCAATAATTTCCTTTCTTTTACCTTCCTCCGTTCTTAAAGAGTGGAGTGAAATCTTCCAGTCTTCCAGAACCAGGCCAGACTCAAGTGATTCTTGAAAGATCATGACCCCTGTTATCCCTTCTGTATTTGTTGTTGATCTTAGAGTTTGGTTCAAAGATACGCAGAAATCAATGTGGTTTGCCGTCCTGATGATATGGTGAGAGCTGAAGGATCATGTGACATACTGCTATTTCTTTCTGACTAGTGTGTCTGGTTTCTCTGCTAAAAACAAGAAATTCATTGAATACCCCAAGCACCCTTCAGCCAGCCATGAAACCTGTGCTGCATGACCATAGTCTTCCAGTACTGAAGGTACCAGAGACATGGAGTTTAGAGGAGGCAGACAATGATGCATGAGCCAGGATGGAAAACAACACTGATACTGATACAGATTTTGAACCCATTATGTTAAGTGAGCCTCAAGTGATAACTCGGTCGGAGTCAAATGACCTGGTCAGAGACTTGGGTTTGTGAAAGGCAAAAGCAGAATTACTGGGTTCAAGACTGCAAGAATGGAATTTGCTGTCACCAGGCACAAAAATATCCATGAAGGATTTCAATATTTGAGACAGATGTTTCCCAGAATAACTGATGTCGAGAATAAGCAAGGCATTTTTGTTGGTCCACAAATCAGTCAGCTCATCGATGACCAGCAATTTGAGGAACTTCTAGTGCATGGAAGGATGTAGTTGAAGATTTTATTGGCAACTACGGACACCAAACTACATGCAGCTGGTTGACAACCTGCTTCAAGCATACAAAACCATGAAATGCAACATGACACTAAAGATTCATTTTCTGCATTCCCATTTAGACTTCTTCCCTACAAATCTTTGCCCTGTCAGTGATGAGTATGGTGAAAGGTTTCACTAAGACATTGTGGTCATGGAGAAATGGCATCAGGGCAACTGAAATCCATTAACACTGGCCGATTATTGTTGGACAGTTAGGCGAGAAGCCTCAGAAAACAGTGCAAATGAAATCTTCAATAAAACATTTTTAGCTTTGTTGTGGAGACTTCTGTTGGCTGTAATGGAGTAGGTTGCACTAGCTACGTGCTCCAAAATTATTTGCTTACTTTGCTGTTTAAACCTATCTCGGTGAGAGCAACATGAGTAGAAAGCCGTCAAAAAAAGAGACTACTTTAGAGACTTTGACTGAAATGATTCAAAAAATGTCAGAGAAACTCGAAAAATTGGATTAACTGGATGATTTGGAATCCAAGTTTGATTTGTTACAGAATTCCTTCGACCTGGTTAAATCTGAACTGAAAACGCTTAATCGGAAACTTGGAAGTATACAGCAGACTGTGAATGACCACAAAATTCGTATTAAGCTACACGAAGAATCTCTGCCGGTGTTGCAGAAGGATATTGAAGGTTTCAAGAAAATTTCTAAGGAACAACTTAAAAAATACGACACATTACTGAAGAAACTTACAGATTTGGAGACCAGGAACCGAAGGTGCAATATCAGAATTCTTGGACTTCCTGAAAAACTGGAGGGTAATCAACCTATCGATTTTTGTGCTCAAATGTTGAAAGATTTATTCCCTGATATATTATCAGAACTACCAAAATTTGAGCGCATTCACCGAGTTACCCCACCTAATTGGGATCCTGCCAAACCTCGCTCTATTATCATTCGCTTTTATGACTATCAGATTAAAGAACAGATTCTTTGTGAATCAAGGAAGAAACGTATATTACAATTTCGTGATCAACAGTTTCGGATTGTTCAAGATTATCCACTGGAAGTTCTAAGAGCTAGACAGGCTTTTAAAGAGGTCATGTCTGATCTTTTTAAGCTTGGCTGTCGCCTTTCTCTCAGAGATCCGTGTAAACTCAAGGTTACTACTTCTGGTAATAAGGTTTCTTGGTTTACGAAGCCTGAAGAAGCTAAGAAACTTTTACAAAGTCTCCATCCTTAAATTCAACTTTGAGTTGTTTTATGTTAAATGTTTTAATTTCACGTGTTCAATCAAGTAATTGGCGTTTTGTTGATAACAAAGTTTCTTGGTTTTACGAAGTCTTAATCATTTGTTTGTTTAAGTAACTGGCGCCTTGTTATCTTTCAAACTATGCAAAACATGCAGGCAGACTGCATCCATTTTCTCTTTTGCTGTTTTTCGCAGCTCTTTTTAAACAATACGTTATATTCTCTCAGTGTTATGTAGGAAGCCATCTAAACCGCTTCCCTTTTTAATGATCTTCTATTTGTTTCTTTACTTTTTTTTGCACCCGCGAGTATATGTTGTTTTACTTATTGATTTTCCATATTTGATTTTCCTTATCTGTCTTTCCTTTTTTACCGAGACTAATACTTATATTTTCCCATTTTTTTAAATCATAATTAGCAAACTTATTTACTTTGATTTTTTTTGTGTATGTATATATATATTTACAATCATTTATTCAGCACAGCTATACATATATATTTTCTGGAGCCACTGGAGTTTTGGGTTGGGAACGTTAGAATTAGTCTTCAGCCTCCCTTGGCTGATTTCTCTCTTTGGGGGGAGGGAGGGGGGGAAATGGGTTCTTCTATAAAGCTGATTGGATGTTTTTACTGTTTTACTTATTCACTATCTACATGTCTGTGATTACCTTTTATACATTACTAAAGGATACTTGATGGATTCTTTTATTAATATACTCAGTTTTAATGTGAAAGGTCTAAATAACCCTGTTGCCAAACGAAATAAGATTTTCTCTTATATCCGGAAACTTAAAACTCATATAATCTTTCTCCAAGAAACCTATATTCGTAAAGATGATATTTCACGTTCTTTCAAAGGATGGAAGGGTATACATTTTCACTCACCCTCTCAATCTAGATCGAGAGGCGTCTCTATCCTGTTTGATCAGAATGTATCCTTTATTCAACATAATGTAATTTCTGATACAATGGGCGCTTTGTTATTGTTTCGGGTAGTCTTGGGAATAAACTAATTGTCTTTGCGAATGTATACGCTCCAAATACAGATGACTCCTTGTTCTTTGAACGTCTTTTCTCTTTTCTGCCTGATTTGAATCGGTATTCCTTAGTGATGGGTGGAAATTTTAATTTTTGGCTGGACCCTATATTAGACCGCTCTTCAAGTAAAACCCCTGTCACTAATAAATCAGTCCTACTTTTTAAATCTTTTTTATCTCAATGTGGTATTCTTGACGAGTGGCATTTTTTTACACCCCCAAGAAAAGGAATATTCATATTTCTCTCAGGTTCATCATATGTACTCTTGGATTGATTATTTTTTTATAGATAGAAACTTGCTTCCACTGGTACGATCCTGTGATTATAAGGAGATTGCTTTGTCTGATCATGCACCTGTGCTTCTGGCTTTAAGATTACCTGTTTACTCTGTACCAAATAGAAGTTGGCGTTTCAACTTATCATTGTTATCTGATAAAAATTTTCTAAAGTTTTTGGAAAACCATATTACTTTTTTCTTTAAAGAAAATTTTAAAGGAGATACTGCTGGTAATATAGTCTGGGATACTTTTAAAGCATATATTCGTGAAGAAATTATCTCTTACTCTACCTGTTTAAAGAAAAAAGCTGACAAAGAAAGGTCTGACCTAGCAGTGATATTAAAAGATCTTGATCGAAAGTATGCCCTATCTCCAGATCCAAGTATATATAATAAGCGTATTGAAATCCAATCCAAGTATAATCTTCTGCTGACTTACCCAACTGAACGACAGCTGTTGAGAGAGAAAACTCAATTTTACATTCACGGGGATAGAACTGGTAGTTTATTAGCCAATCGCTTAAAATCTTTTACAGTTAATCGTCAAATCACATAAATTTTTAAAGATAATAGAACTAAGATATCCGACCATTCTGAAATTAACAACGTATTTAAAGACTTTTACCTTAAGTTTTATCAGTCTGACTCTTCTTCAGATGATACCTATATGAATGCTTTTTTCAGTAATATCAACATTCCTACATTGTCTGCTGATAGTCTAACACAGTTAGATCAGCCTATTTCCAATGAAGAAGTGGCTGAGGCTGTACGTGCTTTACATTCTGGTAAGACCCCAGGACCTGATGGCTTTCCTGGGGAGTTTTATAAAACTTTCACTATGTTACTTACACCTTATTTATCCTCTGTTTTATCAGAGTCCTTTAAATCAGGTACACTCCCTCAATCTTTTTATGAAGCTTTTATTTCTGTTATTCTTAAAAAAAAATCCAGCTGAATGTTCTTCATACAGACCGATTTCTTTATTAAATGTTGATGCAAAAATTTTATCCAAAATCTTAGCGCGAAGACTTGAAAATATTCTACCATCTATTATATCACATGACCAGACAGGATTAATTAAAAATTGTTACTCACATTTTAATATACGTCGGTTATTGAATGTGATATATTCACCATCCAAAAAAATATCAGAATGTATATTATCCTTAGATGCAGAAAAAGCCTTTGATAGGATTGAGTGGAATTATCTTTTTAAGACCTTAGAAAAGTTTAATTTTGGGCCTAATTTTATTCGTTGGGTTAAATTAATCTACTTGTCTCCTACCGCTCAGGTTATTACTAACTCCCAAATTTCTAAGCCCTTTAAATTACAGCGGGGAACTAGACAAGGTTGTCCTCTTAGTCCTTTACTTTTTGCTTTAGCTATAGAACCCTTAGCAATAGCACTTCGAGAATCTAAGGAGATTTCTGGTATACTAAGGGAAGGTATGTCTCATAAAATTTCATTATACGCTGATGATATTTTACTTTTTATCTCTAACACTGTAACTTCTTTACCTTTGGTTCTTTCTTTAATCTCCCAGTTTAGTTCTTTTTCAGGATATAAGCTGAACCTACATAAAAGTGAGGTATTTCCTTTAAATGACCTAATATCTTCAAATGCCAAATTTCCGTTCAAAGTTGTTACAAGTCAATTTACATATCTAGGTGTAACAATGACTAAAAACTTCAAGAATTTATTCAAAGAAAACTTAAACCCCTTATTGAATTATGTGAAAAAGGCGCTTTCTAAATGGTCCCCTCTTTCTTTATCCCTAATTGGCCGAATTAATTCGATTAAAATGAAGATTCTTCCTAAATTTTTATATCTTTTTCAGGCCTTAGCTATTTTTTATTCCTAAGACGTACTTTGATTCTTTAGATTCAATTTTAACCTCTTATATTTGGAATAATAAACAAGCTCGTTTAAGTAAAGTTTACTTACAAAGAAATAAAGAGATGGGTGGACTAGCCCTACCTAATTTTAGGTTTTACTATTGGGCTGCCAATATAAGGAATATTACTTTCTGGTCCTATTATATTTATTGTAAAGATTGCCCATCATGGGTCTCCTTAGAAGTTAATTCTGTAAAAAATTCCTCTATTGTCTCTCTTCTTGGATCATACTCTTCTTTTTCAGCAAATAAAACAACAGATAACATAATTGTTAAGCAAACTTTAAGGATCTGATCTCAATATAGAAAATTTTTTGGTTTAGCGAATTTTTCATTATCATCTCCCATTCTCCTTAATTTTTTTTTATCCCTTCCATGACTGATAAAGTCTTTAAAGATTGGGATGAATTAAGTATTAAGTGTTTTTGGGACCTGTTTATCTCAGGATCTCTTGCTTCATTTGACCAATTGTCAAATAAATTTGCACTCCTAAAATCACATTTTTACAGATATCTTCAAATTAGAGATTTTCTACGTTTCCAATTAGCTACTTTTCCTATAGGTCCTGATAAAAATTTACTGGACGATCTTTTAAATTTAAAACGTTTTGTTAATGGTTCTATTATCGTTAATTGATTCTAGACAAGACTTTTTTAAAATTTTATTTTAGATAAAATAAAAAAAGCTTGGGAGGATGACCTAAATTGTCAGATTTCTGATGATAGATGGAATAAAATTCTTAAACGGGTTAATAAATTATCTTTCTGTGTTCGTCATTCTCTTCTACAATTTAAAGTGGTTCATAGAGCTTACATTTCTAAACAGAAGCTCTCCAGTTTTTACCCGAATGTTTCTCCACTTCGTAATAAATACAACTCTGCTGATGCCTCTTTAATTCATATGTTTTGGTTTTGCCCTACAATTGAAAAGTTTTGGCGGGAGGTATTCCATACCTTTTCACAAATTTTTGATTACAGAGTGGTATACCTTTATGTGTTAAGCTATAACATTTTGATCAATTTTATTACAATATATGAATGTACACAAGTTATGTTGAGGTGTATCTATGTGTTGCACTCTGTAAATGTTTTTTTCTTCTGAATAAAAATATTGTAAAAAGAAAAGAAAGCTTTGAACTATTGCAAAGCATCAGGCACAATTAAGTGCAATTAAATGCATTATATTAAAAAAAAAGTTAATTTCTTGTTTTGTTTTCAAATTCCTACATGACTCAAGTAATCCGAAATTATTTTTGTGTTTTGTTTCAAGTGGTTTACAATAACCAAAAAAGATTTCTGAGGAAGCACCACCTGAGGGTGCTGTAAGACTAAAGATTGAAGAAATTCAGTCTTGGAAAATGGTTGTTGCTGGCAAGAGCAACATATATTTCCCATTGCCAGATAATTTTCTTGAAGTTTTGATGATAATATGCTAACAGAATAATAGTGTTGTTATTTGCAAATTAATCAATTAATATTGTGAAGTTATATCAATTTTGTGATGCTGAAGTGTTCTAGGCTGTGCTCTGTTGATTTTCCAAGTAATAAGGTTGTGAACTACCAGGCATAAAACATATGAAAACTATTGGTTAAAGAAATAATTTTACTAAACAATCCTTTTACATGTGACTAAAAATTTCTCTCTAACTTCACTAATCTTGTATTTCAGGCAAAATTATCTTTAACAAGAATTATTTTTCAAGTCCAGTCTAGTTATGTTGTTCCTTTGTTTTGAAAGATGTAGCAGGGTTTTGGGGTGGAAACCCTGGAACTACAACTAAAAATTATTACTTCGGGTATTTGCATTTACTTATAATAATTAGATTTGGTATTGTTCTCTACGCATATTAAACAGTTTGATTATTTCAGGAACTGAACTGCCTGCTCAAAAATCAATCGGCATGTTGTTTTTGGACGTTACATATCATTATCATAGAATACTCATGTTTCAGTACAATTGTGTGAATTTTAAGGGTTTTTCAGTAATTTGTGACTTTAAAGCTTTTCCTTGTTTTTATATGAATCTCATCAACTTTCTAATTAAATGAGATGTAGTAATAGTTATCCACTATTTACAATAATGTGAAAGTGTGGTTTGTAGTGTCTGTTTTAACTTCTGTGGAAAGCAGAACAAAGGAAGGAAGATGATGACACCAGCAACAATTAACTGGTTAATACTTCGTTTACATATTTCCTTATTAATAAAGATGAAAAAATCTGCATATTATGGAAATCTGAAAAAAAAATTATGGGAACATTCAGCAGGCATAGTGTACATGGAAAAGAAATAGTTAACATTTTGGGCCAGAGATCTTCTGTCAGAATGTTCAGATGACTCAAAATATTAACGTTTTCTCTTTCCTCAGATACTTTTCAATATTCTCTCTTCTTTAAAACAATAAAACCTTGAGAAAGGTGCACTTATTTGTTATACTGGTCAAGAGTTGATTTAATATAACTTTTCATAGATTTAGTTAACTGTTATTTCCATTTGTCCCTTTGCAGGAGTAGGCTACATTTAGATGGGCCTTATGATGAATCTTTTTATGAAAGTCTATCAGACTTTTCACAAGATGATGAAACAGTGGACTATGCAGCCCGAAAGGTAAAATTAATATTTTTAATGTGCAGTGTCTATTTTTATTTAAAACAAAATTAAGTGAATTTCTGTTGATTTTGGAGACATAATGATCTGTACTATCTAGTTGTCATCCTACATTAACTTTTTATGGAGCTATAGGTCCAAATAGTCTCCAGCCTTTGTTTCTGTTTTTAATGTATTTCTTACAGCTTGTAAAATTTAGAGTTCAAAAGGTGTCAAAGAAAATTTTTTAAAAATCTACTTTACAACTCAAAGGCATTTACAGGCAAAAATAAATAAACTGTTTACCTAAATGTGACTTTTCAATCAAATTGGATGTTCCCACTAAGTCAGTGGGGTCTGATGTAAAGGTGAAGGGCAGTACGGGATGTGTATCTGCTATGTTTATTCTCGGCTGCTGGATTCTGCATAAAGCTAGCGTGCACTCTAGTGGTGGAGCTGAAGTTCTGTCATGACTGACTACTATCGTGCAAGCAAGCTGACTTGCGATTGTTTTCAGAACTGATGGAAAAGGTTAGGTTGGTTTTGGGCCATTGGTATAGTCCTGTAGGCTTAATTCCTTTTGTGCCAAAATGTTAATGAATTGATAATTATACTTTTTCAGTTACTGAATCTTGTCGAATTAACCTTAATGTGAGCTTAGTTCCTGGCCTAATTCTATAGCCAACTGTTGGACAAAATATGATTGTTGGTTACTTGGAAAATTAAATGAACAAGTTTCAGTGATGGAGAGACATGAGACTGCAGATGCTAGAGGAACTTAGCAGCTCAGGCAGCATCTGTAAAGAGGAATTTATATTTGTCTTTTGAAATAATCCCTATATATTCCAGTGTAACTGCTGGAAATCTGCAGAAAATTAACAATCACTCACTGGTCTGCAGCTGCAAATATTTCTTGAGGCTTACTCATGTGAGCTGGAATTTTGAGATGTATTAAATTGTACTGTCAGTCTGACCTTTGATGCAAATTCTGTTAATTACTTTTTTTTGCATACTCTGCCAAGGGAGCTTCAGTAATTAATTAACTGACAGATTTGGGCTATTGAATTTATTGGTATTAGCTATTTTTTAAAAAAAAATTGTTTTGTAATTTTCTTTATTGAAGTTCATCAAACAAACATTTCCATAAGATGTATTTCAGACATTGTACATATATATCACAAAATCTCCACAAAGTACTTATCTGGGGTATACACTTATAGAAAAGAGTGGAAAGAAGAAACAAGCAAAAGGAAAGAGCTATGTACAAGTAGGGAGTGATCTTTTTTTAAAACAGATTCATTGATTTGTGAGAATAAAATCAGGCCTATGAGGCATTATCCCCAACATTCCCAGTATGAATCAAATTGTTCCAGCTTATGATTAACAGATGCTGTTATCTTCTCTATTTTGTAAATGTCCATTGTAATTTCCATCCACGGGCTCTCCTGTGATAACCATTTCCTAGTAAGAGTCTTTTTACCAGCCACCAACAGTATATTCATTAAATATTTATCTCTTTTCAACCATTCTTGAGGTATATATGCAAAATATATGGTCTTACTCTCCAAGGGTATTTCACATTTAAAGATGTCTTGTAGGGCATTGTGTATCCCCCTCCAATGGTATTAGCTATTTTTTAAATGCTTGAGTTAAGGGTAAGTTATTAAAACAAGCAGAACTGACAGCTGACTCATGAAAATGTTTAAAATTCAGCTGGATGTATTTCTTCATTCTGTTAGAATTCTCATAAAGGGACCCAATGATTAGTTAGACTGATCCATATCTTTACCTGGTCTGTAAACACTTTGATGTAAAAGTTGTGGCCTTTATAATCTCATCCAAAAATAGTTATGACCAGGAAATACTTTTGTTTCTGTAAACAGATACATCAATACAGGGTTGCTACAACAGCCAAGGATTGTTCCATTATGATTGCACTTTCTCCTTGTCTTCTGGAGGAAAGGTAAGGGGTTTCTTGCTGAAAATATATCAAAATAAGATCAAATTTAAAGATCAGTAAATGATAGAAATAACTAGTATATATAAGTCTGTAAAGTGCAAATGAATAAGGGCAAGGTAGAAGATTTCTTTGGTTCGAGATTCAGGTTTATTTATCACGTGCAGTGAAATGTATCATTTTTTTAAACAAAAGATCCTCCCAAGGATGTGCTGTAGTTCAGAACAACACAGAGCATAACAAGTAACAGAACAACAAGCACTGTTCCTCCTTCTTACCCATGCACATACGCAGTCCTCCAACCCCAGGACTGGCTGTCTTTGGCCTTCAGCTTCCTGTGTGCTCGGACATCAGGCTTCAGCTTCTGGAATTCTCAATGACTTTGATTTTCAATCCTCAGCATTGGCCCCAGAACTCACTGAGCACCATACACTAGGCCTTGAATTTAGGTTTTATCAGTTCATATAGCTGGGGAGTTCCTCTTGCTTCTCACATGGAACCCGCCAATAACTCACTGACTCGAGGCAGGGTGGGCAATACTGGTCTGCTGACCCAACATCGACCATGGATGTCCTATGTCTTTGTCGCTGGCCTTCAGTAATAGAGCAGAGGTTTAGACTCTGACTTGACCTTAATTCCCCTGTATTTATAGGTTTAGAGTAACCGGTCTCTTTCCCAGAGTGGAATTATCAAATACTAGAAGGCATATCTTTCAAGGAGGGGAATTTTATTTAGGAAGCAAGTCTTTCTTTTGTAGAGTGATAGGTACCAGGGACATGCTGCCAGCAGAAGTGGCAGAAGCAACTTCGAGAGGTTCGAGAGGCATTTAGACAGACAAGTAAATAGTCAAAAAATAGAGGGATATGGAGCATATACAGATAGAGTAGATGGCATTAGTTTGGATTGGCAGCATGGTTGGTGCAGACATTGTCAACTGAGGGGCCTGGTCCTGTACTGTATGTACTGTTTGATTTTGTTTACTGTCTAGTCTAATAATTAACAATATCTACAAATTATCATTTGTTTTTCAGACCTGAACCAAGTAGCATAATTAGGACCTCAAGGACATCATTTGCATATTCCATCTCTATTCTTGATTTGGACCCCAAACCATATGAGAATATTGCACACCAGTATAAATTAGATGGGAAAATCATAAACTATTATTTGCAAAATACAAGGACCAAGAAAGATGTTACCAATCCTAATGTCTACAGAGGATATGAAGAATGCACATTATTTTTTCATTCTGTGTGAGTTTCAGTTGGGCATAAATATTCATGTAATATTTAATAAAATGACTGCACTGACTTAGTAGCCATACTCTCTAGTATGTGAAGTTTAGGAAATAAACTTGAGATTTTGTACATTGAAGACTAGCTTTGGATTTTGAACATTATCAAAATTTAGATTGGATATTTGCATTCAAAAAAGCATGTTCTTCCTCAATAATAGCACTAAGGACAGCTTTTCTTTTGGAATAGTGTGGTACCTATCTTTAGAAGGGAAACTGCAGATTATGTTTAAACACAGTCATTTTATCTGTTTCTAAGATGTATTTCGGCAAGTTATGTCAGTATAGATTGTGAAGCGAGCTTTTTAAAGCAGTTGAAAGTAAACAACTATAATTCAAGAACATTGAAAACTACAAGAGAATTTTCCATTAACAATAAAGGAAAGGCGTTTTTCACCGCTGCTATTAGTTTTCTTCATGCTTTCAAATGTAGTTCAAGGCTGCAGGTGTAGTCATAAACTTGATTAAAACTTTTTTCCACTTTGGCTCATCATTCAAATTGCTGCTAGATTTTGCAGTTTGTTTTTCTACAGCTTCAGTTTGTGCCAGATTTGTCTTGTCAGTCACTGAAATTTGCTGCAGTTAGTGCAGATAATTGTAACCGTTAAATGTTTTAAATATGATCTAACCACTTAAGAAAAGTGCCACTGAAATTATAGTTATATAGGAGCAGAATTAGGCCATTTAGCCCTTCGAGTCTGCTTTTAGTAGAGAACCATGGATCTCTTGTATTTAGCAAAAATACCAAGTGGAAAGAGCGCTTCCTATGTTAAGATAATGTTTGAAAATAAATCTTAATATTGCTCCAAAGTCCATGGATGCTGATTAGTAGTCATAGAGTTCAGGAACAGAGATTGGCAAGGATGCATCATCATTATTTAAACATGTCCCTAACTTCAGAGTTAGAATTAAGCTTGTAGTTAGCATGTGTTTTTCTTCCTTATGTGGCTCTCTCTTGGAGTTATTTTCTTGCAAGTAGTAGGTATGCTGTATAACAAGTAATGTTTGCTCTGGAGCAGCAGTAAAAACTTCTTTTGCAATTGTTAAATGTGACTGGGACTATCGGGGAGGATGCTGTTAGGCCAAAAGACCTGTTTCCATGATGTATCCCTCTATGACTTTGATATGTGGATTCTGCAACTTCTTCACTCAAATGTACTTTGTGGAAACTACAGGTATTTATTTGATCCCATGCTTTTTCAGTTTAAGGCATTAAAACATCAGTGCTCTTAGCTGCTTTCTAAGGTGCACATACATTCTAAAGTTAATAAGATTAAAAAAGTAGTCATAGTTGAAACAATGACTTTGTACCATGGGACCAAAATCAAAATTGTAATATCTAGATGTGCATTAAATTAGGCTCTACACAATGTTATCAGCTGTACATGAGAAGTGAATAGTTAAAAGATGGACTATTGTTGATGGAATAAATATGTGAAATAGCTGAAAAAGGAAATCAATTATTGCTGACAGTTACCGCATGTACAATTTTCTGAGCTATGTTTGTGACAGCATAACAGTGGAAACAGATGCTTCTTAGGACAGGGGAAAAATGTGAGTTGCTAGGGAGTGACAAGTGGTGGGAGAGTGGGGATTTGGGGAATAAATATTGAGGCATTTTTGGAAAAGTGATAAAGGGGCATGAAGAGAGTTCTTTTATATAAAAAAGGAATAGGATTAGCATAGATCCAGGACAAAACAATAGAACAGTCACAAACTGTTGTAAGTGCAAATTAAAAGAGAATGGAATGGACATAGCAAATTTCATGTGACATTGAGATGAAAATGGGCCTTGGTAACATAACTTTGCATGAAATAATTTGAACCATTTTACCAGTTAATTTCCTTTGATGCCATCTACCAACTTTTCTTGAAATATGTCAATTATCTCCTTGTGGAGCTAAAGCTGTGCATCGATCCAAAATTTCTGAACTTGCATGAGCTTTGTTGGTTTTTGAAAACATATACAAGTAGAATTTAAATGTTGTTTCTATGATGTTTGTGGACTCTCTTTATCTGGTTCATTATGCTTAAGATTATTCTTTTTCTCCTGACTCCTAGCTGAGTGAGTTGAACTGATGCATTATTGAACCCATATAATAATTTTATAGTGAAGACCGTACAGTTTTCTACTGTATGTCTGAAGAGAAGTTGAATCAATTCCACATTTTTGAGAAGATAGTTTTTCTTTCACATCTTGGTCCTGTATTCATGTTGATTTTCCATTATGTTGCCATTATTTTACATTTTTCTCGAACAGTAATAAGCAGATGCTGCCCATCAGGATTAAAAGAAGGTGAAATTATTCGCGATTTTATTTTCTACAATTATCCTATTGAATTTTAAAAATGGCAGTCGAAGCATTTTGCATTACCTGATAGCAGAATCAGAAACCACTTTAAAATAGTGTCCAAAAAAGTTAGGCGAGTTACTATTACAGTTCGACGTGTTGGAGTTTGGTATCCTCTGTAAGGAGTCTCTGTACGTCCTCTCTATGGAATATGTGGGTTTTCCCCAGATGCTCCGGTTCCCTCCCACAGTCCATAGATGTACCCAGTAGGTTAATTAGTCATTGTAAATTGTCCCATGATTAGGCTAGGATTAAATTGGGATTGTCGGGGGGGGGGGGGTGGGGGAAGGTGCTCAGAGGGCCTACTCCACACTGTATCTCTGAATAAATAAACAGAGTGATCTGGGCTTAATAAAGTAAAATTGTGGGCTTTCTTAAGGAAAAACATTTTGTGTGATCACTGATTTTTGAAGAGGTATATTACAAACGATATGTAGTTTTTCAGATTTTCTTTTTTGATATCTGCACCAAATAACCATGAGGATAATGCTTGATCCTAGTACTTTCCCAGAAGACTTCGTTGTGGAATGGAATGCTTGAGGAGTGTACTCAATACAATTTGATTTAATTACTCTTCAGATTTAGGCTGCATTCTGTCTCTAGGACAATCAGTAGTGTTTTTTTCCCCTGGTAGTTGCATTTAACATTAATCCTGTTCTTAATATTACCTAGCTCAAATTGCACTAATGTCATTGTACAAAACAATGTATAGGTAATTTCCCATTTTATAATGGTGTTAAATCTGTTATAATTTCATTTAGGTGCTAACTTTGTTTTTGATATTTAAATGGGCAAATCTGGTCAAAAAACTTTTGATGATTGTTAGATGAGGTTTTTTAATTTTTTGCTTCTGGCAACCTTGAAGGGAAGCATTTGTATCAGTAGCACATGCTCCTTTCCACTGGAATTAAACAGAAAAATGAATCTGACTTCTTTACCTGTCCAAATGAAGCAAATTAAGTCAACATCCATTATGTTGAATGCCAGTATTGTATTTATATTAATGTTAATATTTTCTCTGTGATAATAACACCACTTGTGATTTCAAAATTAGCCAAGATACTGGATTGCTTACTCTACTTGAGAAACAATATACATGACTTGAATGTGAGTTTTTAGGTAAATTGTTTTTTAATTCTATAGTGTAAACTTTTTGCTTTGTTTTCAGGTGACTTGAATTTTGGATATGATTAATTTCTGTAAATATGTATAATTTGTTTTAAAATGTTTCAATAGTAAATAAGTTTAAAATAATGGTCTTCAATTAAAATTGTTACTGTTCCAGCTGCTGGCTCACAAGCAACATTTTAGAATTGGACAAAACATTTTAGTTCGAATGGTTGGCAATCATACCTCCAATGTTTAGTGCCATTTGAATTTACACTTGTAAGTAATATTTAACTGGATTGGAGAGATGTTTTGCAGTTCAGTTAGTGCAGACATCTCCAATTGTACTTTCTAGATATTGAAAGTGATCAATCACTGTTCATCATTTTGTTCCTGTTGCATTACCCATCAGTTTTTCAAAATAAGATTTCAGTAACTTGACATGAATATTAATGGACTTTAAGAGCATTGTGAATGTGGCTGAGTAGTTTGGACCTGTGGTTTTTATCTGTTGCCACTTAGCTTGAATAATTGATTTATTTAGTATTTAAATTGTGTTGAATCATTTTTTTATTGACAGAACCAACAAGAGGGTGAGAAGATATGCTTCATAATACATGTATATAATCTCCAACTGCAGTATTCTACCTTATGGAATAGTGTGGATATGGCCTTTTGAAAAGATATAACAAGCAATTTCCTACTTGTTTATGACTATAGTGCCTTGTGTTATTGTGAGACATTCAAAGATTACTGATTTGTAAACATCCCATTGAGAATTTTAATTTGATCTGGTCCTGATTTACTTGTAAAAATGTCAATTACAACTGATAATGTATTTTGTCATTGGTACTAACCACTATTTCATTATGTACTTGAGTTATTATATACTCAGCACTTATTAAAAGCTGTGAATTGAACTGCCATTGTAAGAATAAACTTAACTTTCAAATGTAGTTTCCTTAATTTCAGACTACTACATGACAGATGACTTGTAGAAATCTTGTACAAATGCAATAGAAATGTCCCAGTATTTGTAAATATTCTTCGGCAATTTATATTTAAATGCATATTTATTTTTATGTGACAGTGCCATAGGAGAAATTAATTGTAGTTGTGGCATGTCCTGATGTACTAGTACCCTTAATAAATGAGTAGAATGGATTTTTCTCTATGAATTTTCCTTTTGATGCACAGCAGTATGCATTAATCCCATATTTCAGGGTTCTTCGCACAGTTCAGTTAAACACTCAATAGCAGCCTCGATTCCATGTAGGTGTAAGAGATGTCTAAAGCTTTTGGGGGCACTATCCATGACCTTCGTTGTATCGAAGTTGAGTGCTGTGAAAAAAATAGTCACAATTTAAATAAATTCCTCAAATTGTTAAAACTTGATTAGAAAAACAAAGCAATTGTTAATTTGTGGTTTAATTTCAAGTTGCACCATAGACCATGTCTACTAAAGTAAAATCTGAAGTGCCAGAAAATAAACTACAGATGCTGGTTTACCCCACCAGGTCTAGCCACATATGTGGGAAGAGAAACATTTCAGGTCAAACACACTTTGTGAGAATTGGCAGGGAAATGAAAGCTAATGGAACTTCCATAACTGCACAGTGAATGGGGGAGGTGAGGTATATCTGCCAGGGTAAGATTGGGGTGACCATAGGGATGACCATAGGGATAAGCTGTAAACAAGATTATCTATTAAATGAGTAAAAGAGAGCAATTTAAGAACAAAAACAAACAAAAGAATAAAGGATATTCAAAATGCAGAGTCAGAAGACCTGGAGATAACCCCTCCCACCCTCTGAAACTTAAACTGCTGTTTCCTTTTCAGTCCTTGCCAAGGGTCTTTGACCCTTTAAGTCGGTTTCTCTTCTAACAAATGCAGCCTGACCTGCTGTGTTATTTGCAGCATTTTCAGTTATTTTACTGACTTGAAATGCAATTTTCTTGCTTGCACATTCATAATAATCTACCGTAATTATTGTAGCATTTGTGCTAATGCAGAAATTAAATGCATTCCTTCTAAAATTAGTTGTAGTGTCTCCAAAAATGACCTTTGCCAAAATTTAGAGACTGGGTTGGAGAAAAGAAAAACATATATTCACTAGAGAATTGAAAGAACCAGCATCACATTTGGTCAACTGGGATCCACTTTATGACGAGCTGAAAAATATCATCATAGACCTTGTCTATAAGAATAGATAAACGTTTTTGATGTGAATAATTATTGATTGGTTCAACCCTTTTAGTCAGGAATCTATTAAGAACTTAAATAGTTGATATGACATAGTTGATATTGGTTCAAGTAGGTTATTAATAGCTTTTCATCAAGTTCAGATTCTTAATGGCTGTACCTTTCATTTATTGTTCCTTGTCTGACCCTCCATATTTTTGTTTTTGGTCTCCAAACAATCTTGATTTTAAGTGATTTGCTTACAGCTGCATTCAAGCAAGAGTACAATCTCAAACTAAAGTTTAAGTATTAGTTAACTGACAATATCAGATCTGTTATTGTGTCACTGGCTTTTTGAAACGACAACGGAGATTAATACAAAGACCATGGAAATCTACAGCACATTACAGGCCCTTTGACCCACAATGTTGTGACAATCAAGTAACCTACTCTAGAATCTGCCTAGAATTTCCCTAGCGCATAGCCCTCTATTTTTCTAAGCTATATGTATCTAAGGGGCTCTTAAAAGATCCTTTTGTATCCACTTCCACCACCGCCGCTGGCAGTGCATTCCACGCACCCAACGCTGTGTGTGTGTGAAAAACTTACCCCTGACATCTCCTCTGTACCTATTTCCAAGCACCTTAAAACTATGCCACCTCATGTTAGCCATTTCAGCCCTGGAAAAAGCCTCTGACTATCCACACGATCAATGCCCCTCATCATCAGGTCACCTCACATCCTCTGTCACTCCAAGCAGAAAAGGCTAAGTTCACTCAACCTATTCTCATAGGGTATGCCCTCCAATCCAGGCAACATCCTAGCAAATCTCCTCTGCACTCTCTCTATAGTATCCACATCCTTCCTGTAGTGAGGTGACCAGAACTGAACACAGTACCCCGGGGGGGGGGGGGGGGGGGTCTGACCAAAGTTTTGTATATCTGTAACATTACCTCCCGGCTCTTAAACTCAATCCCATGGTTGATGAATGCCAACACACCATACGCCTTCTTAACGACACTGTCAACTTGCACAGCAGCTTTGAGTGTCTCATGAACACTGACCCAAAGATCTCACAGATCCTCCACACTGTCAAGAGACTTACCATTAATATTATATTCTGTCTTCAAATTTGATCTACCAAAATGAACTAAGTACCGCCACCTGTTGCCTTCTGTGAGCAAGCCAATTTTGAATCCACAAAGCAAGGTCTCCTTGGATTCCATGTCTCCTTACTTTCTGAAGGAGCCTTGCATGGTGAATCTTATCAAATACCTTACTGAAATCCATGTACACTGCATCCACTGCTCTACTGTCATCAATGTGTTTCGTTACCACTTCAATCAGGCTTGTAAGGCACAGCCTACCCTTGACAAAGCCATGCTGACTATTCCTAATCAGATTACGTCTCTCCAAATGCTCATAAATCCTGCCTCTCAGAATCTTCTCCAACAACTTGCCCACTACTGAAGTCAGGCTCACTGGTCTATAATTTCCTGGGCTATCTCTACTCCCTTTCTTGAACAAGGGAACAACATTTGCATCCCCCCAACCCTCCGGTACTTCTGTCCTTATTGATGTCACAAAGATCATCGTCAGAGGGTCAGCAATCTCCTCCCTCACTTCCCACAGTAGACTGGGGTTTATCTCATCCATTTCTGGTGACTTATCTAACTTAATGCTTATCAAAAGCTCCAGCACATCCTCCTTCCAAATGTCTATATGCTCAAGCGTTTCAGTCCGCTATAACTCATCCCCACAATTGCCACGGTCTTTTTCTTGAGTGAATACCGAAGCGAAGTATTCATTAAGTACCTCTGCTACCTCCTTCAACTCCATGCAC
The DNA here is from genome assembly GCF_048418815.1 of Hemitrygon akajei. Taxonomy (NCBI): domain Eukaryota; kingdom Metazoa; phylum Chordata; class Chondrichthyes; order Myliobatiformes; family Dasyatidae; genus Hemitrygon; species Hemitrygon akajei. The sequence goes on along the minus strand of NC_133142.1, from coordinate 66,626,027 downwards.
ATGTTTCCACTATCGCACCTAATTGGTCCTATTCTCACATGGCTCATCCTCTTGCTCTTCAAATACTTGTAGAATGCCTTGGGGTTTTTCTTAATCCTGTTCACCAAGGCCTTCTCATGACTCCTTCTAGCTCCCCTAATTCCATTCTTAAGTTCTTTCTTAGCAACCTTATAATTTTCTAGAGCTCTAACAGTACCTTGTTTCTTGAACTTTTCATAAGCTTTTCTTCTTAACTAAATTTTCTACATCCTTTGTACACCATGGTTCTTTAATCCTACCATCCTTTCCCTGCCTCTAATCAGAACTCCATGCAAATGGTCCCTGTGCATTTGCCACATTTCTGTCGAGCATTTTCCAGAGAATATCTGCTCCCAAGTTCCTGCCTAATAGCATCATATTTCCCCCTACCCCAATTAAATGTTTTCCAAAATTGTCTGCTCCTATCCCTCTCCAGCGCTATGGTGAAGGAGATAGAGTTATGGTCACTACCTCCAAAATGCTCTCCCAGTGAGAGATCTGACACCAGGTTCATTTCCCAATACCAGATCAAGTTCCTCTCCTCTAGTTCCTGAACACACTGAATAAACTCCACCCCATCTAAACCCCTTGCGCTAAGGAGATGCCAATCAATATTAGGAAAATTATCTCATCACAACAACCCTACTATTATTGCACCATCTCAGAATCTGCCTCCCTATCTGATCCTCGATGTCCCTGTTACTACTGGGGGTCTATAAAAACACCCAGTAGAGTTATTGCCCCCTTCCTGTGTCTGACTTCCACCCACACTGACTCAGTAGACCATCCCTCTATGACTTCCTCCTTTTCTGCAGCCGTGATACCATCCCTGATTAGCAATGCCACGCCCCACCTCTTTTGCCTCCCTCTCTGTTCTTTCTGAAACATCTAAAGCCTGGAACACTCAGCCATTCTGTTCCTGAGACATCCACGTCTGTAATGGCCACAACATCACAGTTCCATGTATTGATCCACGCTCTAAGCTCATCCACAGTGTTTATGATACTCCGTGCATTAAAATAGACACATCTCAAACCATCAGGCTGAGTGCATCTTTGCATCTGGGGAGTAGGTACAGAGGAGATGTCAGGGGTAAGTTTTTTCACTCAGAAAGTGGTGAGTGCGTGGATTGGGCTGCTGGCAACAGTGGTGGAGACGGAAACGATAGGGTCTTTTAAGAGACTTTTAGATAGGTACATGGAGCTTAAAAAAATAGAGGGCTATAGGAAGCCTAGTAATTTCTAAGGTAGGGACATGTTTGGCACAACTTTGTGGGTCGAAGAGCCTGTACTGTGCTGTAGGTTTTCTATGTAATATCTCCCTATCCTTCCTCACAAACTCTCTCCAAATTGTCTCTACTTGTGCTCTGATCTCCCCATCCTCTGCCTCTTCATTTCAGTTCCCGCCCCCCTGCAAATCTAGTTTAAACACTCTCAACAGCATTAGCAAGCCTCTCCACCAGGCTTTTGGTCCCACTCGTATTCAAGTGCAACCTGTTCTTTTTGTACAGATCACACCTGTCCCAGAAGAGGTCCCAATGATCCAAAGACCTGAATCCCTGTCCCCTGCTCCAATCCTTCAACCATGCATTTATCCTCCACTTCATTCTATTCCTATACTCACCGTCGCGGGGCACAGGGAGCAATATGGAGATTACTACCTTTGAGGTCCTGCTTCTCAGCTTTCTTTCCAACTCCCTGTATTCTGTTTTCAGGACCTCCACCCTTTTACTACCTATGTCGTTAGTACCAATATGTACCACGACCTCAGGCTGCCCACCCTCCCATTTCAGGATATTGTGAATGCGCTCACGAACCCCAACACCTGGGAGGCAAACTACCATCTGTGTTTCTTTTCCGTGCCCACAGAATTGCTGCTCCTTCCCCCTTACTATAGAGTCCCTATTACCATTGCCATCCTGTTCCGTTCCCCACCCTACCCTTCTCAGTCACAAGGCCAAACTCAGTGCCAGAGGCATGGCCAATGTTGCTTCCCCCAGGTAGGTCATCCCCCCACCCCCCCCCACCCAACAGCACTCAAAATGGAGTACTTCTTGTTACGGGGGACAACCACAGGGGTGTTCTCCACTACCTGACACCCTCCCTTCCCTCTCTTGACAATCACCCACGTATGTGTCTCCTCTGGCCCTGGAGTGACTACCCGCCTTTAGCTCCTGTCTATCACCTCCTCACTCCCTAACAAGCCGAAGATCATTGAGCTGCAGCTCCAGTTCCCTAACTCTGTCTCTAAGGAGCTGCAGCTCAATGCAGCTGGCGCAGATGTTGCCATCAGGGAGGCTGGAAGTCTCCTGGACATTTCACATCTGACACACAGAACAGAAAACTGGCCTTGTAGTCATACCCACTATTCTTGTTAGGGGGGAAAAAATAACTTACCTCGCTGAAGCCCCGATGAGCTAAGCCCTACTACTCTGACAACCGCTCTGCTAGACAGAGAATTTATGTTATTTCAGAGCTTTCTCAGTGTACTTACGTGATGACAAGCTACTGCACCTGAGCACTTCTCCCTGAACTAATACGCCGAGACCCGCGAAATGCTCTTTTTTTAAACTCTTCTCCCTGACCTGTGCGAAGCTCTCTCTCTCTTCAAATCGAGTGGTCCACTGCTAATGCAATTAATGTTCAAATTGCTTTCCGAGCTGCTTGTGCCTTCCTGGTTAAAGCTATTTTATTAAGTTATTAGAGGAATGATGTGGAGTTGCAAGGAAATCCTGAATTATTTTTAACCTAAACTTGTAAATTTTTAGACTAAAAACCATATTTATTCACTACATTAATGTCTATCAAAAATCATTTCACTATCCAGTGTTCATGATCAACCTATTTTGGTAAACTGATACTGCACCTGAATTTAATTATGATATAGTACCAATGTAGAAATATGAAATGTTCCCTAATGTTTCAATTTTTTATACTTGCCCTCTGCTGGTACTTTCGTCAAGAGATCCAAGACTGGGGTAACGGCTCCTCCTTCGCTTACATGTATTTTCCAGAAAATTTTGAACTCAATTCTGTGCAAGAGAGTAAAAGAGGTGGGTTGGTGTTTACTAATTTTGCAGTTGTCTAGGGCATGTTCATTCTGGCTTGCTTCCTGCGCAATTTTTGTGTCTACAGAGACAAGTTGCACTCTGAGGTTCCCTTATTGTGAAAGCCTTGCTGCAGTGGCTGCCACATAACAACTGAAACAATGAACCTCTGCTCATGTTGGGCCACTTTGCAACCATTCCCACTCTGCCACACACACAACTGTCCTGATCACTTTTTTCTCTAAATTCATTGCTGTCAAAGACCTTTGAAATGCTTTCATGCCCCCTGAAAGAACAGGTATTATAAAAGCAACTGAGTTCTTTTTGAATACAGTGCATGTTGGCTAATTGGGACCAGTACATCTTAGCCCAATTAAATGGGTGCCCCAATTAGCCGAAGTTTCATGGAAATAGTTAAAATATATATAAAAAAGACAAACACACAAAATGCTGGTGGAACACAGCAGGCCAGGCAGCATCTATAGGGAGAAGCATCCTGACGAAGGGTCTCGGCCTGAAACGTCAACAGTGCTTCTCCCTATAGATGCTGCCTGGCCTGCTGTGTTCCACCAGCATTTTGTGTGTGTTGTTGTTTGAATTTCCAGCATCTGCAGATTTCCTCGTATTTGCTCTTAAAAAAGACAAACTACCATTTAATTGAGTAACAAATTATGTATTTAAATGTAATACAGAACAAATTAGAACACTATCAATACTTATATCCTACGATAAAACACTATTAGTCCCTATTAGTTATTGATGGAGGATACCATGTTCTGATTGACTGTAAATGAACAAAATTAGTGCAGGAAACTATTGGACTGCCTTTATACAATGCTACCTCAGGTCAACATCAGGTAGATACTGGAGGAGCTGAGCAACATAATCAGCAGACACAAAACTATGCACTCTGATGTCTTCCCTATCATTGTGGGAGATTTCAACCAGGTCAGCTTGAATAAGTCTGAACAACTACCGAGAACGTATCACTTTTAGAACCAGAGAAGGCAACACACTAGACAACTGTTATGCCACCATCAAAAACACTTACCGTACCATCCCACACCCACACTTTGGAAAGTCCGATCACCTGGCTGTACTTCTCCTCACAATGTATGGGCAGAGACTAAGATTGCAGCATCAGTGGTGAGGGCCAAAGAATGTCAAGGGAAGCAGAGGAGCGCTGCTTGAGTTGGTTAACTGGACAATATTCAGGAATTCATCTTCCAAGTCTGAATGAATGTGCCACAGGTGTCACCAACTTCATCAAGATCAGATATATCCAAACCTAAAGCTGTGGATGAATCCAGGAGATATGTAGTCTGCTGAAAATCTGGCATTCAAGACCAGTAATTCAGAACTATAGAAGAGGTCTAGGTATGACCTACAGAGATTTATTTTAAGGGTGAAAAACATTTCTGATTGAGGTTAGAGACAATCGGATGCAAACCATTACTTCCCACTAAGGAAAACCTAGATCATGAATGGCTGTGATGCATCTCTCACAGAGGAGCTCTGTGCCTTTCATGCACACTTTGAAAGGGAGAATAAAACAATACCTGTGCAAATCCCTGTAGCATCTGGTGATCCTGTGATCTATATCTTGGAGACTGCTTCAGAATATCTTTCAAGAGGATGAATCCTTGCAAAGTGTCAGGCCCTAATTGTCTACCTGGAAGGGCTCTGAAAACCTATGCCAACCAACTGGTTGGAATGTTCAAGGACATCTTTGCTCTCTCAATGCTGCAGTTTAGGTTCCCACCTACTTCAAAAGGATGACAATCATAACAGTGCCCAAAAAAAGTAGGATGAGTTTGTCTCAATGATTATTGCCCAGTGGCACTCACATCTACTGTGCTGAAGTGCTTTGAGATGTTGGTCAATTGATACGTTGTGGCCTTCACTGAGTTGTGGGTGAAAGAGGATCATATTTGGGAACTTAACATCCAAGGAAACACATTTTATCCAAAGGTGGCAATATTGCTTAAAAAAATGAAATCAAATTCTTAGAAAAAGGTGACGTAGGATTGGAAGATGTAGAACCCTTGTGGGTAGAGTTAAGGAAATGCAAGGGTAAGAGACCTGGTTGGGAGTTATATACAGTCCTCCAAATAGCAGTCAGGATGTGGATACAAATTACAACCGAAGATAGGGAAAGCATATAAAAAGGATAATCTTATGATAGTAATGTGGATTTCAATGTGCAGGTAGATTGGGAAAATCAGGTTGCTGCTGGATCCTAAGAGAAGCAACTTGTAGGATGTACACAAGATGGCTTTTCAGAGCAAATTGTTGTTGAGCTCACTGGGGGAGAGGCAATTCTCAATTGGGTGTTGCACAATGAACCAAATTTGATTAAGAAGTTTAAGGTACAGGACCCCCGAGGAAGCAGTGATCATAATAATGATAGAATTCACCCTGCAGTTTGAGAGGGAGAAGAGTCAAAAGTATCAGTATTACAGTAGAGTAAAGGGAACTACAGAGGCAGGAGATAGGAGTTGGCCAACGTTGTTTGGAGCATTCACTATAAGACCATAAGATATAGGAGCAGAAGTAGGCCATTCAGCCCATCGAGTCCACTCCACCATTCAATCATGGGCTGATCCAATTCTTACAGTCATCCCCACTCCCCTGCCTTCTCCCTATACCCTTTGATGCCCTGGCTAATCAAGAACCTATCCATCTCTGCCTTAAATGCACCCAATAACTTGGCCTCCTCAGCCGCTCGTGGCAACAAATTCTACAGATTTACCACCCTCTGACTAAAGTAATTTCTCTGCATCTCTGTTCTAAATGGACGTTCTTCAATCCTGAAATTGTGCCCTCTTGTCCTAAATTCCCCTAATGTAGGAAATAATTTTGCCATGTCTAATTTCTTCAGGTCTTTTAACATTTGGAATGTTTCTATGAGTAGTCCCCCCATTCTCCTGAACTCCAGGGAATAAAGCCCAAGAGCTGCCAGACATTCCTCATACGGTAACTCTTTCATTCCTGTAATCATTCTAAGAATCTTTTCTTAACCTTCTCCAATGTCAGTATATCCTTTCTAAAATAAAGAGCCCAAAATTGCACACAATACTCCAAGTGTGGTCTCACAAGTGCCTTATAGAGCCTCAGTATCATACCCCTGCTTTTATATTCTGTACCTCTAGAAATGAATGCTAACATTGCATTCGCCTTCTGCGCCACTGACTCAACCTGGAGGTTAACCTTTAGGGTATCCTGCACAAGGACTGCCAATTCCCTTTGCATCTCTGCATTTTGAATTCTCTCCCCACGTCTTGTTACATATACCTGTTAGGGTGCATTCTCCAGATACCTTATGAGGCAACCGTAGCCATCAGCCAGGAGCAGATGTCAACAGGCGGTTCCCTACCTTCACAGAGTGTTTTGACCCTTAACCACGACACTCTCCAGTTGGTGGGCCGGCAGTGGTGGCCAAATCACTGCCCATCTGCTCCTGGCTTCCCTCCTCTCGCCTACTCCAAATCCAACAAGAGGCTCGTTCTGCCTCTTACCCCATCCTACGAGCTGCTTGTTTTTGCTCCTTTCATCCAGGCCCAGAGCTGACAGCAACCGCCATGCTGATTTGGCTTGGAAACTTCTGCATCCGATCTCCACAGGGAACAACCATGCCTGCCATCCCTTGTCTTTGCACTCCTGCACTAAGGGCTGGTACTTCAAGACCTTTCTCTTGTGGGCCTCTTCCCAGCCCTCCTCCCACGGCACCGTCAGCTCAACCAGAATTTATTTCTTCCCCCAAAGTAAATGATCATACACTTTCCAACATTGTATTTCATTTGCCACTTCTTTGCCCATTCCTCTAAACTATCTTAGTCTCTCTGCAGGCTCGTTTCCTCAACACTACCCACTCCTCCAGCTATCTTTGTATCATCGGCAAATTTAGCCACAAATCCATTAATCCCATAGTCCAAATCATTGACATACATCGTAAAAGCAGCAGTCCCAACACCAACTCCTGTAGAACTCCACTGGTAACAGGCAGCCAGCCAGCATAGGATCCCTTTATTCCCACTCTCTGTTTTCTGCTGACCAGCTAATGCTGCACCCATGCTAATAACTTCTCTGTAATTCCATGGGCTCTTATCTTGCTAAGCAGCCACACGTATGCCACCTTGTGAAAGGCCTTCTGAAAATCCACCTACACCAAGCCTACTGCATTTCCTTTGCCTACCCTGCTTGTAATTTCCTCAAACAATTACAGTAAGTTAGTCAGGCAGGATTTTCCTTTCAGGAAACCATGCTGGCTTTGGCCTATTTTGTCATGTGCCTCCAGGTTCTTTGTAATTTCATCCCAAACAATCAATTCCAACAACTTTCCAACCACTGATGTTAGGCTAGCAGGTCTATAGTTTCCTTTCTGCTGCCTCCCACCCTTCTTAAATAGCAGAGTAACATTTGCAATTTTCCAGGCATCCGGTACAATGCTAGAATCTATCGATTCCTGAAAGATCATTGTTAATGCCTCCGCAATCTCTCCAGCTACTCCCTTCAAAACCTGAGGGTGCATTCCATCAGATCCAGGAGATTTATCCACCCTCAGACCATTTTGCTTCCTGAGCACCTTCTCAGTTGTAATTTTCACTGCACATACATGGATGACATCAGAAAACCAATGGCTGGTGGTTCTGGGGGCAATTCAGAAGGCACAGGATAGATACACCAGAAAGATGAAGTGGCATTCTAAAGGGAGAATGAGGCAACTGTGGCTGACAAGGGAAGTAAAAGCAGAAGTGGGAATGTACAATATAGTTGGAAGTTAGATGATTGGGAAGCTTTTAAAAACCAACAAACTACAACTAAAGCCATTAGAAGAGAAATGATGAAATATGAAGGGAAGCTAGCCAATAATATAAAAGAGGATACCAAAAGCTTTTTCAGTAAAAGTGGATTTCGGAGTGCTAGAAAATTTCACTGGCGAGGTAGTTACGTAGGAGAAAGAATTGGCAAAAGAACTTTTAGTATTATGTGTTAGTCTTCAGTATAGAAGACACTAGCAACATGCCAGATATTTGAGTGTCACAGGGCAAAAGTGAGTGTTGCTGCCATGATTGAGGAGGAAGTGCTGGGGAAGTTGAAAGACCTGAAGGTAGATAAATCACCTGGACCAGATGGATTGCACCTCAGGGTTCTGAAAGTGGTAGATGAAGAGATTTGTAGAGGCATTAATAATGATCTTTCAAGAATCACTAGTTTCTGGAATGGTTTGGAAGACTGGAAAATTCTAAATGTCACTCCACTCTTTAAGAAGGGAGGGAGGCAGAAGAAAGGAAATTATAGGCCAGTTAACCTGACTTTAGTGGGAAGATGTTGAGTCCATTACTAAAGATGCGATTTTGGGGTACTTGGAGGCACACGAAAAGCCAGGCCCAAGTCAGCATGGTTTCCTTAAGGAGAAATCTTATCTGACAAATCTTTTGGAATTCTTTGAGGAAATAAGAAGCAAGATAGACAAAGCAGAGTCAGTGGTAAACAGAGTTTACTTGGATTTTCAGAAGGCCTTCGGCAAGGTGCCACACATGGAAGGCTGCTAAACAAAATGAGAACCCATGTTTTTACAGGAAAGATAGTAGCATGGACAGAAATTTGGCTGACTGGGAGGAGGCAAAGTGTGGGAATAAAGGGCCCTTTTCAGGTTGGCTGCCAGTGACTTGTTTTCCGCAAGGGCTGGAGTTGAGACCACTTATTTTTTCGTTGTAAGTCAACAATTTGGATGACGGAATTGATGGCTTTGTGGCCAGGTTTGCAGAAGATATGAAGATTATCTGCCCTTCCACCTATCTTCCTGAGGAAGAAAGGTGTCTGCAGAAGGACTTGGACGTATTGGGAGAATGAGCAAAGAAATGGAAGATGGAATAGAGTGTAGAGAATTGTATGGTCATGTACTTGGATAGAAGGAATAAAAGTGTAAACAAAATAGGGAAAAATTTTAAAAATCAGAGATGCAAAGGGACTTGGGAATCCTCATGCACGATTCCCTAAAGGTTAACTTGCAAGTTGAGTCAGCGATAAGGAAGTCAAACGTTTGTCTTAGTATATAGTACATATTTTACCTTTCTGTGCATATAAAACACTTACGAAACATACGTATTTCAATAATTAAACCGCTGCATTGCTTAGTAATAATTGTAGCTTTCATCAGGGCAGGGCCTTTCACATGCCTCATTAAAAATGTTCCGATTGTTGACTGACTGTAGGTCATCATTCCGATGACCGATGATGTTTCACCTTTTTCCAATCACTTTATTACTTCCACCTTATTTTCAATCGTGATTGTAATTATTTTTGTGAACAGAAACACTGCGGATTCAGAGCTTCACCGCTGGGTCCTAATGTCCACCGCACTGAGACATGTTAAATAAAGTCCGGGATTCCGCTGGATCCTAAAGACCACTGCACTGAGACAAGTTAAATAAGGGACTTGAGCATCCGCGTTTTTTGGTATCCGCGGTGGGTCTCGGAACCAATCCCCCACGGATAAATGGGCCGACTGTATTGTTATAAAATCATAGAGAGATGCAGCTTTGAAAGAGACACTTCGGCCCACCAAATATGTGCCATCAATCAACCACTCGTTTACACTAATCCTATATTAATCCCAATTTTTATATTCCCTATATATTTGCCAGATTTGACTACTCACCTACACATTAAGGGCAATTTACAGTAACCAATTAACACTAGAATCTCTGGTCTTTGCGACATCAAGTAAACTGGAGAATCTGAAGGAAAGTCATGTAGAACGTAGAATGTAGAAACTCCACACAAACAATACCCAAGGTCAGAGGTGAAGGAGTAGGATAGTGGTTCTACCACTGTGTTGTCATTTAAAACGATGGCAAATTAAACTTAGATTTTAAAGTGGTCTTACCCAGGAAGCTTGGAACACTTCAATACCATGTAGTCCCCACTTGATCCCTCTGGAAGTTTTATAACTTCAGGGTGTTTCTCCTAGGAAATAAGTAGAGCTATATGTTGAAACTGGCTTCTGAGATACATATTTATTCTTTGTTAATAATTAAAATGATATTATCAGTAAAGCATTATAGGGAGTCAGTTTATAAGATATAGCTTGTTAAATCGACAAACCAAACTGGATTGCCATTAGAAAACTATGGCTGATATTTCACAACCATGTGGCTATAAACCTGTAGCTAGCAATTAAGATATTATAAATAATTTGACATGTACTTTGATGGCAAACTGAACTGAACATCTGCTGTAAAAACTGTACCTAAACAGTTCGAAGAAGCAGAATCTGCCAGATCGGGAACACTTTTGGTAAACAGATCACGGTTATGGATCTTAGAAGTCTTGGAGACTCTTTAGAAGACAAATATATGGCTATTGTAGATGAATACCTTGTCCTAAATATAATTTCATTTGACAATATACTAATTGAATGAATAGCATCTGAATGCTTGAAGAGGCATTATTTTCTTTTTGCTCCTCCAAAAGCATTAACAGTTGTCAATTTGAAAATATTTGTGGCTACTTCTTGATGACATGAATTTGCATTATGATTTCAGGAAAATAAAACTATTTGGTTCAAACAATTCAATCAACTCAATAGTGTACATTGTCTTATTGCCTTAACTCTTTATTTATAAAATGTCAACAATGTTTCCTTTGTCACTTGGAGCTTCTTCAGATTCCAAGTTCTCCTCATCATATTTTCATATAATAAGAAAAGAAAGTTGCACAGATTCATAAATATCCACAATGTACATAGCAAGTTCAGGAGAGATATTCATAGAGTTTTCTTTCATTTCAACTGAGCACCCATGTTTAATATTTAAAATTTTATTCCTCTGATAATAAATACTTAGTAAAATCATAATTTTAAGAATATTGCAAGTAAAACCCACAGTTGCACATATGTATATTTATGTTCCTCACATAATGTCTCTTTTGGGTACCCGAGATCAATGAGTCACCACTCATAATCTGGGTGTTCATTTTTCCATGTGGCTACTTGTAAAGGACCATGAGAAATCCCTTTGTTAAGGGAACTGCTGTATATAAAAAAACATTTAATTGGTTAAGATACATGATACCTCACTAACAGTAGCCCACAGTGCTTGTAGTGATGCATACTTCTGTGATAGTTGTTTATCATGATAAACTAGAATTGGCGGAGTTTCTAAAATTGAAGAACAACCCTTTCTACTTTCTCCAGCTTTTTGAGACTATTTGCACAATCGCCAATGGTTGATTCAATTTTCTCAGAAATATCAGGATTGGAATTTACTCTTTATATGGATTTTGCAGATTCCCCAACAATTTGTTCCCCAAAATTCAGCACAATTCCGGTTGTGTGCTTGAAATGGAATAATGTTTTGACTGAGTTGTTATTCTTGTGGAAGACATCTCAGTGGATAGGAGATCAGAGGCTTGACAGTGAGCACTGTAAAGTCAAAGGCTTTGACTCCAAGTTATAAGAAAAAATTATTCTGGACAGCTTATCACTTACAAACAAAATACCAGAGAAATGTATGACCCTGTCTTCTTGAATCAGAAGTTAAAAGAATAACCCAATGTAGGAAATTCCATTACAGAAGACGGATTTTCAAGAGATATTAACTGCTGTGTATAGTTAAGTTATATTGATTCAGCTATTGAAAAAACCTCAAAATGGCGTACAATTTTTTCACTGTCTAGGTCTTGGCCACAATTTAACAAAGGTACATAGTAATTAAATGTGGTGTGCAAAAGACTTTTGATATCTGAGTTAAGACAAAGTTAAATTTGGTTAGATTTGGTACAAACCATAGGAAAAGGGATGCTTCCGATAATGCTGAGGCATGGGACTTGAAATAATACATCCATACAAAATAGACAAATAATACAAATTAAATGGGTGAGATTGAGTCCTCAGCATTCTTAAGTGACAAGGGTAGGATGCGTGATGAGGTTCTGCATAGGGAGTTCAGAGAGTTAGGTGCTAAGTTAAAAGGCAGGACCTTCAGGGTTGCGATCTCAGGATTGCTACCCGTGCTAGTGAGGCCAGAACAAGGAAGATTGTAGTTTAATACGTGGCTAAGGAATTGGCATAGGAGGGAGAACATCAGAAAATATAAATCTTAAAGCTCAATAAACAGAGAAGGTTTGTATTATTTGGCCATCTTGTTTGGACGTAGTATTTTAAGACCCATGCCTCAGCTCTCTTCCAGGGAAAGTGGGGCCTGTACAGAAGGGATGGTTTACACCTGAACTGGGGGGGGGGGGGGGGTTGAAGGGGAGAAACTAGCTTCTTGGCAGGAAGGTTTGTTAATGCTGCACAATGTGGTTTAAACTGGAGTTGCAGGTGGAGGGGACCCAGGGTACCACAACAGACAGTGGAGAGATTGTGGGGGCAGATATTGGTAAGATCTCAGACAAAGTCAGGAATCACAAGGTTGAGTATGGTGTGATTAGTGTCCTGAGCTGCATATACTTCAGTGCAAAAAGTATCGTAGGATGGGCAGGTAAGCTCAGGGCATAGACTAACACATTGAATTATGATACCATAGCCATTAATGAGATTGGTTGCAGGAGGGACAGGACTGGCAGCTCAGTATTCCAGGGTTCCGTTGTTTTAGACCTGGCAGAGCAGGAGTGATTAAAGGAGGAGGGGTGGCATTACTAGTCAGGGAAAATGTCACAGTTATACTCACTCAGGACAGACTGACGAATTCACCTAGTGAGGCGTTATGGGTGGAACTGAGGAATAAGAAAGGTATGACCACGTTAATGTGGCTATATTACAGACACCCAACAGTCTGAGGGATTTAGAGGAATAAATTTGGAGAGAGATTGTAGACTGTTGCAAGAAACATTTTGTTGTATTAGGAGGTGATTTTAACTTTCTACATATTGACTGGGATTCCCATACTGTAAAAGGACTAGAGTTTGTCAAATGTGTTCAGGTAAGTTTCCATAATCAGTACATAAGTCCCAACAAGAGAGTGTGTGATACGATATGCTATTAGGAGATGAGACAGGGCAGGTGACAGAAGTCTGTGCAGGGAAACCCTTTGCATCTAGTGATCACAATGCTATTAGTTTCAAAGTAAATATGAAAAAAGCCAGGTCTGGTCCGTGGGTTGAAATCCCAAACTAAAGGAGGAGGGATGGCATTAATATTCAGGTAAAATGTCATAGCAGAGATAGGCCTGGACCACAGGTTGACAGGAAAAGTGGATCAGTCACGATGAGATGGCAGTGCAGATTCAATGGGCCAAATGGCCTAATTCTGCTCCTACATCTTATGGTCTTAAATTGGAAGAAAGGTCAATGTTGCTGCTATCCAATAAGGAATAGAGTGTACTTGGAGAAGGAGCCAGACTGCTTGACTCGAAGGTAGAAGAGAAAAAAAAACAGATCATAGATATGATTATTTGTAAGGGACATTGATTAAGCAAAGGGAAGAGAAATAAATTACCCAACATAGAGTTCAATGCAGATTAATAAGAGGTAACCCACTTTTGACCCAAGAGAAATAAATCAGAGAGTTTTCTGCATGATTACAAACAAGGAAATGTGCAGCAGCAGAGATCTGTGACTTCAAGTGGAAAAATCATTACTAGTTGTTGGACAATTGCAAAAATTAGTACAGAAGTGGAAGCCATAGAAAGGGTGCAGAGGAGATTTACAAGGATGTTGCCTGGATTGGGGAGCATGCCTTATGAGAATAGGTTGAGTGAACTCGGCCTTTTCTCCTTGGAGGATGAGAGGTAACCTGATAGAGGTGTATAAACTGATGAGAGGCATTGATCATGTGGGTAGTCAGAGGCTTTTTCCCAGGGCTGAAATGGCAGGGCAGTTTTAAGGTGCTTGGAAGTAGGTACAGAGGAGATGTCAGGGGCAGGCTTTTTACGCAGAGAGTGGTGAGTGAGTGGAATGGACTGCGGCAATGGTGGTGGAAGCGGATACGATAGGGTCTTTTAAGAGACTCCTGGACAGGTACATGGAGTTTAGAAAAACAGAGGGCTATAGGTAACCTTAAGTAATTTCTAAGGTAGGGAGATGTTCGGTACAGCTTTGTGGGCCGAAGGACCTGTATTGTGCTGTAGGTTTTCTATGTTTCTATGTCAGTTTAAAGGAGATTTGCCCTTATCCCAAGATGGTCTGAATTCAAATGTGAGAATGAATTTCAGATGTTGAAGATTTACAGGAGTGAGATAAATCAGCTGGTTGAGTGGTGTCATAGCAACAACTTTGCACTCAATGTCAGTAAGACCAAGGAACTACTTGTGCAGTTCAGGAAAGGTAAGTCGAGGGAACACACACCAGTTTTCTTTGAAGGATCAGAGGTGGAAAAGATGAGCAATTACAAGTTCCAAGGTGTCAACAGCTCTGAGGATCTACAGTATCAACATATTAATATAATTACAAAAAACACATGACAACAGCTGTAAGTCACTAAAAACACTCAGAAAGTTCTACAGATGAACCATGGAGAGCATTCTAACTGGTTGCATCACTGCCTGGTATGGAGGGGCCACTGCACAGGATCGGAAAAAGCAGCCAGAAAATTGTAGATTCAGCTAGTCCATCATGGGCACTAGACTCTCCAGCATCCAGGACATCTTCAAAAGGCAATGCCTCAGAAAGGTGGCATCCATCATTAAGTATCCCATCACCCAGGACATGCCTTCTTTTCATTGCTACCATCAAAGAGGAGGTACAGGAGCCTGAAGACACAAACTCAATGTTTCAGGAACAGCTTCTTCCCCTCTGCCATCAGCTTTCTGAATGGACACTGAACCCGTGAACACTACCTCACTATATATATTTCCCCTTCTTTTTTAACTACTTAATTTATTATTTTATATACAGTACTTTGCACACATATATAGCTAGGGTGCCTAAGACTTTTGCACAGTACTGTAGTAATTTTATGTATTGCATTGAACTGCTGCCATTAAAAAAACTAATTTCATGACTGATGTGAGTGATGACATTGTGGATTGAGACTGGAAAGGGACAGGCAGAGAAGGGAATGGGGAGGGTATAGAAAGCACCAGAAAGACATTCTGTAATAATCAATAAACCAATTGTTTGGAATCAAATGACCTTGCCTGGTGTCTCAGGGCTGAGTGTGCCTGTACTGTACTCATGCCATCCCCCACCCTTGCACTCCTTCTCCGCTGACTGTTCTACATCCCTCTCCTCATACCCCTAATGAACAGTAGCTCCATCCTTGCCAATCCTGGTTCCCACCAGATTTACAAACTTGCTCTCTGCTCCATGTTGACAAATACATACTGTGCAAAAATCTTAAGACACCCTGGCCATATATGTGCCTAAGATTTTTGCAGAGTACTGTATAATTTTTATTTTGTAGTTTATAGTGTTTATTACTATGTACTGCAAAGTACCACTGCTGCAAAACAACAAATTTCATGGCATAAGCCAGTGGTATTAAACTTGATTCTGATACTTATAGACCCTTAGATTGTGTGTTTTGTTTGGGTGCCTCATTTTAAAAAGAATATGTTTTGGAATTTTGCAACACAGATGTACTAGAATCATTAAGACCATAAGATATGGGAGCAGAATTAGGCTATTTGGCCTATCGAGTCTGTTTTGTCAATCCATCATGGCTGATATATTATCCCTCTCAAACCCATTCACCCTGTAACTTTTGATGCCCTGACTGATCAAGAACCTATTAACCTCCACTTTAAATATACCCAATGATTCGGCTTCCACAGCCACCTGTGGCATGAATTCCACAGAATTCCATAGATTCATCATTCTAAAGACATTTCTTTGTCATCCCTGTTCGAAATTAATGGCATTTGAGGATACGTTTTCTTCAGGGGTTAACTTGCTTTTGTTTGCATTCCCTTGAGTTCAGAAGATTGAAGAGTCTTTAAAATGTTGCCACAATTTGAGATAAAGAAACATTTTCTTGTTTGACAAAAACCAAAAAATAGCATAATTTAAAAATCAGCATGACAAGAGCAAAATCAGGAACTTCTCTATTCAGCAGGAAGAGGATCAATTTAAATTATATAGCTTTGTTCATCTGCACTGAGTGATGGATTTATAGTTACACTGTATGGAAACGGGCACTTCAGCTCATTGATTCCACAGCGACAGTCAAAAACTCAGTTACATTATCATAATTACCACTCATAATCTCATAAAATACTGAAAGGTCACCTTCAGCTTCTCGTACTCAACTGAAAGTGAATTAAGAAGGGTAACTGGATGATGCCACAGCAATGTTCAAGGATGGCATTGGAAAACTCAAAACACCTCCTGAAGCATTGGAAAACATCCTCAAGGATAAAATTTGTGATCATTTGGAAAGGCAGGACAGATTAAGGAGTGTCAGCCTGGTTTTGTGTAGTGGAAGACTTGCCTCACGGATCTGATCGAGTTTTTTGAAAATTTCTAGGAAAATTGATGTAAACAAATTGGTAGATGTGGTATACAGACGTTTGTAAGGTTTTCAACACAGTTCCACATGGCAGGCCGATGCAGAATCTTAAAACATTTGGGGTCTAAGGTGTTTTGGCAAACTGCATACAAAACTGGCTTTGTAATAAGAGGCCGAAAGTTACGGTAGAAGACTGTATTAAACCAGAAGACATAGGAGCAGAATTAGGCCATTTGGCTCGAGTCTGTTCCACTATTGGCTGACCCTTTTTTCCCTCCTCCTCAACCCTATTTCCCAGCCTTCTCCCCGTAACCTTTGATGCCATGTCCAATCAAGAACCTGTCAATCTCTGCCTTAGATATACCCGATGACCTGGCCTCCACAACTGCCTGTGGCAACAAATCCCACAAATTCACCATCCAATAGCTAAAGAAATTTCTCTGTATCTCTGTTTTGAATACATGCCCCTCTATCCTGTGGCTGTGCCCTCTTGGTCTGGACTCTCCCACCATGGGAAACATCCTTTCCACATCTACTCAGTCTAGGCTTTTCAACATTCAAAACATTTCATTGAGATCCCTGCTCAATCTTCTAAATTCCAGCCAATACAAACGCAGAGCCATAAAACATTCTTCATATAACAACCCTTTCATTCCTGGAATCATCCTTGTTAACCTCCTCTATATCCTCTTCAATGTCAGCACATGTCTTATAAGATGAGGAGCCCAAAAATGTACACAATACTCAAGCTGAGGCCTCACCAGTGCCTTATAAAGCCTCAGAATCACATCCTTGTTCTTTGAGACTTTGAATGACTATTTTGTGTTGGTCTTCAAGGTGGAAGATACGTCTAACATGCCAAAGAGAGTTGTTATGGATGCGATGGGAGGTGAGGACCTCAGTACAGTAGCTCTCAGTAAAGAGGAAGTGCTGAGAAAACTTGTGGGCCTGAAGATAGACAAGTCCCCAGGTCCTGATGGAATGCCTCCCAGGGTACTGAAAGAAATGGCATAAGTTATAGTAGAGGCTTTGGTGATAATTTACCAAAGTTCTCTGGAATCTGGGCAGGTCCCAGCAGATTGGATGTCAGCAAATGTCACACTACTGCTGAAAAAAAGATGTGGCCAAAAGACAGGTAACTTGTAGGCCAGTCAGTTTAACACCTGTAGTTGGGAAAATGCTTGAAGCTATCATTAAAGAAGAAATAGTGAGACATCTGGAAAGAAATGGATCCATCAAGTTGATGCAGCATGGATTCAGCAAACACAGGTCCTGTCTGACAAACTTTCTGGAGTTCTTTGAGAATATAATGAGCACAATGGATAGAGGGGAAGAGATGAACACTATTTACTTGGATTTCCAGAAAGCATTCGATAAGGTGCCACATAAAAAACTTAAGCATAAGATAAGAATGCATAGAGTTGGGTGTGATGTATTAGCATGGATAGAGGATTGGTTAACTAATAGGAAGCAGAGAGTTGGGATACATGGGTGTTACTCTGGTTGGTAATCAGTGGTGAGTGGTGTGCCGCAGCGGTCAGTGCTGGGTATGCAACTGTTCACGATATACATTAACGATTTGGAAGAGGGGACTGAGTGTAGTGTATCTAAATTTGCTGATGATACTAAATTGAGTTGAAAAGCAAATTGCGCAAAAGATATGGAGAGTCTGCAGAGAGATATAGATAGGTTAAGTGAGTGCACAAGGGTCTAGCAGGTGGAGTACAATGTTGGTAAATATGAGGTCATCCACTTTAGAAGGGAAAATGAAAGAGCAGATTATTAACTAAATGGTAAAAAATTGCAGCATTCTGCTGTGCAGAGGGACTTGGGAGTGCTTGTTCATGAGTCACAAAAGGTTGGTTTGCAGGTGCAGCAGGCTATCAAGAAGGCAAATGGAATGTTGGCCTTCATTGCTGGAGCAATGGAATTTAAGAGCAGGGAAGTTATGCTCCAACTGTACAGGGTACTGGTGAGGCTGCACCTGGAGTACTGTGTGCAGTTCTGGTATCCTTACTTGAGGAGGGATATACTGGCTTTGGAGGCAGTATAGAGGAGGTTTACCAGGTTGATTCCAGAGGTGAGGGAGTTGGACTATGAGGAGAGATGCCTGGGACTGTATTCACTGGAATTCAGAAGAATGAGAGGAGATCTTACAGAAACATATAAAATTATGAAAAATAAGATAGAGGCAAATAAGTTGTTTCCACTGGTAGGTGAGATTAGAACTAGGGGACATAGCCTCAAGATTTGGGGGAGTAGAATTTGGATGGAGATGAGAAGAAACTGCTTTTCCCAGAGTGTGGTAAATCTGTGGAATTCTTTGCTCAATGAAGCAGTGGAGGCTAGCTCAGTAAATATATTTAAGTCAAGGTTGTATAGATTTTTGCATAGTAGGGGAATTAAAGGTTATGAGGAAAAGGTAGGTAGGCGGAAATGAGACCATGGCCAGATCAGCCATGATCTTATTGAATGGAGAGGCAGGCTCTACATGCCAGATGGCCAACTCCTGCTCCTATTTCTTATCTTCCAATGTTCACTACTACAAACATTAAGCTCACTGGTCCCAGGTTTCCCTACTTCCCTTCTTAAATATGGGAACAACATTAGCTACTCTCCAGTCTTCTGATACCTCAGCCATTGCTATAGATGAGGCAAAAATCTAAAAATATAGAAAACCTACAGCACAACACAGGCTCTTCAGCCCATAGTGATGTGCTGGACATGTACTTACTTTAGAAATTGCGTAGGGTTACCCGTAGCCCTCTATTTTTCTAAGCTCCATGTACCTATCCAGGAGTCTCTTAAAAGACCCTATTGTATCTGTCTCCACCACTGTCACTGGCAGCCCATTCCACACACTCACCACTTTTTGTGTAAAAGAAATTACCCCTGACATCTCCTCTGTACCTACTTCCAAGCACCTTAAAACTGTGCCCACTTGTGCTAGCCACTTCAGACCTGGGAAAAAGCCGCCGACTATCCACATGATCAATGCCTCTCATCACCTTATACACCTCTATCAGGTCACCTCTCATCTTCCATCGCTCCAAGGAGAAAAGGCCAAGTTCATTCAACCTATTCTCATAAGGGCATGCTCCCCAACCCAGGCAACTTCCTTGTAAATTTTCTCTGCACCCTTTCTATAGTTTCCACATCCTTCCTGTAGTGAGGTGATCAGAAATGAGCACAGTACTCTGAGTGGGGTCATGCCAGGGTCCTATATAGCTGCAACATTACCTCTCGGCTCTTAAACTCAATCCCATGATTGATGAAGGCCAATGCACTGTATGCCTTCTTAACCACACAGTCAAACTGCACAGCTGCTTTGAGTGTCCTATGGAATTGGACCCAAGATCCCTCTGATCCTCCACACTGCCAAGAGTCACACCATTAATACTATATTCATATTCGATCTACCAAAATGAACTACTTCACAGTTATCTGGGTTGAACTCCATCTGCCACTTCTCAGCCCAGTTTTACATCCCATCAATGCCCTGCTGTAACCTCTGACAGCCCTCCACACTATCCACAACACCCACAACCTTTGAGTCATCAGCAAATTTACTAACCCATCCTTCCACTTTATCATCCAGGTCATTTATAAAAATCACAGAAAGAAGAGGTCCCAGAACAAATCCCTGAGGCACAACACTGGTCAACAACCTCCATGTAGAATATGACCAGTCTACAACCACTCTGCCTTGTGTGTGCAAGCCATTTCTGGATCCACAAAGCAATGTCCCCTTGGATCCCATGCCTCCTTACTTTCTCAATAAGCCTTGCATGGGGTACCTTATCAAATGCCTTGCTGAAATCCATATACACTACATCTACTGCTCTTCCTTCATCAATATGTTTAGTCACATCCTCAAAAAATAAAATCAGGCTCGTAAGGCACGACCTGCCTTTCACAAAGCCATGCTGATTATTCTTAATAATATTATGCCTCTCCAAATGTTCATAACTCCTGCCTCTCAGGATCTTCTCCATCAACTTATCAACAACTGAAGTGAGACTCTCTGGACTATAATTTCCTGGGCTATCTCTAGATAGATAGATAGATAGATACTTTATTCATCCCCATGGGGAATCACCACAAAGAAGAGGGCGCTCTCCACAACTGACCTATAGAACATCTTCAGCATGTCACTACAAACATTGAATGACGCCAACCTTCTAAGGAAGTACAGTCGACTCTGTGCCTTCCTGCACAAGGCATCTGTGTTGGCAGTCCAGTCTAGCTTCTCATCTAACTGTACTCCCAGATACTTGTAGGTCTTAACCTGCTCCACACATTCTTCATTAATGATCACTGGCTCCATATGAGGCCTAGATCTCCTAAAGTCCACCACCATCTCCTTGGTCTTGGTGATATTGAGACGCAGGTAGTTTGAGTTGCACCATATCACAAAGTCCTGTATCAGTTTCCTATACTCTTCCTCCTGTCCATTCCTGACACACCCCACTATGGCCGTGTCATCAGTGAACTTCTGCACATGACAGGACTCCGAGTTACTTATATTGGAAGTCCGATGTGTACAGGGTGAACAGGACCGGAGAGAGTACGGTCCCCTGCGGCGCTTCTGAGCTGCTGACCACCGTGTCAGACCTACAGTCTCCCAACCGCACATACTGAGGTCTATCTGTCAAGTAGTCCACTATCCAATCCACCATGTGAGAGTCTACTCCCATCTCCGTTAGTTTGTGCCTTAAGATCTTGGGCTCCCTTTCTTGAATAAGGGAACAACATCTGCAACCCTCCAATCATCTGGAACCTCTCCTGTCCTTGCTGATGATACAAAGATCATTGCCAGAGGCTCAGCAATCTCCACCCTTGCCTCCCACTGTAGCCTGGGGTATATCCTGTCCGGTCCCGGTGACTTATTCAACTTGATGCTTTCCAAAAACTCCAGCACATCCTCTTTCTTAATGTCTACATGCTCAAGCTTTTCAGTCCACTGTAAGTCATCCCTACAATCGCCAAGTTCCTTCTCCATAGTGAATACTGAAGCAAAGTATTCATTAAGTACCTCTGCTACCTCCTCCGGTTGCATACACACTTTTGCACTGATACACTTGATTGGTCCTAATCTCTCATTTCTTATCCTCTTGCTCTTCACATACTTGTAGATTGCCTTGGGGTTTTCTATAATCCTGCTCGCCAAGGCCTTCTCAGGGCCCCTTCTGGCTCTCCGAAGGTCCTTCCTGCTAGCCTTATAATTTTCTAGATCTCTATCATTACCTAGTTTTTTGAACCTTTTGTCAGCTTTTCTTTTCTTCTTGATTAGATTTTCAACTGCCTTTGTACACCACGGTTCCTGTACTCTACCATCCTTTCCTGTCTGATTGGAATGTACCTATGCAGAATGGCACACAAATATCCCCTGAACATTTGTCACATTTCTGCTGTACATTTCCAAGAACATCTGTTCCCAATTTATGCTTCCAAATTCCTGCCTGATAGCCTCATAATTCCCTTTGCTCCAATTAAACGTTTCCCTAACTTGTCTGTTCCTATCCCTCTCCAATGCTGTGGTAAAGGAGATAGAATTGTGATCACTATCTCCAAAATGCTCTCCCGCTGAGAGACCTGATCCCTGACCAGGTTCATTTCCCAGTATCAGATCAAGTACAGCCTCTCCTCTTGTAGGCTTACTTGCCTGAACACATCTAACAAACTCCATCCCATCTAAACCCCTCGCTCTAGGGAGATGCCAATCAATACTGGGGAAATTAAAATCCCCCATCACAACACTTATTACTGCACCATTCCAGAATCTGTCTCCCTATCTGCTCCTCAATATCCCTGTTACTATTGGGTGGTCTATAAAAAACAACCAGTAGAGTTATTGACCCCTTCCTGTTTCTAACTTCCACCCACAGAGACTCAGTAGACAATCCCTCCATGACTTCCCCCTTTTCTGCACCCATGACACTATCTCTGATCAACAGTGCCATGCCCCCACCTCTTTTGCCTCCCTCCCTGTCCTTTCTGAAACATCTAAAGCCTGGCACTTGAAGTAACCATTCCTGCCCCAGAGCCATCCAAGTCTCTGTAATGGCCACAACATCACAGCTCCAAGTACTGATCCATGCTCAAAGCTCATCCTATTTGTTCATAATACTCCTTGCATTAAAATAGAGACATCTCAAGCCATCAGTCTGAGCGCCTGCCTATCTTCCCTGTCATACTGCCTACAAACTTTCTTTATTTGTGAGCCAACCGCCCCTTCCTCTGTCTCCTCAGTTCAGTTCCCACCCCTCAACAATTCTAGTTTAAACTCTCTGCAATAGCCTTAGCAAACCTCCCTGCCAGAATATTGGCTCCCCTCGGATTCAAGTGCAACCCATCATTTTTGTACCGGACTCGTCTGCCCCAAATGAGGTCCCAGTGATCCATAAATCTGTATCCCTCCCGCCTGCTCCAACCCCTCAGCCACACTTTTGTCCTCCACTTCACTCTATTCTTATACTCACTGTCTCTGTCAGAGCCCCAGCAATCTTCTTCCTTGCTTCCCATAACACCCACTTCATCAGCCCCTGGGGATTTATCCATTACTATCTCTAATACTTTCTTGATATACACATGACCATCAGAATACATCTGCTCTAACTCTCTCCATCTTTATCCCAGGTGAAAACTGATGAGGAATATTCATTCAGGACACCATACACATATCCTGTCTTCAAACAGAATTCTCTTTTGTCTCTGAAGGGCCCTAACTGTCCTCTTGCTTCTAATATATTTACAGTGCCTAAAAAATGAATTCACCTCACTTTGGAAGTTTTCATGTTTTATTGTTTTACAAAATTGAATCACAGTGGATCTAATTTGGCTTTTTTGACATTGATCAAGATTAATAGACTCTTTCTTGTTAAAATGAAAACATCTCTAGAAAGTGATCTGAATTAATTACAAATATAAAACACAAATTAATTGACTGCATAGGAATTCACCCTCCCCCCTTTTAATATGTCACACCAAATCATCATTGGTGCAACCAATTGGTTTTAGAAGTCACATAACTAGTTAAATGGAGATCTGTTCTTGGAGACCTATGTGCAGTCAAGGTGTTTCAATTGGTTGTAGTAAAAATGTAATTGTATCTGGAAAGTCCAACTGCTGGTGAGTCTGTATTCTGACAAAAATTACACCATGAAGACAAAAGAACACTCCAAGCAACTCTGCGAAACGGTTATTGAAAAGCACAGGTTAGGAGATGGATACAAGAAAATTTCCGTATCACTGAATATCCCTTGGAGTACAGTTAACTCAAGCATCAAGAAATGGAAAGAATATGGCACAGCTGTAAATCTGCCTAGAGCAGGACGTTCTCAAAAACTGAGTGACCGTGCAAGATGGGAGAGACTGCGCATACAGAAACTGTTGCCCAGCTACTTCACCAGTCGCAGCTTATTAGGAGAGTGACAAAGAGAAAGCCACAGTTGAAAAGAATCTCCCATGAAATCTTGGCTAGAATTTGCCAGAAGGCATGTAGGAGACTCTGAAGTCAGCTGGAAGAATGTTCTATGGCCTGATGAAACCAAGATTGAGCTTTTTGGCTATCAGATTAAACACTATGTTTAGTGTAAACAAACTCCGCACATCATCAAAAATACAGTGAAATATGGTTGTAGCTGCATCATGCTGTGGGGATGTTTCACTGCAACAGGCCCTGGAAGGCTTGTGAAGCTAGATGGTAAAATGAATACAGCAAAATACAGGCAAATCCTGGAGGAAAACCTGGTGCAATCTGCAAAATAACTGCAACTCGGGAGATTTGTTTTCCAGCAAGACAACAACCCCAAGTATAAAGCCAAAGCTACACAGAAATGGCTTAAAAACAACGAAGTTAATGTCCTGGAGTGGCCAAGTCAGAGTCCAGATCTCACTCCAATTGAGAATTTGTGGCTGGACTTGACAAGGCCTGTTCACTCACAATCCCCATGCAATCTGACAGAGCTTGAGCAGTTTTATATAGAAGAATAGGGAAAAATTGCAGTGTCCAGACGTGCAAAGCTAACAGAGTCCTATCCACACAGACGTGAGGCTGTAATTGCTGCCGAAGGTGCATCTACTATATACTGATCTGATAGGGGTGAATACTTATGCAATTATTTTGTGTTTTATATTTGTGATTAATTTAGATCACTTTGTAGAGATCTGTTTTCACTTTGATATGAGTCTTTTTCTGTTGATCAGCGTCAAAAAACCCCAAATTAAATCCACTGTGATTAAAGGTTGTAAAACAACAATGAAAACTTTCAGAGGTGCACTGTATAAATAATTTCAAACTTTGCTTAATTCTGTTGGCCAGGGCAATTTCATGTCCGATTCTCCTCACCCCCACCCCCCCACGCCCCATTTCCCTAAAGTGCTTTCTTAAAGTTTCTCTTGTTATGCCCTCGGCCCCCTCCTTTGTGAGAATCGCAAGAGCCCTAGTCGAGGGGGGGTCAACTGACCCAAGAGAGAAAGAGACGTGCTGAATAGACACAGGAAAATGGGAGAGATAGAGAGAGACGTGCGGAAGACCACGTTCTCCCAAGAAGCAGAATAAAGGCGACATTGACTATTGTCTCATGGAGACCACGTGAAAAGCCCTCGGGCAAAGTGGGCTGGTTGAGAGAGAGATCGCATTACCTGCAACCTGATTGATACCTGCGATCCCGTGAAGAAGTATAAAGGAGGGTCTGAGGGGGGGAAACCCTCAGACGCACCAAGGAGACACCAAGGAAGCACGATACCGATTCCCGTGGGAGTGGGAAGCCATTTTGAAGGAAGCCACGTGCGTTAGATTCCAAATGTTGAATCTGTGGCTAGAACCAACGGAAGACTGCTTTTAAATAACAACGGGGAAGCCTGCTCCCCTGATTCCAAGGATTTGCTCTGTAAAGACAACGGGCAAGTGTTTATCTTTTCTAAACCATCTCTCTCTCTCTACAACGTGAAAACCCCAGCGGTTCCCAAAAGGGAAAAGCCTGCAAACTTCTGAGTGACTCTTTATATTTCAATTGGACTCAGTATTATCCCTAGACAACTATAGAGCTTATTTCTGATTGATTATTATTACACCGGTGTTTTAGATTGAGTTTTGACGATGTATATGATCTGAATGTTTTGTATTAACCATACGATTGTGCCCTTTTTGAATAAAACGTTTGAAAATAGTAGCATCCGACTCAGCTGATCCCGCTATCTTTGCTGGTAAGTTACCTGGTTACGGGGTTACGTAACACTCTCCTATTCATTATCAACCTTAAAGGACTCACTCACTTGAATGATTACTATGCCTGACATATGCTTCATGTTTTCCTAATTAAACCCTCAATTTCCTGTTTGCCTGCTATCTTGTTTCCTACCCTTAAAGAGCCATGCTTTCTCTGAACTCTTACTACTTTATTTTTATCTCCTATTATTCAGATGTTGCTTTTCCCTCCAATTGCTGTTCCCACTCTACTTTCACCAGATTAATGTCAGCCCTCACTCAACTAACCTTCTCCTTTTCTTTGATAACCTTGAAACTTACTAAACAGTGTTCACTGTTTGCAAAAGGTTCCTCCACAGTCCTGTGCTCATTTCTTAAAAATAAGTTGAGAAAAGGTTTGCCCCACCCCACCTTATTTGGATTCTCTACATAATGCTTTAAAATCCTTCCTGGATACATTTAACAAATTCCATCCCACCTCTGCTTTCGTGTTTCTGTGGGAAACACAGAAAGTTTGGGAATCCCGGCACTAAGGCAATTCCTGTCAATATTGGAGAAGCTAAAGAGTGTGGGAATAGCTTAAAAGGGTGGCACAATATCGTGGGCCAAAAGGCCTATGCTGTGCTGTACTGTTCTATGTTTTAAAATCTGGAGCACCCAGAGGAAACAGAGCAAAATCACCAGAGGTCAGATTGTTGGATGTGTGAGGCAGAAGCTCTGCTGGCTGTGCCACTGAAACTCTTTTAGATGCACAAATAAAATAGAAAAACAGAGGGTCTCAGCCATGACATTGATGGTTTATTCCCCTGCATATATGCTGCCTGATTTGCTGTTCCTCCATCATATTGTGAATATTGTCTAAAATTTCCAGCACCTGCAGAATCTCTTATGTCCAGAAAACAGAGATTCAGATTACTTATTCCTCTTTGTCATTTATTAAATACTTGAACTTATTTACTGGTCCTTTGGAAAATTGCAGGTCTGAGAACTGCCCGTACATAAGTCTGCCAATTCTCCAAAAGGTCACCAGATGGAGTAATGTAAATGATTCACAAACTAAAGACTGAGACAGAGACCTGGCCCAAATGGCACATTGGCTTGAATTCCCTATCTGAAGTACAGTAATGGCAAAATTGTCAACATATGTTATCATTACTTTGTAAGACTGTCTCCAACTTCTAGTATTCGTACTTTCACAGATATTCTGTTTCCACAGGAGAGATTTTACATTCTGCAGATACAAGTTTTTAGTATCCCATTCCTGCTTAACAAACCATTGTAAGTGTTTAGCTCTGTTCTATGGAAGTAATTGAATCTTGAACAATTTGTTTAATCCTGACAAAACAAACTATGTGTCTAGACTATCATTTCCACTATTTCTATGATTTGTTAATAAAAAATAGTTTTGGCTTCCACCTTAATTACTATAAGATTATAAGGTATAGGGCAGAATTAGGCCATTTGGCCCATTCTGTTTTCTCCATCTTTCATCATGGCTGATCCATTTTACCACTCAGCCCCAATCTCATGCCTTCTCGCCGTATCTCTTCAGGCCCTGACCAATCAAGAACTTATCAACCTTCTGCTTTAAGTATACTCCCAGTGAGGCCTCACCTGTGCTTCATAAAGCTTCAACATTACAATCTTGTTTTTATATTCTAATCTTCTTGAAATGAATGTTAACATCACATTTGCTTTCTCAACTCTGACTCAACCTGCAAATTAACCTTTATGGAGTCCTACATGAGGACTCCCAAGTCCCTTTACACCTCAGATTTTTGAATTTCCTCTCCAATTAGAAAATAGTCAACCCTTTCATTTCTTCTACCAAAGTGCATGACCATACATTTCCCGACACTGTATTCCATCTGCCACTTCTTTGCCCATACTCCTAATCTGTCTAAGTCATCCTGTAGCATCTCTGTTTCCTCAAAACTACCTACTGCTCCACCTATCTTCATATGATCCACCAGCTTGGCCACAAAGCCATCAATTCTGTCGTCCAAATCTTTGACGTATAACATTAAAAAGAGTGGTCCCACCACAGACCCCTGTGGAACACCACTAGACACCAGAAGCCAACCAAGAAAGGTTTCTTTTATTCCCACTCTGCCTCCCGCCAATTAGCCAATGGCCATGCTCCCGCCAATTAGCCCATGCTAGTATCTTTCCTGTAATACCTTGGGCTCAACTTGTTAAGCAGCCTCATGTGTGGCACCTTGTCAAAGGACTTCTGAAAATCCAAGTACATAACATCCACTTATTCTCCTTTATCTATCCTGCTTGTTATTTCCTTAAAGAACTCCAACAGATTGCCAGACAATATTTTCCCTTGAGGAAACCATGCTGGCTACAGCCTGTTTTATCATGTTCCTCTAAGTACCCTGAAATCACATCCTTAACAGTCGACTCCAACATCTTTCCAACAACTAAGGTCAGAATAATTGGCTTATAATTTTCTTTCTTCTGCCTCTTTCCCTTCTTGAAGAGTGGAGTGACATTTGCAATTTTCCAGTACTCCAGTTCCATGCCAGAATCAATTGATTCTTGAAATATCATTACTAATGTCTCCACAATCTCTTCAGACATCTCTTTCAGAGTCCCGGTGTGTATATCATCTGATCCAGGTAACTTGTCTACCTTCAGGCCTTTCAGTTTCCCAAGAACCTTCTTCCTAGTAATGGCAATTTCATACATTTCTGTCCCCTGACACCCTCGAGCATCCAACATATTGCTAGTGTCTTCCACAGTGAAGATTGATGCAAAATACTTATTCAGTTCATCCGTCATTTCCTTGTTCCCCCATTACTACCTTCCAGCATCATTTTTCAGTGGTCTGCTATCTACTCTTACATCACTTTTACACTTTATATATCTGAAGAATCTTTTTGTATCCTCTTCAATATTATTTGCTAGCTTACCTTCATATCCCATCCTTTCCTTCTATAGGGCTTTTTACTTGCCTTCTAATGGTTTTTAAAAGCTTCCTAATCCTCTAACTTCCTCCTAATTCTTGCTCTATTAATTGCCCTCTCTTTGGTTCACATGTGTATCCTCCCAAAGTGCAAAACCTCATGCTTATCTGCATTAAATTCCATATGCCATATATCAACCCATTTTCCCAGATCACTTTGCAAGCTTTGACACCCTTCCTCACTGTCCACTACGCCCCCAAACTTGGTGAGATTCACAAATTTGCTGATCCAGTTTACTACATTAACATCTAAATCATTAATATAGATGGTAAACAACAATGGACCCAATCATCACTAGTGACTGCCCCTTAATCTGTAAGAGGACCATCTATTACCCCTCTCTGGCTTTTCCTGCTAAGCCAACTTTGAATGCAATTGACTACTGCATCATAAATTAGTGACTTAATCTTCTGGAACAGCCTCCACTCTGAGACTGTGTCAAAGGCCTTGCTAGAGTCCATGTAGACAACATCCACCACATGCTTGGTAACCATCTAAAAAGACTGGTTAGATATTATATATCCAATCTCTGATTAATTTACTTTTATTCCTAAATTCCATTAAGCTAATTATTTTGTATCTCAATTCTTTGGCAATAATTTGTGAATTTTATAAGGGAGAATCTCCGTTAACCAAATGTCTGTAACACAGGCAAACACGAGGAAATCTGCAGATGCTGGAAATTCAAGCAACACGCACAAAATGCTGGTGGAACACAGCAGGCCTGGCAGCATCTATAGGGAGAAGCGCTGTTGACGTTTCAGGCCGAGACGGACAGTGCTTCTCCCTATGGATGCTGCCTGACCTGCTGCGTTCCACCAGCATTTTGTGTGTGTTGCTTGTCTATAACACAGGTATCACTTGTACAAGGATCGTGATGCTTGATTGCTCGTCTCCTTGTTCAATGTGACATTTTTTTGCCAAGCCTCTTGCTTTTTGATTTCTGTCAATGGGTGTGTATTTTGGTCTCAGGATCTTTTCCATTTATTGAACCGTGAAGAACACTTAGGACTTTTAACACGAAAGGCATTATGTACATAGAACTTTTTCCAAGAAGTGAAATTTAGCAGGTTTTGTAATTTTGAAATTTTAAGTTGAAGGTCATCTTAAATTCCTACATAAATGTCAGCAGTTTTTGGTGTACAGGGTGAAATTATTCTTGAATGATAATGCAATGAGTGAAAGTGAAATGTGGAAGGGAAAATAAACAAGATATGAAACAGGCTGCCAACTTCCAATCGCCCTTTACATGTATGACGACCTATAGTTTGGTTTCAATATTTCAGTGCAAATTCCTAACTCAACACGTTAATGTCATGTGGAGGCTTGTGAGCTTCAAGGACTCCATCAGGTGATGTCAACTCAGGGCCACCCATGTTGGAATGGCTGTTGATGAGATGCCAAATGAAGATTGATCCAACCTTGGCTCCTGAACAGACAGACTCGCATCTGCCCCTTCCAGGCCACACTTCAATTAGAAGTGCGAAACAAAAAAAAAAAATTGCAACTTCATGACTATCTAATTTTTAAACGTTATTAAAAAAAACCTCCATTATTTTCCATTGATCACTGCACTTGAAGTGGCTCTTTCAAACTGAAGGCTGAAATACATTGCTAGGTCATACATTGTTATTTCCTTGAGCAGTTCAGTATTATATCTAGGTCAAGCCATCTATTATCAGTTACTGCTTTATCTCCCTAAAATTGAACAACTTCCTTTTAATATAGTCAACCTAACATCCCAGTCAATAACAACATTTGATTAATCAAAGTAGACCATTTTCAACAATTTATTTGGAGTTTAAAAGATTCAACTGACTTAAAATTGGGTCAGTTTTATTTCTTAAAATTAAAATATTAGAACTTTTGAGAAGTGTCTAGATGGATCAGAGAATTTGTTACTGCTTATTTCAAAGGTTTCGGTTTAGGAGAGACAATGGCACCTAATAATGTCTCCTTTGCTTGCATCTTTGGAAACAGCTCTATTTCTATCTTTAATATCTCTATTTTTCCCTTTTGGGGTTCTTTTGAAGACCCTGACCTGTAGTTACATGTTGACTTCAAGATTCAAAAACTTTACTGTCATTCTAACTGTACATCAGCTCTGCAGGGCAAAATGAGACAGCGTTTCCCAGGAGCAGTGCAATCATAACATAACAAACGCAACACTAAATAATAAACATAACAATAAATAGTGAAACACAACAGCCACATGTCAGTTAAAAACAAGTTATAAGTGTCCAGTGCAAGTTAAAAGTGCCCAAAGCAGAGTCAGGTAGAGCAGCTATTTAGCAGTCTGACTGCCTGTGGGAGGAAGCTGTTTAGTAGCCTTGTGGTTTTAGTTTTGATGCTCCTGTAACGTTTACCTGATGGCAGAAGAACAAACAGTTTATGGAGAGGGTGTGAGGGGTCTTTAATGATGTACCGTGTCTTCTGGAGGCATCGACTCTGAAAGAGGTCTTGGACAGAAGGTAGGGAGACCCCAAGAGACTTCAGTTCTTTGCGGGAATAGGACCCGCTCTCGGGGTCTCACGACTGGCTGTTATTTGATATACCAAGGACATGGCCTAGAAGATTAGCATGCCTTCTGAGTTTTGGAATTTCATGGCTCCAGAGGTGGGCAGACTTGAGGTCAGCGCCTCTGTAGGAAATCAGTGACAGAAGATCTCTGGCTGTGTGCCCAGAGACCCAAGTTCTTTGGGCCCAGAGCTTGGAAAAAGCAATGCAACCGATTTTTAACATCGTTATTTAGTGAGTTGTTGGTTAAGTCTCCCCTCTCATTGTGAAACGGAGATTCCTCTTTTACCCTTATTAGGGAGAGAGGGAGAGAGAGAGAGAGAGAGAGAGAGCGCCTGTGGTATGTCGAATTACCGGATGAACGAGTAGTCTTTGGGGTACTGCAAGTCTGTGTCTTTATTGATGCTTTGCTGCACGCTTGATTGCTTGGTGGGGGGAGGGGGCACCAATGCTCTTTTTTTGCTAGTGGGGGAGGGGGGTCCTTGCTTTGCTGCTGCTTGGGGGGAAGCTGGGGGTGCTTTGGGGTTCTAACATTTAACTGTCATTCATTCTTTGGGGCACTCCTCTGTTTTCATGGATGGCTGGGAAGAAAAAGTATTTCAGGATGTATATTGTATATATTTTTCTGACATTAAATTTACCTTTGAAACTTTTGACATAGTGGATCAAAATAATTTCTTCAATAAAAACAGTATAAATAAGACAGGATGCACACGCACACACATTAGAGGAATTATTGACGAGGGGTGACCTAATTGAAACTTTTTGAATGGGGAAAGGCCTTGATAGAGTGGATTTGTCTTATGGTCGAAGAGTCCAAGACCAGAGGGCACAGCCTGAGAATAGAGAGGCATCCTTTTAGAATGGAGATGAGGAGAAACTTCTTTAGCCAAAGATTGGCGAATCTGTGGAAGTCGTTGCAAAAGGTTGCTGTGGAGGCCATCTTTATGGATATTTACAGAGATGTTGATAAATTCTTGACTGGTCAGGGCATGAAGGGATATGGGAGAAGGCTGGAGACTGGGGCTGAAAGGAAAAATGGATCAGCCATGATGAAATGGCAGAGCAGACTCAGTGGGCCACATGGCCTAATTCTACTCCTATATCTTATGGTCTTACAGTAATTTTAACTATATAAATCTCCATTTTAATTCACATGGTCACTAACCAAGTATAAATTATATACCCTTTAACTAGAAGCAAGTATTTTGTTTATACTACCTGACCTAAAAGATAAGATTACAGCTTTGTACTGGATGTTCAATGAATGATAAAAATTGGTAATTGCAGTCTTTTACCTTCCTGCAAGTTTAATAAGGAAAGAACTATACAATTATATTTTCTGAAGTGTATCTTTAAAATTAAGCAAACTAAGCTCTGTAGCCCATCTGCTTTTAACATTTGTCACTGCTGAAATTCTTCAGGCATTTGTAAGTTCTTGGCTCTGATCAGACTAAAATTAACAAAAGCCGCAAGAAATGCTTGGCCTCATAACATGACTGAAGAGTTGCAGTAACTGTGGTTCTTTTGTGTTTAAAATGCTCTTTTTCCATTTAATGTCTATGCTCCAGTATTCACACACTATTTGATCTTGTTACATTTCAAGATATGACTAGTGCAGATATGCCCCAATTGCTGTTTTTATAGCAGAATCTAAGTTTATAACTTGCAAAATGAAACTCAAAATTAATTATACATAATTAAATTGTGGGGTTATTTATATATGAAACTTTCACTGTTCCATTTCATCAATGATTTAACATAAGTTAAAATTCAGTAAGTTTCACACCAGTTCTACAGTATAATAATTAGTTGCTTTGCCAAACTTAATGACTACAACTAACATTTCCAAAAGCTAGCTATCACTCTCAGAATTTTCCAGCTGAGCCTTGCTACCCCAAGGCCCACTGAATCAAATCTTTTCATTCTTGAAACAGACTCTTTGTTTCCTCAGTAACCCTGCCTTTGACTCTTTATTATAAACCACATTCTTATACCCCAGAGATCCAGGCTGTTAAATACTTAGAGTGTAAGCCAGCAGATTCTTAAAAAACATCGCAATTAGGTGTAAAAACTATGCGTGTGTCTAGTGGGAGGGGGAGCTGGTAAGTTTTTCTTCTTCTTTTTACAGTGGCTGTTTTAAACATCAATGTTTAAATGATGAATAGCAAAATACAAATAAGGCAACCATTCATCTACTAATTAAAGCTTTGGCTGGGAGCGGAGGACGGATCAAGTAATTTACTTCTCCAGTGGTTATTTTTTAGCTTACAAAAACTTGCCTTTTTCTTCAGTAAAAAGGCCATTTCTGAGATTGTCTGATGATTGTTAAAGAAGGTGTGGCAGAACACTGATTGTACCAGTGACCCACAAACCTAGATGCTCTGGAATATTTAGTCTCTCTGCCATCTTATTCTATGACGAACTTTGTGGTAACACTCAAATTTATGCAACCATTTTGAGGAAGGACTGAAGTTACTGAGCCAATACAACCAATGTGGACACAACATTGCTGAAGGAGCACCTAGCTATTCTTTGAAATACAAATCTACTGGTAGCAGTGTCAATAAATCTCCAAACACTTTTCTAATATGCAGGAAGAATACCTTATACCTGAGCACAATATTTTAAATGGAGATTTGTTTTTTACCCCTGTGGGCATGGGCCCAGATCACTCAATCAAATGAACCTTGGTGGTAATTGCATATAATTGTCATCAGTTGAGATGGTGTTGGTGCTGTCATGCCTTGTTTGTAAAATGAGTAGGCGTGAAAATGGAAAGAAAACACTGGCTGATCTGCACCATATGGTCAAAAGAGATGGATTGGTTGCAGGATAGTTAAACTCCAGTGGTGCTCAAAATGTACCAAACTGGATCTCCAGTATCACAAGCAAACCAGATTCATAATCAGGTAATATCACTGGAATATGTTGTAAAATTTGTTGTTTTGTGCCAGTAGTATATAAGTAGGCCAAAAAGAGAGAGGAGAAAAAGCAGTGAGGGAGTGTTCATGCATGCATTGCTGATTCAGAAATCTGACGCCTGAGGGAAAGGAGCTGTTCCTAAAATGTTGAGTGTGTGTCTTTGGGCTCTGGTACCTGCTTCTTGATGGTAGTAATGCGAAGAGGGAATATTGAGCCAAGGACAGATCTTCAGAGATGTTTTCACTCAGGAACTTGAAACTACTCATCCTTTCCACTGCTGATCTCTCAATGAGGACTGGTGTGTGTTCCTTCGATTTCCCCTTAAGTTCACAATCAATTCTTTGGTCTTACTGATGCTGAATGCAAGGTTGTTTTTGCAACACCACTCAGTCAGCTGATCTAGCTCACTCTTGAATGCCTGGTCCTTGTCTCCTCCTGAAATTCTGCTAACAATAACAAACAAGAGAAAATCTGCAGATTCTGGAAATCCAAGTTCCACACACAAAATGCTGGAGGAACTCAGCAGGTCAGGCAGAATCTATGGAGAAAAAAACAGACAACGTTTCGGGCTGAGACCCTCCGGCATGACACTTCTACTGTCCTGCCAAAGGTCTCAGCCTGAAATGTCAACTGTACATTTTTCCATAGATGCTGCCTGGCCTGCTAAGTTCCTCCGGCATTTTGCATGTGTTGTTCTGCTAGCAATAGTTGTGTCATCAGCGAATTTATAGATGGTGTTTGAGCTGTGCCTAGCTACACAGTCACAGGAGTAAAGAGAGTAGAGCAGTGGGCATACATATACTTGAAGTGAGCCAGTATTGTCAGTGAGAAGGAGATGTTGTTACTGCTCTCCTTTGACTGTGGTCACCCAATGAGGAAGTCAAGGATGCAGATAGAGAGAGGTACAGAGGTCCAGGTTTTGGAGCTTGTTGATTAGTACTGAGGGTAAGATGATATTGAACATTGAACTATAATCAATAAACAGAAGCCTGATGTATGTATTGCTTTTGTCCAAGTGGTCCAAGGCTAAGTGGAGAGACAGTGAGATTGTATCCACTGTAGACCTAATGTGGCAATAAGTAAATTGCAGCAGATCCAGGTCCTTGCTTAGGTAGGAGTTGATTCTGGCCATAAGCAACCTCTCAAAGGACTTCATCACAGTAGATATGAGGCAGCTGAGTGATAGTCATTGAGGCATTAGGGTTAGAGTTAGGGTTAGGCTCATCTGGCTCTTGTTGGGCACTGGTATGATTGTTGTCCTTTTGAAGCATGCGGGAACTTCCAACAGCAGCAGTGAGAAATTGAAGATGTCCTTCAAAATTCCCACCAGTTAGTTGGCACAGTGCCCTGTCAGGTACACCATCAAGGCCTGATGCCTTGTGAGAGTTCACCCTCATGAAAGATGTTCTTGAAGTTGGCCTCCAAGACAGAGATCACAGGGTCACCAAATGCTGCAGGGATTTGTACATGCTACAGGGATTCAAACTGGTACAGTTTTATCCTCCCTTACAAAGCATGCATAAAAGGTGTTGAGCTCATCTAGGAGTGAAGTGTCACAGCCATTCATAATGTTAAGGAGTTGGAGCTGGAGCTGTATGAACTCCAGATCATTCAGGAGGTTGAAGGGGTGATTGACAGGATATATAGAAAAGTAGTTACATCTAAGGTGTAGGGTGCAGTAAACTGGGTGACAGGAAGGGGAAAGGGGTTAAGGAGCCAGTGCAGGGTATCCCTGTGGCCATCGCTCTCAACAACAGGTATATCACTCGGGAGATACTGTTAGGGTGAGGGGGGGTGTGGTTTGACCTAACTGCGGAAAGTCACAGCAGTCAGGTCTCTGGCACTGAGTCTTCCTCTGTGACTCAGAAGGGAAGTGGCGGGTGGGGGTGGGGGGGAAAGAAGAGGCACACGCTACACGCTACATGTACAGGTGGTGATAGGGGATTCATTAGTTAGGGGAATGGACAGCAGGTTCTGTGGGCAAGAATGAGATTACCGGATGGTACGTTACCTCCCAGGTGCCAGGGCCCGGGGCATCTTGGATCAAGTCCTCAGCATTCTTAAGTGGGAGGGTGAACAGCCAGAGTTTATAGTCTATGTAGGTACAAATGACATGGTAGGTTGAGTGACAAGGTTCTGCATAGGGAGTTCAAGGGGTTAGGTGCTATCAAAGGAAGGACCTCCAGGGCTGTGATCTCAGGATTGCTACCCATGCCATGTGCTAGTGAGACCAGAACTAGGAAGATTATACAGTTTAATACGTGGCTAAGGAGTTGGTGTAGGAGAGAGGGCATAAGATATTTTGGTTCATTGGGTTCTCTCCCAGGGAAGGTGGGACCTGTACAGAAGAGATACTGTGCACCTGAACTGGAGGGGGACTAATATCCTATAATGGAGGTTTTGTGGCGACCCACTTCCCAGCGCACTCGAACCGGCTCACAAAGTGGCACGCGCCGGCATAGAGGCCGGTTCCAAAGAGGGCGCCAAGCCTGCTTCACAAGCAAGGGGGAAAGCCCGCGCGCGGGACGGGACTGTGAATACGCATTCCCGCCCGGGGAGGGCAGGATCAGGAAGGCTTTAAAGCGAGGCCGCGAAGTTTGAATAAATCTCTTTTGCAACTGCAGCTCACTGACTCCGTGTCGTTATTGCAGCGCTGCGTGTAGCACACCGCTACAGTTTGTTAACTCTGCATAGCAAGGTTTAAATTAGAGATGCAGAGGGATGGAACCAGAGTGCCACAACAGTTAGTGCAGAGGTTGTGGATGCAGATGTTGGTAAGACCCCATACTAAGTTAGGAATTAAAAGGTTGAGCAAGGTGCAACTAATGTCTTGAGCTGTGTATATTTCAAAGCAAGATGTAGGGTGGCAAGGTAGCCTAGTGGTTAGC